>NW_017728992.1:72517334-72542114 GCF_001723915.1 Gavialis gangeticus | reverse complement strand
TAAGCAGGACTTAAGTAGTGTATAGCCTTTGAGCGAGCTCCCTGAACAGGGTTCAGTTTCACACGTAATGTATTGCAGGTGCAATTTTGCACTGGGCTAAGGGTGGTCATATAATCTGTGAATTTCAAGTGATGAATTTGTGTACAAAACAAGCATCTTTTCCCAAAAGAAAGAAACTGTTATGAGCTGCCTCTGAGTCCATCTGATGACAGTATGTTCATCCCATCCATGTTTTATTAGACACACTAGTAGACACAACTTTAAATAGATGAGCAAAAGTTGTTTTATAGGAGTTGGAAAAAAAATCATTTAAACATTTTTAGATGAAAGAATTTGTGGGTGAGCGTCCTGAGAACTAATTGGGGAACAGAAAATCTGCTTCTCTAACTGATTTTGTAAATATGCACAGCTTGTACACTATATGCTATTTTATTGATATACTCCATACTCCAGAAGGTAGATTTCATTACAGCGATACCTTTTTACCCCTGAGCATAAAAAAGAAAACAGAAAAAAGATGGGTGCATAATACATAGCTCCTTGGAGATGGACATTCCTACAGTTCAAATTATTCTGTGGTTTCTGCAAAACAATATTTACTATTCTATACTTGAGCAGAAAAAGACTATATTTGAAACTGCTACCATGCACCAAAAATATTCCCACTCTCTATATGGCTCTCTAAAGATGAAGAGAATATTATAGAGGGTAGAAAAAACTGTAGAAATCTCTCCTTGAAACACATTCTGGCTAAATAAAGACTTGTATTAAAAGACTACACTAAACAAAAACTTAATAAAAAACCCAATATTATTAGGAAAAGGAGAAAAAAAGCAGAATTATATTGATACAGGAACTGGGTGAAGAACTGCAAATGACTTCGTGATTTTATAGATGAAGACCTTTGTATAGATGGAGATCTTTCTACCTTTGTAGAATGTGTTTTCTATTCATAAAAGTGCATCCACTCTTTGAACAGATTTCAGCCAATGGATTACTTGTGAACTGTTTCTAGAAGTATTAGAAATTGTGATTTAATGTGTGCATACTGTGTAATTGGTTCACTAAATTACAGTGCATTATTTTTAGCTATATAGAAGCATTATGTTAAACAATAGGAAGAGTTTATAGTCCTGGCAGATAAAATAGGGAAGTACTACTACCCCTACTTTACATATGGGGAACTGAAGCACAGAAAGATTAAATAACTTGCCCAATGGCACATAGGGGAAGACTGTAGTACAATCAGGAACTGACCCTTCAACTTCATAATTCCAATCCATGCTTCCACTACCGCTGATTCTGGCCTGAACAAATGACCCTTTACATTCGCAACTGAATTTCAAGATGGCCACACAAGCACCTACAGTGCAAATACTCAATATTTTTGTGACTATTTTCTTCCTAAGAATATTTTTGGAATAAAAGTTCACTAACATGAAAATTTGAGAGCAAGTAGTGTCACTAATACAGAATAAATTCACAGGTTTTAGTTCAAGGTACAGTTAAACAGACTTTTGTGTTGTCTTTTCTCTTATTCTCATGTACATAAGTTTTTCTAACAACATACCTGACAGACCCAAGAGTGTTGTAGATTTTACATTATAAATACCAGTTTCAAGAATCAGAAAAAACATCTGATTGAAACTTGTTAAAACTTTTTTGCCACTTACACACTACAGCTGTTGTGCAAGATACCCAAAACTGACTAACGATTTTAGATACCACAATTCTTGAGTACTCTATCTTAAAAAGACCTGCATTTAAAAAAGTACTAACTGCCATCCTTAGATGTCAGACCTATTTTTGATGTCTCAAGTTAGGAAGCAACAGTTGCATCACTACTCACTTCTGTAAATCTTTGCCATTGAGTTTTCGTGTCATAATTTAATATTACTTCACATGTTCTATTTGTAGGTGTTGTCTGGACATAAATTGCCATGTCATTTTGGCTTTATGTTTTAGCTGAATTCGATAAAGAAAGCAATGTTTTCTCAGGTTTGAGAGGAGTGCTTTGTGGTGCAATACAAACTTTCTCACATGACCCTGTCAATTCACATTAAGTTCAACACACATAGGACACAGGACTAAAAAGAACTTCCTGGATCACTGCATCCAGTTCCCTGCTATCACAGAGCACCATATCAAACCCTGTTCATAAACTCACAGGACTTTGTCTTAAAACTAGTTATTTTTTTGTCCCCATTACTCCTAATGCAAGGCTGTTCCAGAACCATGCTCCTACTGCTCTGATAGTTAGAAACTTTCTTTGAATTTTCCAGCCTATATTTATTCATAGCCATTTTATCCCCATTTGTTTTTGTGCTAACATGGTCTTTTAGATTTAATCTAAGTACCCTGAGCTTCTACTAAGGAGACATGCCAGTCACATTTGCTTCTTTGATGTAGACAAGAGCTTACTAGAGACTATAGTAAGCTCACCAAGCTCCAGTTACTTGTGATCTGCATTATGTTAAAAAATATGTCTGTAAATATGAAAAAGTTGAGAGATGTAGTCCCTAGCAGTAGTGTTGCTTTAGGGGAAGTGGGGTACAAAAGGAGGCAACCAGGACACTAACCAGGGACACTAATTCAGAGGAGGTGTCAGAGTTTCAGCCCCCAAGCAGCTTGTGCTGCCACCACAGCCTGTATTCAGGGAACTTGCTTTGAGGCATCAGCAGCCCATGCCACTGCTGCCCCTGCATGAGGAGGTAAGTGCTTGCTCTCTCCTCCTACCCCAGCACTGTTCAGGGCTTCAGAATTTAAAGACAGAAAAGGAACCAGTTTAAGCCATAACTAAAGTTATGGTCCTTGGTGCCATGTACTTACCGAACAGATTTCAAGTTCATTTTTCCTTATAAACCTTAAGGGGATTGGGCCATTCTGCTACCCCATTATACTATTTCAGTGGTACACAGTGGCCAGAAAGCCCAGAGATTTCATCCAGTGTAGGCCCAGTGCCCAAGTGGTATAGGCCAAAACCATTGGTTGTGTAGCCATGTTCACATGGCAAACTTCACTGTGCCCGGAAGTGCTACATCAGGCATGCCTGACAACCCTGTGCAGGTTGCATCTTAAACCAGAAAGAGGGTAGCCCATGAGGCTAATTAGAGCAGCCCATCCCATACTAATTAGATCACCTGCAATAATGGCTACGGGTGCTTTCAATCTGTTTCTGTTTTAGAAGGCAACACCTGAAGCAGTGTAGCAGTGCCATGGTTGTGGACCCCATTTCCAGGCATAGTAAATTTGCCTTTGTCCCTTTTAGCAGTCCTTGTCATAGAGTGCTCAAATAAGGAAAGGTTGTACCTGGGGAACTACTGTATTGACTCTCCTTATTTGCTGTGCCAGCTACTGAGAGCTATACAAGTCTGTGTGCTGTTTCAAAAAAGAGCCAGGCTACTGTGGTTTAACTTTCATGTGTGACAGGGCAAGTGCAGGCACACTGATAGTTTCCATAGAGCAGTAAGCCCTGCCCACTTTTAATTCACTGTAATTTGTTCATTTGTCCATACCCTCATTCAGTCCTAAAGTCAGACATAATGGGATACGGATTGAGCTAGAGAGGGGAGTGGAAACCAGTCCCTTCTTTTCTTATTTAAAAGCCCTGACATTGGGGAGCTCTCACTGTAATACATAAGCCAGACTAAAACCCATGAAAGAGCAGCCTCGCTACCTCAGTTGTTCTTGATGGTGGCAGAGAAGGAACCAGAGAAAAAGCTTTTCGTCTTCTGCAGAAGTGAACAAATCACCAGAGAAGTGAATACCACCACAGACCATAAAGTATTCCCTTCCCTTCTTTAGTGTCACCTCTGATGTGATCAGGCTAACTAATTCACTCTGAACATCCATTATTACACTGATGAGGTCTGACTGGCTGCCCTTACTGATTGACAAGAAAAAATGAGCCTTCTGAATATGGTTCTAATCTATATTCCAGAGAAGGGAAAGAAAAAAGAAAGAAAGAGTGAGAGCATCAGGAAAAATTGTGCCTGTCTCTTTAAATTTTAGAAATTACAACAATTAGGCTTCCAGGTTTTTAATTTTCAATTTACAGATGTAGTGTAGTACACTGAGTCACTTGACCTCTCTCAGAAGCAGTCTTGTCCTAGCATCCTCATAGGTATCTGTGTCCATCTGGCAGAGGGATTATAATTCAAAGCTCAAACTGCAACTGACTGCTGAGCTGTGCTGCTTTCATGCACTCTGTCATTCCCCCCTCCTTAACTTAAAAAGATTTAGAAAAATGTAGAAGGAACAATATCATATGGTGAATTCTGTTTATGTGGC
Source organism: Gavialis gangeticus (assembly GCF_001723915.1). Lineage (NCBI taxonomy): Eukaryota > Metazoa > Chordata > Crocodylia > Gavialidae > Gavialis > Gavialis gangeticus. The sequence continues at coordinate 72,537,824 of NW_017728992.1, read as the reverse complement.
ATGGCTTAGTCATCCTTATTTACATCACACTGGCACGTAAACAAACCTGTTCTCAATACATAGCCATCACTCAGGCTGAGCCTTATATTACTGTTAATGTTTGTGGAAGAATGGTTATGCAACTGACAACAACCATACTACGCAAAATACAATGCCCTAGGCCAACAAAAACTGAGACCAATCTGATGCAAGGAGGTATAAACTCCTGCAAATTGCATTGAAATAGATTACTGTACTAGATACAGTGACAGAATGAACATACTTAAAAAATTAGCAAATTTACTTACAGCCAACTTGCCACAATTGACTATAATCATTAAATACAGCGTGCACCAAAACACTTACAGAAAGCAGCCAATCCAGACTAATGTGTAACAAATTAATGTTATCCTTTGACTTGTATATGCAAAACCATTAGAGTTTTAAACTGATGGGAAGTTTCAGAATATTTGGGTTGTGTGGGAACAAGGTGGTTTGATGACGAGCAGAAAATTCATAAATGGACTACTTAAGCCAAGTGGGTGAAAAAAGTTGAACACCTTACCATTTGCTTTTGATTGTGTGTTGGGGATGCTGTCCCATATCAATGCAAAGCAGCCCCTACAACCAGAAGAGTTAGCAGAAGTGTCACCACGCTATATGGAAAACTTCGGGTAGCATGGAACTGGTGAACCACAAAACCCTGAAACTGGCATAGGCGGGGGTTAGGCTGGCATAAAGAAGCATATGTCCAGGGTGTGCATGGGCACAGCTACCATAACTGGTCCCTGGGGACACTGGCCAAAGGCATCATTTAAAAAAGTGTGTATACTGGTCTAATATACACCCTTGGATTAGATTAGTACAAACCCAATCAAGATGTGTATGAAGTGTCACGCACTTTCAGCTGTTTGAGTTGTATTGTTGAATGTCTGACCAGAACTGAGGATCAGGGCCACTGTGAATATTACTGCTTTTTTATACTTTACCAGGCGTCTTTAAAATGCAAATTGTACAAGGTGCTGGCCTCATTCAGTCTTGTGATATTAGCAAATGCAAACTCAGCCTGAGATCAGAGAATCAAACTGTGTTCTTCCTTTCTTTCTTGTGCTTCCTCTCTAGCAATTAAAGGTTCAGCTAGACAAATTAAAGTTTCATCCACACCTGTGCAGCCCCATTGCCTTTTAAGGGGTTTGCACAGGTGTTGCCAACTGGGATTTAATAAAAATCTTGCTGATCATGCTTAAGAAGTAGCACTTCCTCTTAGGGTATTATAAGGAGACAAAAAGGTTGCATTTTATAACCTCTTAGCAAATATATTTGAACACAATTTTAAATAGAACTTTGCACCTAGTAGGAACAAAGCAAGCTGTATTTCATACTGTGTTAGCTGATCATGATCAACAAATTCAGGCTGAGGGGAGGTGAAATGGCCTGAGATAAACTGAACAAAATTCAATAAGGATAAGTGCAAAGTACTGTATTTGCTATAGAATAATTAAATGCACAAATATAGAAGCAAAAATGACTGTCTCAATGACAGTAATGCAAAAAAGGACCTCAAAGTTACAGTAGATTGCAAGCTGAATGTGAATAAACAGTGTAATATTTTTGTGGAAAAAAACCTTCCTGGGATGTATTAAAAGGAGTGTAATATGCAAGTCTCGGAAAATGTTCCTTCCACTTGATTCAATCCTGGTGAGGCCTCACCTAGAGTATTGTGTCCAGTTTTGGGCACCTCCCTTCAAGAAAGATGTAGACAAATTGGAAATCATCCAGAGTCCAGAGGAAACAAAAATGATTAGGTGTAGAAAACATGATATATGAGGAAAGTTTGGAAAACTAGAATTATTTTAGTCTGAACAAGAGAAGACAGAGAGGGGATTTGATAACAGTCTTCAAATAAAAAAAGGGTTTTTATAAAGAGGATGGTGATCAACTATCTTCTGTGCCCTCAGGGGACAAGCCAAGAAGTTATGGGCTGAGACTGCAACAAGAGAGATTTACTATAAGGGTGGTTAAGCAGTGGAACAGATTACCTAGAGTGGTTGTGGAATATCCATCACTGGAAGTTTTTAAGTGCAGGTTAGACAAATGTTTTTCTGGTATGGTTAAGACAGGGATAATCCTGCCTTGAGCAGGGGGCTGAACTAAACTGAGGGCCCTTCCTGCCCTATTGTTCTGATTTTATGGAGCAGGCATATATTCCACTCTAAAAGGCTCAGTAACACTTCTTTGGATTAGATACTCAGTGGGTGTGTCTACTTGTGCAAATGCTCTGGGGTGGGTTTGCTCTAGAGACACCCCAAGCAGGTGTTTACATGTGCAGGGACCCAGGAGCAGATTTGCTGCTCATGGCCGAAATCTATTCATGGCCCCACTGGCCCTGCACTAGCTTTCTTCAGAACTGGATGCTAGCTCAGGGGCTAGTAGGGAACATGGGGGCCAAGAGACAGCTTTTTCCTGGTGGGGGCTGGGACATTGCTTCCTACCTCTGGAAGCTGCCTGCTGCCGGGGCAGGTTCCATCAACAGAGCCCAGGCATGGACAATGTCTCCCTGCCACAGCAGCAGGATGCTCCCAGCTGCCGCTCTACAATCACAGGGCCAGGGATGAGAGATTCTTATCTCCCAGCCTGCCCCCACCCGCAACTGCAGAGCTCAGGCTGGGAGATAAAAATCTCCCATCCCCAGCCCTGTAATCACGGAGCAGGGGCTGGGGGCAGGGATAAGAATCTCCCAGGCCCCGCTCCTTGATCCCGATTGTGAAGTGGGATCTGGGAGCTCCCTTCTGCCAAGGCAGGTGAACACTGTCCCTGTCTGGCCTGTGGTGGTGAAGCCCACCTTGGCAGCAGGCAGCTCCGGGGGGCAAGGAGCAATTGATCACCCCTGCTGCCCAGCTGACTGGGTACACATTTGTTCCTGGTTGGCATCTACACGTGCCATACTGTGCAATAAGTAATTGAGAACAAATTTGCTACTTGTATTTACAGGTAGCAAATTTACTTATGATTAGAGCAAATTACTGTGCAGTATGCACCTGCACATGTAGCCAGTGATGCTTACTATGCAGCAATTGTCTCTACTCTTGAGTGAAGTGCCTCATACAAAGTACCCAGTGAAAACACCAAGTTAACAATGTCTGAGAAATAACAAGCTACTAAAAATGGGGAACAGACACACATTTAAAACAAGGTCAAGCAAATAACTTTAAAGTTCCATGTGTAGGGATTCTAATAGCAACAACGACTTATTCAAGAAGTGTCAAAAAGACAGCATAAAGTCAGCCTCGTGCTGGAGATTAGAAGGAAAATAAAGAGCTAGATCTGCAGCTGGCATAAAATGGCTTCACTGGAATTATGTCAGTTTGCACCAGATGAGGAACTGTCCTGAACAAACCTATGGTACAATGGTGATGGCTCTCCAGGAACACTTGTCCAACATCAGACTAGGCAAAGAAAAAGAGGAGGGAATAAGCAATGTGAATCTGAGAAGCAAAAGGCAGAAAAAGGCTCAAGTCACAGGAAACTATAAGCAGTGTGTTATAATAATTAGCAATTATAAATTAAAAACTTTTTTTTCCCGAAACATAAGCAAAATATTTAATTAGGCACTTTGCTTCACAGTGGATGTTCAGCACTTTGAAGAATTGGGTCCTAAAAATAAAAAATATCGTTCAGAAGTACATGTACCAAGATATAAATTCCTATCTAATAAGATAAAACAGGTCAGATTTAAGCATTGGCATGCTTAAAGTTAAATGTTAGAAGAAACTTTCATCTTCTTTTCTTCTTTAAAAAGAATTCGAATGAAAGCTCTCATTTTGAGAGCCTAAGAGGAACTTAATTTGTGCAAGGGCTAGTGCTGGCTTTCTGCATAAGGGTAAGTAGCAACCTTCACAAAATACTTCATGCCTGTGATTCTCAAAGACCTGCAACTTGATCAAACCAAAGTCAGATCTCAAGAACTCACAAAGAGAACTCTTTTCAACACAGACTATTTCAGGGCAAATTTTCATTCTCTGCCCAGTGCATTTCATCTCCAAGTTTGTTGCAAAATAGTATTAGCATTTTAATTTTTTTTTCTGTCTTCATGATGAAAAATGGCTGAGGTCTATCTAGACTTTGTCATTAGGAAGAAGTACACAAGGAAGGATTGTTTCTTTTGTAAATACCATTCCTTCTCAAACTTCCTGGAGTGCACAAGGTGCCTGCAGTGTCCACTTTTGTCTAGGAGGAACCAAACTATTTCTCCTAGTGAGTGCAGATTTAGAAAAACCATGAACCACATTTATTCCTTTCTCTTCTTTCGGGCATATAAAAGAAGTCGTCCTTGTGACCCTGTTGTAGCAAGGATTGCATTTGTTGCTAGTCTTTATATAGTTGACACAATATGGATCTACTTATGGCATAGGTGCTCAAGGCAGCCAGTGAAGTAGTGTTCAAGGAAACTACTATGAAGAAGAAAACTTGGATACTCATAAAATTATAGGAAAGTAGGACTGGAAGGAGACCATCTAGTCCAGCCTCCTGCTCAAAGCAGGATAATCCATCCATAAACCATCCCAGTGAAGTGTTTGTCTAACTTGCTCTTAAAAATGTACAGGAATGGAGATTCCACAACCTCTTTAGATAGCCTATTAGCAGTATTTAACCACCCTTATAATGAGGAAATTCCTCCTAATCTCCAACCTAACAGATACAGATTGAAGTCATTGTGCTTATGCCACAGAAAATAATCTCTCTACCCTCTCCATAATCACTCTTAAGGTATTTGGATATTTTTTTAATCCCCCCTCAGTCTTTCCTTCTCCCCACTAAATAACCCTAGTTCTTTCAGCTTTTTCTCCTAGGTCATGTTTCCCAAGCTTTTAATAATCTTTGTCACTCACTATTGGACTCTTTCTAATCTGTCTGCATCTTGAAGTGGAGGGCCCAAAATTGGACACAAAACTGCAGGGGAGTCCTCACCAGTGTTAAATTGAGGACAAGAATATTTCTGATTTGCAAGACACATTCTGTTAATACAACATCATATGCCAGAGGTCAGCAACCTACAGCCCACAGGCCAAATCCAGCCCATTGAGCCATTTGATCTGGCCCATGGATGTGGGGTTCTGTAGCTGTATTGACCAAGTGTGCATCAGAGATGGGAGGGTGCTAGGACCCAGCCACTGCCTCTGCTTTTCACATCAGCTATACAGGGAAAGCACCCACCGCCAATATTTTTCCCTCTGGTGGCATGGGAAGGGTGTCCACCCACAGCTGATGTTTTTCTCATCAGTGGCAGGGAGCTTTGGCAGCAGTTGCTTTCCCTTGCTGCTGTGGGGACAAGTACTGGATGTGTACACTCTCCTTTTACTACCACAGGGAAAAGCACTGGTGGCAGGTACTTCCCCTGTGCAGCTGGTGGGAAAAGCCATGGCAGGGGCTGTGTCCTAGTACCTATCTGCCATATGCTGGCCTGCCTCTGACCCGAACTGGGTCAGTTTGGCCCACAGCCTGAAAAGGTTGCTGATCTGTGCCATATGCTGTTGGTTTATTTTTGGTTGTGGGGTTTGGTTTTTTTGGCCGGGGGGGGGCGTTATTTGTTTGTTTGTTGCAGCAAAAGCACATTCTTGGCTCATATTCATCCTATGGTCCTCTGTACCTCCAAGGTCTTTCTCTGTAATACTGCAGCTTAGCCAATTATTTCCCAAAATATTTAGGCATGAAAATATTCTTTCCCAAGTGCAGGACTTTGCAATTGTCCTTGTTGAATTTCCTGATTGTTTTTGAACCATTTCTCCAATAGAATGCTAGCCCTACCCTCAGGAGTATCTGCAACTCCACCCAGCTTGGTGCTATCTGCAAATGCACACCACTCAATCCCAACCTCCAAAACATTAACAAAAATATTAACCAATACTGCACCCAGGACAAACCCCTAGGGAACTCTACTTGATCCCTCCTCCCAACTAGATATTGAGCTATTGATGACTACTGCTTGAGCACTATGATTCAGCCACTTATGTATCCTCTTCATAGTGCTTTCATCTAGCTTATTAATGAGAACAGCATTGGAAACAGTGTCAAAAGCCTTGCTAAAAATCAAGGTATATCATAATCAACATGAAAGCATCTAGCTTCTCTAAAAAACCCCTAACCAGTACAGAGTGAATCATCAGGTCCCGAGGCAGGGACTGCCAATCGAGTGATTATCAGACCCAGCCCTGGGACTGCATTGAGGCTGGTTCAAGACTCCAGAACTGTGTGGGATCCAGTTCCAGGCCAACAATCAGTCGAGATGTACATAAGGGTTTTTTTAAGGTCCCAACAGGTCCTGGAACCCCAGGACTGGGGAACATCTCCCTGATGTCTACTAATGTCAGGAAGTCATGTGTTCGACTGGGCTGCCCATGCAGTTTTTAAAGGTCCCAGTGCACAGGGACCCCAAAACACGGTGCCTTGCTTCAGAGCTGTGGGGCAAGGCAGTTGACCTGCTGGATTGTGGGGAGTTGCAAAGGTCTCTGTGACTTGGCATTAGAACCTGCTTTATTTGTCACCCTGTGGGATCTGTAAGGCAAGGCATGCTTAGTCATGGCAAGCCCTGCACCCAGCTGATGAGGCAGGGGTGACTGGTGCCTCCTGAGTCTGGAGGGAACAATTTGTGGGTAGGCCTGGGGGCAAGCCAAAAGCCCCATATCCACTTCTTTGCTGTGGCTTAGGGCCCCCCCCCCCCAACATGCCAGTGGCCCGCGCAGCAAAAAAACTGCCCCATCCTGATCGGTGCTGAGTCAGGGGCCAATCTCAGGCGGGGTATGTGCCCCCCGTACCCCCTCCACCAGTTGCCTGTGTGGTGAGGTCCCCTGGAGTTGGCTCCTTGAAAACAGAAGTGTGCTACCCAGATGAGGAGTGAGCTCACTGTATGCCTGGGCCAGTAGGTGAGGGGAGCATGTAGGGGTAAGCTGACTGTAGGCAGGAGAGTGGGGGAACAGGGGGGAGAAGTAGAGAAGGCTTACTTTCCCAAGCTACTTCTCCTACTGCCACTGCCACATCAGCTCTACTCAGGCAGCAACAGCCCTGATGTTGCATTCATCCTCTTCCTCCCCACGCATACATACATATTGGGTACAGGGCTGCGCTTGCTCTGGCAAATGCTCCCAGGAGAGAAGGCAGGGAGCAGAGAGAAGTGAGAGCACCATTCTGCTTGATCCACTCTATCCCCAGATGCACTGTTTGGTGTGGTGTTGTGCTGACCTACTCCTATGGCTGGGAAGGACACCATAACTAAGCTGCATGGTGGGGCTGCCCTGCTACGTGTTCAGTTTAAGCCATGGTAGAATCCAACCACAAAATGGTACATATTTTTGTAGAAAATTTTGTGGCTGGTTTCCCATTTTGTTGTGCCATTAATTCCCTGAACATGTGGCAAGGTTTCTATTTATGTTACAGTTAACCAGATAATTGCGTCATAAGTGTAATGTCTGTAAGGGACCTGAATAGATCCATGCATGTGTTGATTTTGCTTGCATCTTTTAATGTCTGCTGAGTTCTGAGTTTAATCAAACCACAAGATTTAATTCACAACACTTCGGCCAGTGCCAAGTCAAAGCCAAATGAAACCACAAAAGTTGGCAGGATTTTTACTTGAAGCCAAAGATCAGTCTAGGGTCATTCAAAAAAATTGGCCTCCACTTACTAAGAGAACAATGTTGAACCTGAATTTTGGCATCAGAAGGAAACTGGATTTTTGTCTTGGATATTTAATCACTGCAAGTTTTATGGATCACAATTGTAAAAGCTATCCTGATTCCAGTTTTTCTACTCCCTGCTTCTTAACTTTCTCCATCTAAAAGCAACTTTGTTTCATATTTCCATCATATTCTGGGTATTTCCATGACTGATGGCTACTTTACATCACAGCTTTGTCCCAATTATTCAGCAGCCGAATGACATCTCCCAAGCCAAGTAAAACAGGCTTCATATCCTCTTCTCCCTTGAAAGTATGCATTATGGATGTTATTATCAACCAAGTTATAAATGGGACCAGAAATCAGTCTTCAAGATTCACACTTCATCTTCTGGTAATGGGCTGTGGGTTCTCCTCATTGGAATTCCACTGGCTGATTGTAAGAGGCCAGTGTTAAAGATTCTGGTATGTCCTATAAAATCACACAATTGAAAGTAGAAATTCTTTCCCATCAAGCTTCTCTTCATAAATACAGTTACTATAACAAGCTTATCCAGGAATGCTCAAACCTAAATGTAATGATAATAACTGAAAAAAAATCTTCCAGAGGCAAACTTTTGGGATTGCATGAGGATTGGGTAATAGAAAAATCTAGATTGGCTTGTTCCAGGTTTATCTTAATTTCAAGTAGTGAAAACACAACATATGAAAGAGTGAGATAGAGCAAATTAAATGCTACAAGAGCAGGATAGCACATGGCAGACTATAAGAAAGAAAGGAAGACATTACAGTATACAGTGTATAAGAGCTTGACTATGCTCTAACTGCTAAGCTTTTTAACTGTTTTTCTAACAGGTCTGGAAACTGCTTGATTCTGTTCTCCTTTTGGAGAAGCACAATAGGTTGAAGAGGCAGAGACGTGTACTGCTGATGCATATCTCTATTATAGAGTAACTACTGCTACTTTAGCAACAGACACCCCAGGGTATGACAAAACTGTCTAATATTCACACACATCTGATATGAATAGAAAAATAAAGCACTTTTGACTGTACTTTTGAACAGATATTAAATGCTATCACATCATTCTTACACTTTTGAGCTCATTTGCAAATGAGTTTATGAGGTCAGGAAGAAAAGTCTAATGACAACACCCACCCTTTCAATCTCTACTACAGATTTTTCAGATTGTGAACTTCTATTATCATATATGATTGCTCAGTCCTCAAAATGTGTTATGCTTAAAAACTCTAGACCTTGGAAAGCTTACAATACTATTTCAGTCATAGTACAATAAGGTGAAGTAACAGAATAGTAGAGTGGATAGGGAGAAAAAGATAAAACCTACAAATATAAGATCATATAGTTATTCAGTTGATGCACACAATGACTGCAGTAGAAAATAATTTTGGGGAGTTGGCAAGAAATAATTACAAAAATACTCTCACAAATGAATACAACTTCCTGTGCAATTCTAAGTCTATATTTATTGTTTTATATATTATGATACCACCTCCACTTCTTGTGTTCACATAATACCATATTACCAAAATTCAAGATGACCCTGAATTTAAGATAACCCACCAGTAATTAGATTCTATAAATGGAAAATTTATAAATTCATTATATTTTTCCATGTATAGAATCTAATTATTGGATGACTGTCTTAAATTCATCCCCATCACCACTGCAGTGGGGAAAGCAATGGTAGGGGGAGCAGGTGATAGAAGAGGGCAGGCTGTAGGGGAAGGGGGATAGGCAGCTAACAATGTAGAGGCAGGGGGAAGCAAGAAGTGGGGGAGCAATAAGGGGGCAGGCAGTGAGGGGAGCAGCAGGGAAAGTAGGGGGCAAGTTGGGTGGAGGTAGTGTGGGGAGCAGGCAGCTTCCCTCTGGACCACCACTTATCCACTTATGTCTACCCCCGTGCAACCTTGGGCCTCCTTCCCCCAATTGCCCACATGCACACACCCCCCGTCCCCCTTTCCCTCATCTCCTTCCTCCATGCTGCTTCCACCCCCTGCAACCTCAGGCCCCCAAGAACCACCCTCCCTTGCTCCAGCACTGGCAGACTTCATCTGCACTCTAACATGGGCCATAGAGTATAGCCTCAACCTGGCCCCAGAGCAACAATATCCACTCCTGCTTGGAGCCCAAGGCTGCAGGCATGACAGGCGGGGCATTCAGAAGTATCAGGGCTTACTGCTGTGGCTCCAAGCTCAACCCCAATCCCAACCCCAGGAGCCATGGTTACTGCCTGGTCCTCATCACTTCATACTCAATTCCAAAATGAGGGGCTTCCTCTGCATGTTAAATGGGAAAAACAACCTCTTCTTGGAATTGAGCAATATAGTATTGTTTCCGCTAGTTCTTTCCCTAGTAGCCACTCCACTGGACAGAATCACCTGAGTGCACTGTGCCCCAGTCTGCATCTGATATGCCTCCTATGGTGGATGTGCTGAAAACAGCTGCTATAGCATTGACTATGCCTGTGATATAGCATTGACTATAACTATGATATAGCATTGACTATGTCCTCAGTTGCTTTCTTAATGCAGTTTTAAAATGTCCTTATTTTCTAGAGGATCTAATTTCAAGATACAATGGAGCTCATAAATTAAAGTGACTTTTCTCTGCAACTTTTCTCCTCAGTTTTTCTGCATTCATTTACTATCCTATGTCTTTCAAGCATGTGAGGATGATGCTGTTTATTAGTGGAAATACCTTTCATCCCAATTGTGAAACATAAACTCCCCTCCTTTGTTGCAGTTCCATATAACAAAAAAATAGCCTGTCTCACCATAATCCTAAGAGTCATAGGTTGGTGGTCCTCAATCCTGAAGAGATTGGAACCATTCATGCACCTAAAATTAGACATGAATGTACATACCCTTATTGGATTGTGGCCTGAGAGAGTAGAAAATGGGATGAGAGAAGGAGAACATCTATTTCTTGTGCTAGGAAATTAAATAAAATAAGAACCAAAACAGGTTCGGGCAGTTTTGTGGGGGAGGCCATACAATTGATTCAAGTCCCTCTAGTTAACAAAATGCACAGCCTTGCGGAGAAATTTTCTAATAAACATCTGAAATTAAAGTTCTATTGCTGACAGCAAAATTACAATTTACAGTTTAAAGATGCATTCAATTATGGTTTCCCAGAGACAGAGAAGGCAAGAAAAATAAAATACATCTGAAAAGAAAAAGGAAGAACTTCAAATTTACATGAAATCTTAATCCAATAATCTATATTTAATTACATATATTAGAATCTCTTCTAGAGTGATCATTTCAGTCTCAGGTCTCCAAACCTTTTGGCCAAAAGCCAAATAAATGAGTACTTTATCATTTGGTACACATATATCTTCCATGTCTGCTTAAGAACCAGAAAGAATGTTGGAAGGCACGCTCCAAGCTACCCATTCTGAATATGGTTTAATCTGTGATAAGTGTTTATCCATTTCATTGTCTGCTTCACACCTTGAACAAGGAACAATGTACACTGTCAAGGGAAGTTTTTCTTTAAGGATATGAAGCTGATCATTATATACAGGCAACCCTAGCCATTCGCGAGGACTACATTCCCATGATCCCCACGACTGGTGAAATCCGTGAATAGGGCATTGTGTTCATGAACACAGTGCCCCCAAAGATTGGGGGACAGGGGCACGGTGATAGTGGGAGCCCGGCGGCAATGGCAGGAGCCCAGTGGCAGCAAGCACAGAGCTCCCAAGAAGCTCTGGTAAGTGTTTTAAATGTATTTAAAATGTGGGTTTGGCATTCACAAATATTTGAAACCATGAATACTGAACGCACAAATACCAAGGGGTTTCCTGTACCCAATATCCAAAAGCTCATAATATAAGATGTTCGTCTTTTCTCTGCATTTCTGTAGCTCTGGCCAGATATTCTAAAATATATCATTGGGGCATCAGGGGCAAGAAGAGTAGCATCACATGAGCCCATACTGATTGTTTTAGTGTTTGTTTTTATTTCCCAGAGATGCAGCATAATAGACTCAGAAAAAGGCATGGCTCAAGATAGTTTCTTCATTGATGTCTACTGCTTTGGAAGTATACAGAAATGGCATCTTTGCTGGCTTTATTTATTGTTAATTTTTAAAGAAACAAAGTTATCTTCCCACTTAAAGGAACCTCTAGCCAATTCAAATCCTGCCAAACTGCCAGGAATAGTTGGTTCTAGTTCACCAGGCACCTGTTATGACTAGTTAGAAAATAAATGTTTGAGCTATTTCCTAAAATATAGTGGTTAAGTTGCCCAGATTCAACAAGTATTGCATCATGATCATAGGGATCATGGATCATGTTCTGACATAGCTCTAAGTCTTAATTTATACACATCTTCCAACTGATAGAGAACATCTATGATGACTGATCATTTTAAAAGATGCTTCTGTGTCACAGGACTTCAAAATATCTCAATGGCAAAGTAAGGACACTACCTTCCCTGATCAATGGAGTCTGCTATTTCAGTACAAAACTGGACGCAAAAGAAGGTAAGTGCTTCAAAAGCCAAAACAGCCAATGGATTGCTAGAAACAGCTACATTTAGCTTTCTTTAGGGAAGTGGTCTGGATGCTGTTATAAGGCTGCGAAATCTTGCATATATTCTTAGTCAACATTGTGTTATATAATTGGGACATGTACAAAGAGACTGAATCTATGAAGAGACACACTTTCATTGATTGAACCCAGTTGTGTGATATGGTAACAATTGCACAATGCAAGGGTGAAGGGGATGGGCACAGGTGGTGTTATCCTGAATCCTTCCACTCAAGGGGAAGGGCCCAGGCACGAGCAGACTCATCCTGCAGATCAATGCATGGTTGTGCAAGTGGTGTCACCAACAGGGATTCTTTGACAATGGGATGTTGTTCCAAGAAGAATTGCTAGGAAGAGATGGGATCTACCTGATGAAGAGAGGGAAGAGCACCTTTGCAGGTAGGCTCACCAACCTAGTTAGGAAGGCTTTAAGTTAGGTTTGCTGGGGGATGGAGGCCAAAGCCCTGAGGTAGGTGGGGAAGTGAGGGAACCTGGAGGAAGCACAAGGAGGAAGGGGTAATAGGGGAGACCTCCTCATCCTTCCTGATAAAGTAAGGCAATCAACCCATACCTCAGGTGTCTGTACACAAATGCACAGAGCCTGGGAAACAAGCAGGAAGAACTGGAAGTCCTTGCACAGTCAAGGAACTATGACATGATTGGAATAACAGAGATCTAATGGGATAGCTCGCATGACTGGAGCACTGTCATGTATGGGTATAAATTGTTCAGGAAGGACAGGCAGGGGAGAAGAGGAAGAGGCATTGTGCCATATGTAAAAGAGCTGTATGATTGCTCAGAGCTCCAGTATGAAACTAGAAATAGGCTCGTTGGGAAAGTCTCTGGGTTAAGGTTAGAGGGGAAAGCAACAAGGGTGATGTCATGGTGGGTGTCTGTTATAAACCACCAGAACAGGAGGATGAAATAAGTGAGGATTTCTTCAGACAACTAGTGGAAGTTTCCAAATCACAGGCCCTGGTTTTCAGGGGAGACTTCAATCACCCTGACATCTCTTGGGAGGGCAATACAGCAGTGCACAGGCAATTTAGGAAGTTTTTGGAGAGAGTTGAAGACAACTTTCTGGTGCAAGTATTGGAGAGACCAACTAGGGGTCATACTTTTCTTGACCTGATGCTCAGAAACAGAAATTGGTGGGGGATATAGAAGTGGATGGCAACTTTGGCAGCAGTGACCATGAGATGATCAAGTTCAGGATCCTGATAAAAGGAAGAAAGGAGAACATCAGAGTATGGATCCTAGCCTTGAGAAAAGCAGATGTTGACACCCTCAGGGAACTGATGGGCAAGATCCCTTGAGAGGCCAGTCTGATGGGAGAGCTGGTTGTATTTTAAAGATACCTTACTGAGAGTGCAGGAACAGTCAGCATGGATTCACCAAGGGCAAGTCATACCTGACCATCCTGATTGCAGAGACACTGGCCATTATCTTTGAAAACTTTGGCAATTGGGGGAATCCTGGATCATTAGAAAAGGGCAAATATAGTAGTCATCTTTAAGGAAGGGAAAAAGGAGGATCCAATAAACTACAGACCAGTCAACCTCACCTCAGTCCCTGGAAAAATCACGGAGCAGATCCTCAAGGAATCCAATTCCAAACACTTGGTGGAGGAGAAGATGATTAGTAACAGTTGGAATGGATTCACCAAAGGCAAGTCATGCCTGACTAAGCTGATTGCCTTCTATGATGAAATGACTGGCTTTGTGGATGTGGGAAGACTAGTGGATGTGATATACCTTGACTTTAGCAAGGCTTTTGTTACAGTCTCCCACAACATTCTCTCAAGCAAATTAAGTGTTAGTGGTCTGTAGGGTGGATAGAAAAGTGGCTGGATCATCAAGCTCAGAAGGTAGTAGTCAATGGCTCGATGTCTAGTTGGCAGCTAGTTTCAACTGGATTGCCCCAGGGGCCAGTCCTGGGGCTGGTTTTGTTTAATATTTTCATATGTGACCTGGAAGGTGGGATGGAATGCACCCTCAGCAAGTTTGTGGATGACATCAAGCTCAGGGGTGTAGTAGATACACTGGAGGGTAGGGCTAGGATTCAGAGAGACCTAGATGAATTGGAGGGTTGGACCAAAAGAAATCTCATGAGCTTCAATTAGGACAGAACAATCCCATATACCAGTACAGACTGGGGACTGACTAACTAAGCAGCAGCTCTTCAGAAAAGGATCTTAGGGTTACAGTGGACAATAAGCTAAATGTGAACCAACAGTGTGCCTTTGTTGCAAAGAAGGCTAACAGCATACTGGGGTGCACTGGTAGAAGTATTGACAGCAAATCGAAGGAAGTGATTATTCTCCTCTAATCATCACTGGTGAAGCCACATCTGGAGTACTGTGTTGAGTTTTAGCGCCACCCTCCCCCCCCATGGAAAGGATGTGGACAAGTTGGAGAGTCCAGCGGAGGGCAATGAAAATGGTTAGAGGACTGGGGCACATGACTTGTGAGGAGAGGCTGAGGGAACTGGCCTAATTTCGTCAGCAGAAGAAAAGACTGACAGGGGATTTAATAACAGACTTCAACTACCTGAAGGGAAGTTTCAAAGAGCAAGGTGCTAGACTGTTCTCAGTGGTGGCAGATGACAGAACAAGTAGCAACGGTCTCACGTTGCAGCAAAAGAAGTTTAGGTTACATACTAGAAAAAACTCTCTCGCTAGGAGGGTAGTAAAACACTGGAACAGGTTACCCAGGAGGTTATGCAATCTCCATCCTTGGAGGTTTTTAAGAGTTGACTAGACAAAGCTTTGGCTGAGAAGATTTAGTTGAGGGTGGTCCTGCTTTGAGGAGGGGGTTGGACTAGATGACCTCCTGGGGTCCCTTCCAACCCTAATTTTCTATTATTCTAAGTGGCCAAATCTATACGCACTTTTAGACCCCTCTGAACTTCCATAATACTCTAAAGTAGCCTTGGTATAAAAGAGAATCAGGACTAATATTTGTAATATATACTTTTATACCTTCAGATGGAAGGTGCTATGCTGCAGAAATGCCACAGTTTGTTGCAGTTCTACATAGATTTTTGTTGAAAATAACGATGAATCACTGAATCAGATACACAGTTTTGTTAATTTCCTTCAAGCTCCAAAATATTTAATAAATTACCCATTTTTAGAGAAGGTCTTGATTTATAAAACATCAGTTGATCTCTAACAAAGCTGGTTTCTTTCTAAGGAGTAGTAGATACTCAAAGTAGGTGTCAGTAAAGGACCCACAAAATCAATTTGCAAAGTAGACCATGATACATAATTTGTCAAGCATAGCATCTGAATTAGAATTTAAGTTAACTACTGCACACTCAGCCTACCTAAATTCACCCTGAAATTTCACCTGGGTATGCTATCCCTACATTTTCCCCTAGCTATTGCTGAATTGCAATAATGGGTGAGGTAATTCTTGTGTTTGGTACCTTGTTAGAGATCTAAGAAATGTCCATGTAAGATAGAATTGTTTTGCAGTGTAAGTATATGCTCCTCTGTAATACCAGCAAGGAGAAGCATCAGCAGGTAGGTGCAGAAATGACATAGGAAATGATCTGAAGAATATCTTCACACAAGATGTATTTTCACAGAAGATAGTTGGGGTTTGTTCCTAGTATAAATCAGAGCAATTCCATTTTAGTCAGTGGATGCAAACTAGTTTAGCTAAGGTCAGAATCAGCCCCTGATACTTTACATACAAATTACTGTACAGCTTCTTGAAAGTAGGGCAACAAGTCTCCCAGGATATGGCAGATGCATTCTGAGGGTATCCTAATCTAGGGATGTGTCTGGAGTAAGGACACAGTGAACTGTAGAAAGAACTACAGCATAAAGCACTGTAGCATGCACAAAGTAGTACTACAACATACTGTTATGGTTCGCTGTACCTGTAAAATTCATGAAATTATTGGCTTCTTTCAGCTGCAGTACAATACTTTTACAGTAATTTGTCACTCTGTTTTCAGCAGGAATAATGGACCATGCCTTTTTCTAGGAGCACATTATTTGGCCAGTGGCAGCTCTTTATATTTGCCACAAGTTACCCAGCAGCAACACTTTTTTTCCCCAGGATACCATATGCACTGGCAGTAATACATCTGCTAGATTAGCATTTCTTTAACAGAAATTAATGTCATCTGTGCTGGTGAGTGTTAATTGGTTTTGGTTCATCATTGCTACTGTAATTTTCCATTTGAGTTCTACTTTATTTCCCTCACACAATAAGTATATGACTTCACAGGGGCCAAAATTAACTGAATAAATACCACAGACTTTCCCTCTCCCCACAACATGCAGACACTGTTTGGTATTGCCATTTCTATCTGACCAAAATGTAGCAGCTAGGCAATAATAGCCTTTTCTAAGGCTGGAGATGAATGTGATATAAAAATGTGTGAAAAGAAAGAGAAAGGAAAAAGTCCCTGCTGACCTGAGGGCTGATATTTTTCAGCTTTAATGTTCTCCTCTACCTATACCACAACATCAGTGATGAAACTACGCTTCTCTATCTTATTTGAAAACCCTAACATGCTACTAGCATTGTTTTCTATAAGAAATGGTGGATACTAAGTGCTGGGAAGGAAATGAGTTGTCCTGAGAAACCTTGTGGGATTTGAAAAAATTTACTCATTGCAAACTAGACCTTTCAGAGATTTTCATGCAAAAAACAGGCTTCTCCTCCACCCCATCAGAAGAACTAATAACTTTGTGGTTTGGGCATGCACCTGGGCTGTGAAAAAAAGTCAGAGCAGAAACATGAACCTAGATGTCCCACATCCCAGCAGGGAACCATAACCATTGGACATTAGACTTTCTCTCTCTTATTTAATCAGAACTTCCATCTTGAACCTTAAAAGAGAAAGCTTTAGATTTAATAAATATGACTTCTTCAGAGAAAATCCTGACCAGTTCTGTGGGTTGTGTTTCAGGCTAGATGGCATTTGGTAGATGTTGTGCAGCAAAATGTATATAAGTTATGGGCTCAATTCTGTTCTCTTACCACATATAAGTAATTTTCACAACTTCCTGGATCAATGGGAAGGGAAGGAAAATAGAGTTTCTTGTCTTTATCCTAAGTAATTATAGGGCTTAAAGTCAAGTGCTACACCAGCTTTTAGTTTAAATGTCTATTGTCCGCAATACATAGTAAAATGACTCTACTGATTTTTAGAACTGTATGAAACAGTACTGTTTCGTTTTGACTTCTGTTTTGTTGGTTTGACAGGACAGTGTTTCATTTCAAGTTTCATTTCATTTAGAAACTGCTGTTTCATTTTGTTTTGTCAAAGCTGTTTTGCTGTTTCTACGCTGTTTCAATGTTTTGCCAATAGGCTATAATGGGGAAGCGTGAAACTGCCTATAACTTTATCATTTCGTGTCTCATTCAGATGAAACTTGCAAGGCCATGAAGCATGCCAGCCTACAAAGAGATAGGTGCAGGAGTTTCTGCAAAACTGAACCTCAAACTCTTAAAAGCAAAACTCGTGTCACATGTGCGTGTTAAGGCACAGCAGGGTGAAAACTTCAGTCATGGTAGCCCCTGCTGAGATCATGAAGCCTGCCAGCTTTCAAGGAGATAGGTTCAGGGGTTTCTGGGAAATTGCATCTCAGGCTGCATTCAAGCAAAACTTGTGACATGGGTGACACTGTGTGTGTGTGTTACACTGCACCCTCACTGGCACTGGGGCCTCTAAACAACACTGTAGTGTGCCTGAATGAGGTCCCCTCCCCCCCTACAGCCTCAGCCCAGTCCAGCACCTTAAATGACAACAGGTAAAGTAATAACTTAGTGAGCAGCAGCACAGTAGCACCAGCAGCATCTCAGGCAGCCAAACTGTCACAGACTAGAGCCTTTCTTTCCTCTCCCACAGGCATTTCTTCTCCAACAGCTGCCAGAGAACTCTCCCTGCCAGCCCCAGCCCTGGTGCTTAGATGTGCCCAGGGCCCTGTGTCCTTCCAGTCAGGTGCTAGGGGTGTTGATCTAAGGACATGGCACTGGCGGACAAGGTCCTTTGGGTCAATCTAATCTGGTATATTTTAGCAGACCAACTACATAGTTACAGAAATATATCTTAGCAAGCTTTTGGGTTGAAAAGCCCTTCATCAGGCTGAGGAAGAAACTTCAGTTGGTATGTGTGTGAGCTATTCCTGGATGGAAGCAATATTAAGAAGCCAGGGTCTGGCATGCAATGCAGGCAAGAAAGCCAGTCAGTGAAAATGGAAATGGAGGCATCGGGGGTGAGAAACAGGCTGAGGTGGTGGGGGAAGGGGAATGTAGCAGTGCAGGTAAAAGTGCAGAGGTACCTGGGGAGTCAGATGTCTGGCAGGTTGTAGTGCAGGGGTGGGCAAAATACAGCCCACAGGCTGGATCCAGCCCACTAGACCATTCTATCCGGCCCATGGGGCCCCTAAAATATTTAGAAAATTAATATTTATCTGTCCTTGTCCTTGGTTCCTGTCAAAGATGACAGGAACCAGGGGCAATAGGACCCAGGGGAAGCCCCAGCAGGCTCCTGCAACAGCAGGCCCCACCTGGTCCCACCCCCACAGCCGGAAGCCCTAGTAGGGGCTTCTGGCCTGGGACCATGTGGCTGCTTGGCTGCAGTGGTACGGGAAACTCAAGTAAGGAGGGAGGGAAAGGCAGGGAATGAGCTGGTGCTGAGCACAGGGAAAAGTGACCCCTCCCTCACCCCATGGCTCCCACTCCCTGCTGCAGCCACTCGCAGCCCATGTGGGGCTGTCCTGAGCAGGCACAGGCAGCCCCATGTGGGCTGCAAGCAGCTGCAGCGCAGGGCACCAGCCATGGGGCACAGGAGGGGCCACCTTTCCTTGAGCTCAGCACCAACTTGTAAACCACCCCCGCTGCCAGCTGCACCACAGTGGCTCCAGGTTCGCCCATCGGGGCTGCAACGCAGCTGCAGCAGCTGCAGCCCCCCCAACTTGGCCGTGCCAGGCAGTGTTTGCTGCTGCTGCCCGCCCAGAGCTCACGCCACAGTAGGCAAAACAGCAGCAGGAAACACTGCCTGGTGTGGCAGGCAGGGGGGCAACTTTCCTCCATGCCAAGCAGCAGCAGCTGCTGTGATGCAGCCCCGATGAGCAAGCCTGAAGCCAGCGCAGGGCCCAGGCTGGCAGTGGGGGCAGGTTACAAGCTGATGCTGAGTGCGGGGATAAGCAGTCCTGCTTCTGCCCCATGGCCAGCGCTCCAAGCTGCAGCCACTCACAGTCTGCGTAGGGCTGCCTGTGCCTGCTCCCCACATGGGCTGTGAGCTGCTGCAGCAGGGAGCAGGTCATGGGGTGAGGGAGGGGCCGCTTCCCCCTCCCACACTCAGCACCAGCTCATTCCTTGCTGGCGAGCAGGGGGTCAGGGCTGTGTACTGCCCTGCCTGTACCGTGGGGCTGAGGGGGGCACTGGGAGTGAGCAGGCATGGGAGCCAGCAGGAGCATGGGGCCCACACTAGTGTCCTGGGGCCAGCTCCAGTGGGGCCCACAGCAGGGCAGCAGGAGTACAGTGGTCCCAGCTGGCAGGGGCTCTATGGAGCTGGGCCAGCACCTCACTCTCCCTGCTGGTGCAGCCCAGCCCAGCTTCACAGACCCCTGCCAGCCTGTGCCCCACTCTGGCCCCTGCCGGTACTGGCCCTGGGACATTGGTCCCAAGATGGTGACCAAGGGGCAGGGCACCTGTCAAGGGGCAGGGCCACCCATGCAGCCCTTGACAGCTTGCCAAAACTGGGTAAGCAGCCCTCCACCCAAAATAATTGCCCACCCCTGTTGTAGTGTGTCAGAATTCCAATGTCTATATTGAGTCCATGAGTTTCTGTACCTACGAGGTTGATGAAGTGCAGTTCATAGGCTCATCTGTGAAAAGTGGTTTGTAAATTCAAACAAGCACTGAACCTCACTAACCTCATCACCAGAAGCCAACTTCCTACAGTCCAAAACACACTGAATGGATCCAGGCCATGCCATGACAAGACACACAAAACCTGCCAACAATATCTCCAGTACGGAGATATCTTCACAATACAATACAATACATGTGGAGACACCAAACAACAACTGTGCATCAGAATAAGCACACACTGAAAATCTATCAAAGACAAGAACAGAATACCACCCAATTCCAATATCTCAGGCTTGATCCTCAAAGGGAATTTACAAACCACTTTTCACAGATGAGCCTTTTCACAAATGAGCCTCAGCCTGATGAAGGGTGTTTTCAACCCGAAAGCTGGCATCCCAGGCAGCTAAGTTGAGCTCACCTGGAGTCTCACCACTCCACAGCAA
>NW_017728992.1:72495217-72512334 GCF_001723915.1 Gavialis gangeticus | reverse complement strand
AGCCTCAGCCTGATGAAGGGTGTTTTCAACCCGAAAGCTGGCATCCCAGGCAGCTAAGTTGAGCTCACCTGGAGTCTCACCACTTCACTGCAACCAGCAAGCCTCAGGCCTGTCAAAGTTGTGACAGGTCTGGGTTTTCCCCAGCCAGGACGGTGTGTGCGTGTGGTGGCTAGAGGTTATGGTGCCTCCTACTCACCTTTCACCAGGTGGATCCTTGGTCCTGGCATTTATGGGGCAGCCACACTGCCGCAGTCCCACCAGGCCTCCCCAACCCTGGCAGAGTGCAGTTTTAGTGGTCATTCCCAGAACCTGGGACCTCCTTCCTTCCCCATAGCCCCAGCCCATACATCCAAGTTTGTCCTGGCACAGAAACTAAGCAGGGACTTGTTCTTCACCTGCTGGCTGGTGATGCAGTGAGTGCCACCTCTAGCTCTGAGAGCAGGGAATTAAATGTTTTTTAAAAAATGAAAAAAGAAAATAGGTGCAGATGGAGTGAGGAGGGTGGCATTCACTCTGTCTACACCTGGAGCTTGGGGAACCCCAGCAGCAGGAAGTTCACCTTGAGGAACAACAGCTGCTCCACCAAACCAGGATCCAAGCAGGTGCGGTGGGGTGTCACTACATCCCCAGCAATGCTGAACACCCTGTCACTCAGAACACTAGTTGGTGGACAGGTCAGTAGGGCTGTGTGAAATTTCACCACTCATTTCATTTTGACACCTTTTCAACTCATTTCAAGGTCAAAACAGCACAATCAAAATGAAACAAAGGGCTTCAAAACGCTCGAAACAAAATGAAGTTATTTGAAACTTTTCAACCATAGCGCTGGGAATGGGAAGTCAGTCCAGCTCGAAACAGAGTAGAAATAGCCTCACTGTTTTGGTGAAGCAAAACGGAACAGCTGTTTTGAATTGAAATGAAATTTGATATGAAACACTGTTTTGTTGAAACCTGAAAACTTAAGGAAAAATGGAACGGTGCCATTTTGCACAGCCCTACAGGACAGGCATTCCCAGGCAACCATGGCCAGATCCAGCCACATCTGGCTGTGGCTTGCCCGGTAAGCCAAGGGGTTGCGTAGCAATGGCCCCACCTCGAGAAGATAGGCAGCCACCAAGGCCTAAGTACTATCTGCCTGATGGTGGGGTCCGGTGCCTCTGGACCCCACCATGGAAACCATGCCCTTGGCCTACATTGGCAGTGCCTGTGGTGGAGGAGGAGACTGGCTGGTGGATAGCATGCTAGCATGAGACAGTGGATCCCCCTCTTCAACATCCCCCTGCCTCCACTGTTCTGCCTCCCTGATTCTCTTCACCAGCACCTCCGTCCACTGATCAAGGATTTGGCTGCTGCATACACTGACACTCTCTTTACCCTTGGGTTATACATGGTGGCCAGCATGTGGACTGCACTGGATCATAAGGGGTCAAGCCATTTCCTGATGCCCTCCTTCAGCCACCTCACCAGTGCCTGCACATCTGATGATAGCATCTTGCCCCAGCCAGGAACATTGATCCCCTGGAAGCTCTCCATTTGTGGCCAAATTTCCAAATCTAAATCAAATCAAGAGACCCTTTAATCTCTCCAAATTGAATCAGAACCCACCAAATCGATTCAGAGATTTGGAAAGATTTGGCCAGCTTTAAATTTTTCTATATCTCTCAAGGTAGCAGGTGGCTTATGAACACTGCAATGCTGGGGCACATGGAGGATGGGGGGGCGGTCCCCAGAATACTTGGCAGCAGACTCAGAAGTGGACCAGAAGCACTTCTGGTCCACTTCCGGGTCCACCGGGGAGTGCGCTGTGCCTCCCGGCTTGGCAACTGGTGTCTCTGGGTCTGGGGGGGCACCCGGGCCCCGCCCCCCCTGAAGCTGATCACTGAGCTGGTGGGCATGGGGGAGGAACCCAGTGAACTCCCCAGAGGACCCAGAAGTGGACCGGAAGTATTTCTGGTCCACTTCTGGGTTCAGTGCAGAGCACGTGGAAGGCCCCCCGCACTGCTGTGGGAGGCTTCATGTGCCCCACCATTGCTGCATTCATGAGCTGTGTTGGTACCTTAAGGTATGTAGAAAAAACATTTAAAGCTGTGTCTGTGTACGAATTGCTGATTCTCCAAATCAGCATTGAATCTTCAGATTCGGATTCGGCTGATTTGAATCAGGGACAGTGATCCGAATCAATAAATCAAATCACTGTCCCTGATTTGGGCTGAATCCAAAATGAATAGGGTCCACTTTGCACACCCCTACTTGCTGCTGGTGCTGGTGCCATCACTGGCAGCCCTGTCCCCCTCCAAGGTATCCCTGATAATGATGTGCAACTTGTGTGCCACACAGCAGATGCCAACTTTGTTGGCATCACAGACTGCTTTGACCATTGTTAGTGACCATGAACCCACAGGTGAGCAAACACTGCCCAACAAGCCACCCTTGCACCAAGAGGTTCATGGTCCCCCATGATCTTTGTTGTCATGTGGGACTCATTCATCACCTCAGCTTGAAGGGGAGCCCATCAATGGCCTGACTGGTCACACCAGTGCCCTGTGAGGGAGAGGTAAGCGTGATGGGGGCTTTAGAACAAGAGGGGGGCTTCCCTTTGGGCATGTTCCCACTGGTGCCAGGCTGAGAAGGAGCAAGGGCAATGGGGTGGTGCCTGTGGAGATTCAATAGCATCCCCATGGTGCTCACGTGTTTTGTTCCCTTGCCCCGGCTGGTTTTGGCTCAGCAGTGCAAGCAGATAGCGTACACGGGATCATCTGCCAGCTCAGAATGGTCCCAGACCACACTACTTGCTCACTTCTGGGATGCGGGTGCATGTGTGGATGCTGCAATTTCCCCCTCCTTAGCAGGCAGAGGCACAGCAACAGGTGGAGTGAATTCAACTGAGCTGCTTGCCTCCACAACCTTTTAACCTCCCATATCATTTGCTAGTGCACTTTGCCCTTTCTGGCCTTTCAGACACCGTCTTCTCCTTTTGGGTTGCCAGCTTGTCATCTGGGCAGATACCTTGAAAGGTCCCCAGGGATTCTCACCTGCCATATCTTGTTGGTATTGGTTATTGCTGGGAGGATGTTTTTAAGTCCTGCCTTCCCTGGTTCCCTCCTTCAGCACTCTTGCCCAGCCTCCTGTATCAGGGCTCCACCTCCCCTGCACTCCGCCTTGCCCCAACCAAGGATGTTGCTTCTTGGCCGTGGCTGAGACAAAGTCCACTTGCCATGGTAAGGACTTTAGCCTTTATATGTTCACAGTCCAGTTTGGATGGTGTACCATCTGGCTTCAGATTTCACGTCAGCCTGACTTGCCTTTCTGTTCACCCCTGGTTGCCTTGCTCCCAGGTGTGCTCCCTGTTCTCCCTGTATTGACTCAGAGTATCTGATGGCTTCTCCACTCTTTCTCTCCCCAGGCTCACTGCTGTTCCACTCCACACCAACTGCATCTGGGATCCCATCCCAGGTAAGAATTCGGGCTCTGCCAAGCCAGCATTGTTTGGGCATGCCGCCTCCTGGGGCTGCCACCGCTGGCCCCTGTTGAGGCTGCTGATTGCTTCCAGCTGTTTTGGGCATTTTGGAGGACCCACTTCTGGTCCTCCTCAACTGTTATCCAACATGGTTTTTATTCCCCTCTCCGAGGGCTGGCCAGCGAACTGTTGTTGGCACGCTCCCACAAAGCATGCCCACAGTGATATGGGTGCATATGCTGGCTCTCCTGCAGCCTGCTGCAGTTGCTTCAGCTTTTCTACTTCTGGTTCTGGACGCAGCCCATCATCCTGTGGTGGTCTCTCTCATGCCACACTTCTGATCCTCAGCAATGTCTCACTGACTCCATGCCTCTCTCTGTTCCTGTGTGTAAGATATGTTTCTATTCATGGTGGCATCCCTGCCACAAACCTCTACCTCAGCCTCCTCTGAAATGCCTTCTGGGGAAGGAGACCTGGCTCTAGGGGAAACTTGAGCGATGTAGAGAACAAATGCAGATGATTCCCCCTCCTATCCCAGAATTTCCCTTGCTATGGCACTCAGATCCAGATCCAGATCCAGCTCTCCCTCTGGTACTAGAAGGCTCAGTATGGGAAGTGAAATGGGGTTGGAGGAGACTGTCATGCTGGTGCTGCTGCTTATTGTCGTGGTGGGGGAGTCTGACTGGTGCTCTTGGAGGGGATGCAGACCCAGGCACAGGCACTGGCACTGGTACTGCTCCCCTTTCCTTGCTGCTTCTGGAAGCCTCATCCCTGCTAGTTGTAGGAAAGAGGTGGTCTTAGTTTGGGGGAGTGGGGAACTTACATCTATCCCTCTTCCACCACTTCCTGAAGGCTTGCCAGCTGTCTTTCCACCATATTTCATGGTGTGTTTCATAGTGTCTTGGTTTTATAAAAATATATAAATGTATCTGCCTTCCTATATAAATTCTATAGTTTAATCTCCAATATAATTATGAAATTGAAATGAATAAATCAATTAATATAATAAAATAAAAGGGCCTAGAAAGAAAGCAAAAGGTATTGTGGAATCCCACTTGCTAGGCTAGCAAGTAGGAAATCAAATCAATGGTAGTAGTAGCCTTTGTTATCTAATGCTCCTGAGGTGCTGGAAGATAGCTCAGTAACTGTCAGACCCCAAGGCAGAAAGCAGGCCAGTTCAAACAATGCTGTCTTTTATGCTATTTTTCCATCCCGCCCCCGAAGAACTGGGATTGGAAGGGACCTCAGGGAAGAATCACAGTTACTGGCCAGCTACACAGTCAATATGAGAGCAGTCCTTCCCCCGTCTTACCCCTCCCCCTCCTTACTTTCTGTTTCCCCACAGGCAAGCCCATCTCAAAGCTTTTCAGCTAAAAACTTGAAACGTTTCAAAACTTTCGAAACATTTTGACTGTCGTCATTTCATTTCAAGGCTGTTTCAAAGCCCTTTTTTCATTTCAAGCTTATGAGTAGCTGCCAAACTAGAATGAAACCACAGTGGGGTTACATAGATGCTTGACATTAAGTGGGTGTCAAAGTAGATTAGGCTTATGTCTTTTTGTCTCTGTTTACAAACTTTATATTCTGCTTATTCTACTGTCTCAAGTAAAGCAGAAAATAAAATCCCTGCTTTCTGTGTCTTCATAGTCCTTTATATCAGTAGAAATATGTGCACATTTCTTGGAATAGTATTTGTTATTTTCTGCTGAAGAGAGTCAGGGAATTCACATAACTGGTAAAATCCTGGTGTCAATGATGTCAACAGGGGGCTTGCCACTGACTTTTTTGGAGCCAGGATGCCATA
Source organism: Gavialis gangeticus (assembly GCF_001723915.1). Lineage (NCBI taxonomy): Eukaryota > Metazoa > Chordata > Crocodylia > Gavialidae > Gavialis > Gavialis gangeticus. The sequence goes on along the minus strand of NW_017728992.1, from coordinate 72,507,073 downwards.
CTCCATCTCATACAACCTGTACGCCAAACACAGGGTTTTTAAATCTCCACAGATGTCCATGTCTAAAGTCAGTAAAAAGATGGTCATTTATGTCAGTGGGCTTTGGATTGGGTCCACATGCATAATTATTAAATAAGGCATTTATACCTCAAGTGAAAAAAAAACCCAAGTCCATCAGATATATGGGGTATTATGAAAAAAGTTATGGTAACCACTATAAATTGTGTTTATATAAGTGTTTGCAATCTAACTGTCTTTCATACCTAAATACTTTCCCATACACATACCTTTCAGGATGAAATTTTGTAGGTGTAGTCTTTATCCAAAGGTAAATAAGTGTGTGTATGCATGTGCATTTATGTGCATGCTTGTGTAAACTTTGAACAGAAACAGTTCAGCCATCACCAAGAAGGAAAAGAATAAAATATATCCAACAGTCTTGCAAAACTCTTTGGAAAAGTTCTTATGCCAAAAAAAAGGCTGGAGGTTGAAAGTTGAAATTCAGCAAGGAAATAGCTCATTCTGGGAAGTATTTATGGATGCTCTGGTGAAAGCTAATTTTGAAACAGCCAAGTTATGAGCCTTTGAAAATTGAAGGCTCAGAACATGGAGCAGATTTTCCACCTTTTTTCCCTCCTTTAATGAATAAAGTATGCACACTGTATTTATGCTTGTATGGCTAAGTTACGTTTGTAGACAAAAAGGGGGTGAATAGGTGCACAGTTGCTGAAATCATATAATCAAAGATAGTATTGTAGTGTGTGTGTATGTATATATATGTATATATGCAGCAAAGTTAAGGGTACAATACAGTCTTTGCTTGTGTGTTTCCTGTATTCCTGAATATTTAACCATGCAGTCTTAACATTTCCTTAATTTGATTTTATAGAAATACAAATACACCTAGAAGCAGGATAACTTAACTCAAGCAGGGTGCCATGCTGCCACAATTAAGCTGCTTCCAGGCCTCAAACAGGGTCATTTAAAAAGTGAGGATGACTACCAAAGATGATTACTCAGGTGGAGATTGAATTTACCCAATTTTTGTCCCTTAAAACATCTGTAATGCCATTGTTTTTCACTGCTAGGCAATGCCACCCTGGGGTTTCCTATGGTAGAGAAAGGGAAAAAAAAACCTTTCTGATTTGGAGTTGCTTTATTCCATCCCTTGCTTAAAGCATTGACACGTGTATTTGTATGTTGGCCAAGTGTGTATTTAAAATTAATTAGTCAATAAACTGATGTATTGTGTTGGTCTTCCAATGTTTCTTCAGGTCAAGGCTTCATCACCTACAGGGCAGTTTGTCCATATGTATCTTACTATGTCATTCCCTAACGTTTAGTATGGGTGTGATAAGGGAAAGAAAAGGAGTGCTTACACAGCTCTGAAAAGATGCTTCCTTTTGCTTCCCCCTTATTCTCATTTGTGCCATTTCTTTTACTCCTCCCCTTCCTAGCAGAACTACTGGTGGCCTGCTGGAAAATGTGCAGATGTTTTTTCCACATTATTGCAGTTTTATATTTGTAACAGTCTTCATAGAGCAGATGTTCCCGCTATGTGTATACACCCTACTTCCCACTGCAAACACTTTTACTACACAAACAGCAGATTGTCTTGCTTCTGTCATTCTGATCCAAAGAGAGACAATGTTTCATTCTAATGCTGTTGATCTTTTGAGAGGGCTTAATAACTCTCTTCCCCTCATTGGTAACCCTGTTTACTGCAGATGCTTGCTCCACCTGTATTAGTCAGGTTCTCCATCCTACCTCATCTTTTATTCTTTTTTTTTTTTTAGGTTTGCTGTCCCCTGAATCTCCAGAAACCCCTTTGTCAGTTCCTCCAGCTACTCTCATTTCCTTTCGTGAGATTCACTCAGCCAATTCAACATTGGCCTAAATAGACACAATTCTGTTGACTTAAACGGAAGCATTCATTCTCAGACAAAGAACAGTTTAGTCCAATCTGTGCATCTTCAGCACACTACTGCGACTAAGATGTCAGGCGCTTTGTGATTAAATGAAGCCTCTCTATTAGAAAAGCAAAGTGTTGTCTTGTCTCATTTGCCACACTGGAAAAACAGACAATATTGTCCTGTCCCCCTGCCTCTGTCCATCACATTCAGCCTTCCCCTTCATGTTTTCTCTCCTTGATTTTCCCTGCATAAACATCCAGATGCCACACTAATACTTACCTTCTCTCTTCTTTCCAAAGGACCCTGAGATTTCTGATAAAATTGCAAGTTTTGGGAATTCTGCAGCTGGAAGTTCTGAAGAACTGATGCTGTATTTTATCGTGTGAAGGCTTGTATGGCATTAAAAGAGTTTACTATAGTACAGCTATCATTTTTAGAAATGGTCATCTTAAACTCATAAGACCTTCTTTTCAGGCTTTAAAGTTATATACATTAGATTCCCTTCCCTATTGATGGTCCATGTAAAAAAGCAAGATGTTACAGGCAGTTGAAATGATTAAATAACAGTGCCCAACATAAGACCTTCTTTCCCATAATTTATTCTGTATGTAATGCAACCTTTTTTATCCTTTACCATGCAAATAGTACACAGGCTCTCCATGCTTCAACAGTACAGTTTAAGGGCAGAGTTATATTGACACAAAGCCCAGTTGTAATATCCTACACCTATGAGACATGTCTCTGTCAGCTCCATCCTAGGGAGCACCACTATGACAATACACCCTGCCAGATCGTTCCCACTCCATGCTCACCAAATGCCAAAATATAGTAATATAGTTCCTGCTTGGCATCCACTGTGGAAACATCCAACATTGCTGGTACCCTCATGTATGCTTACTGGTGCATGCTTTGAAGTGTTCAAAAGGTGGCTACATTTTGACATTGTGTGTTCGGAGAGTAAGAGTGAATGATTTGGAAGGAGACAGAAAAGGAGTAGGACAGGAAGGGAAGGATAAATGTTTTCATGCCACCATCTAGCACAGCTGGAGACAACGTGGACATACCCATCTAGTCTGAATCACCAGTTTTGTCATGCTCACAATTTTGTCATGAATCTCAAGTATTTGCTGTTTTTCTTAAATCCCCAGTTCCCATGGGCAAGTTGTTAAGGAAAAATCTCACCTTTCATTAAAAATGAAAGTAAGCTTCTAGTCTTCATGCTTACAAGGAAAAGCTGGGAAATATGTAACAAGAGCTCTGAAACCAGAAGGCAAGCAAAACAACCCAAAATTCCTGTTTGAACACTCTCATAATTTTTGGGCAGGGGAGCTGATTTTGTTTTTTGAACACCTGACATTAGAAATAATAGGTCACCTACTAGCATCACTGCCATCTCCTAATTCCTGGGAAAGTTCATGTGACTTTTTCATGTCATAGTGAATCAACAGTATAGCTTGGAATAGCACCCAGAAATCCCTCCTCCCAGCCTCTGGATTTAGACAATAGATAATACTAGTTACAGATTCTTTTAGACATAGTATCTCAGATGCAAACACTCTCAGGAGTTTGGGGGTGGGGAGTAAGAAAAATAAATACCTATAGTTGTCTATGGTGACCTCCTCTCTCCATCCCCACCCCATTCAGGATTTAAAAATGGGAGCATGCTCAGTTTTATTCTGAGATGCCTGGTGCCATCTGCTGGATTTTGGCTGTAATTGGGAGCTGCAGAGGCTTAATTACCGCCCAGCTTGATCATGACTTGAGGCATTTCTTCATACTTATATCACCAGTGTAACTATGGGTTCCCTACTGTGTAAGGCAATTCCATTGCACTAGATCCATAATAAAGATTTTTAAATGTGAAAATTAGTCTTTGGTGAATAAGAATTATTTTTCTAGCTGCTGGAGAGACTCAGGTAAAGGCAATGACATCCACATGAGTGGGTCATTGTGTTATTGTTAACATTCAGCTATTATTACTGTGTATGCAGCAGCCTGCACAGATGTTACCACTTTTTATCATTTAAGAACAAAGAAGTAATTGTCTCTAACCTTTTTCTCCCCCCAAGAAATCAAAACAATCAGATGTCACATGTTCAGCAGTTAGCAATGTAAATGTTTATTTAAGCAGTAACTATATTTCACTGAATATAAGAGGTCCTAACTAACTTAAACATATACTTTGGTAACCATTAACAATGATACTTTAAAAGCCTGACCATTCTTGGATCATCATTGATCTCAGTGGAGTTTGGCATATAGAGGTTCCCCAGCATGTCTTCAGACAAATACACTCCTATGAGTTAAATTCTAAAAAGTATCATCTCATGGTTACTTTAGAACAAAAATTATATAAGTCATCCCCACAGGCCTTTTAAATTCTGTAAGATAGGAGTTAGGTGGCCAAAACCATTTCACAACTTCCTCTTTTCATGTCCACGCCTACTCTACCTAGATGACTCGCTGTTTCATTGAAGAGATGGATGATCTTACACTATTCAGAATGAAGACCATGGCTCAAAATCTTTCTTTTTTCAGCCACTCCAGTGTAAACTTGGAGTAATCCATTGCCTTCATTAAATTCAATGTATATACCAGTCCAGCTGAGAGTCGGGTCTAGTGCATAAAAAGATCTTCAATTTGTTACAACAATGCAACAGGGCTCAAGAAATAGAAATCACTCTTCACTGGTCAATTCAAGACTGGCATAGAGCACACATATCTCCCTAATAAAATGAATTCTTTAAACTTTCATATGATGCATTTATTGTGTCTTTGAAATGACAACAATGGAACAGAACACAATTCAATAGAACTTAAGACTCCCGGATGTGGATGTACTGTGTGAAGTTTGACGAATACCTTTATTATCATAGTAGCACAAAAAATACAATGTGGTCTGTAGTGAAACTGTGCCTAAATTGCTTACTAATTTCAGAGCATTCTTAGCTTCAGAAACAGAAAGGACTCTGCCAGCAACTACACATGCTAGAAAAACATATCACGTTTTTTTGGGGGGGGTGTCCATTTTTTGTTTTTTTAATTTTAAGTGAGAAGAGTGTAGAGTAGCTATAAAACTGTAGAAAGAAATACTATAAAACTCATTAGCCACATCAAAATTTAATTTGTGATCTCCAGATAATCTGAAATTATTCTGTCTATGAATCTTTGTTCAACAATGCTGCGTTTCTTTCTCCTTTCTCACATACTGCACTGGGGATGCTTTTCTTCATTTGTATTGCAATTTCAATATTGTAACCCTGCTCAAAACAGAAGACCTGATTCGCCACTGCTGTGTACCATGTAAAGTCATTTAAATCTGACAGAAAAAGGTGATCCATCTGCAGCAGAGAGTGAATAAAGAGATACAAGAGGAGTACATGTGGGTCCCATCTACTATGCGATGTCCCTGCTGCAGAAGTAACTCAGGTCAACTACTCCTAGGACTGAGCATCTGGATTAATCCAACATGGGTATAAGCAGACACATTAAACTGCTATCCCCAAGCAACTCTGTGTTCCCTGGTGCTGCAGTCACCTTTGTCTTGCGATAATTTCTACAGGCATAGGAGATTCAGTGAATAAATAAGTCAAAGATGGAAATAGCATTAAAACCATTCAACATGATTTTATGGAAAGCAGGTTTTGCCAAATAAAACTGATGTCATCCTTGTATGAGATTGCAAATTTGGTTAACAAAGGTAACTTCATACATACCATTTGGTAGGCATTTGATTTGGAACTGCATGGCACACTGAGCAAATATTTAGCATTAAGTAATATTGATAAAGCACACATTAAATGGTTTTAAGCATCGCTTTACTGTCAGATCTGAAAAAGTAGATGACAATGCCAGTGTTTTTATTGGGGTTTCACAAGGATCTCTTGGAGACCCATCACTGTCCCACATTTTACCAATGGCCTAGAAGTAAAAATAAAATCACTACTAATACATTTTGTGGACTTCCATTAAATTGACAGCCTGTCTTCTCCCCTGCCTGGGAAGGGCAGGCTGTCAAATGGCACTTGGAAGCTGCTAAAAAATAGTAGCAACCACAGACATCCAGGGAGGCATCCGAACCTGGAAGAATGCGCCCCTTCCATCCCACCAATCAGCTGACTGGCAGAAGAGGGGAGCCATCTCCCCTCAATGCAGGAACCATTCTGGGAGGATTTCCAGTGCAAGTCAATGCCCTCTACTCCCACCACTTACACACAGGCAAGGTCTCCAGTCTGAGAATTTGCCACTAAAGAGATGGTTGGGGAGTCAATGCTCTCCCTCCCTCCCTCCATCTTCCCTGGAAGAAGGGAAAGTATTGACTCCCTGAGAGCTCAAGAGAAGCATATAGCTGTTCAAGCTAGACCAGAAGAAGGGAGATCTTCCTGGTAGATATCCAATCAAGCTTTCTTGCAAAAAAACCAGTTCTCCTGACTCCTGGCTTGTTCATGGCCTTAGTGTGCTGATCCTATTCAAACAAAATTTATTTCAATAGAGCCAAATACAAATTTTGCAGGCCATATTAATGGAATCAAGATTGTATCCTGGAGAGCAGTGACTCTAAAAAGGAGCTCAGGCTACAGACAGAAGTTGCATTTATCCTGGAATAAACCATTTTATCCTGGGACAAAGTGCAATCATTCAAATGTCTACCTCTGTTGACCTGAGACAAACTTTAAAAAGTTTCAAGAAGTGCTAACAATTTGTCCCAGGACATCCTGAAATTCATCAGATCAGTTGTTACAGAGGTGAATCGGTGGCAGAAAAATGGTAGTGCACTCAGCCGCTTATTAAACCATGATTGTAAAGGGTGTAGAAAAAAGCCACAAAAATACAGGATGATACTAGAGAAACTGTTTTCAATGAAAGACATAAACTGCTCAGTTTCTTTAGTTTACAAAAAAGGTTGAGAGGTGATCTGATTACCGTGTATAATTACCTTGACAGGGAGAAAATATCAGTTATGAAAGGACTCTTAAATCTATAGCAGGAAAAGGCATAAAAAGAATCAATGGCTGAAAGATGAAACAAGGTAAATCTCAATTCTACAAGGTCCCTTCCGACCCTACTTCCATGAATTGAAATTAAGGCACAAATTTTTAGCAGAGAAGGTGATTAAACTTTTAAGCAAACTAGTTTCCAAGGGAATTGGTGGATTCATTATCAGTTGATGTCTTCTAATCAAGTGTAACTGCCTTTCTGGACAATATACTTCAGTCAAACAGAAGTTATTACAAAGTTCAGAAGCCACCTGGTGAAATTTAAGGGTCGAGGTTATGCAGGAGGTTCGACTAAACAATCTAGTGGTCCCTGGTAGCCTTAGACTGTACCCATGAATTGTAAGGTTCTTGGCACTGCAGAATTCAGACTATGTTTTAGTGAACTGAAAGAGGACTTGTCTGTGTTTCTGAGCACATGGGAAGAATTGTGAGAAGGCATTGAAGGTTTATCAGTAAGTGATTCATCCTGTGATATCACTACAAAGTGGGTAAATTATTGGCTGATACAGGCATCTGAGCCTTAGTTTATCATCTCAGTGGTGTCAACTTATTCAATTGCTAGACCATTTTTGCAAGAGGAGATGAAAGACAATACCTGAACATGATCCTGAGTTAACCTGAGTCTACAGTGAACATATCCTAAGTCTCCCTTTTTATTCAATTACACTACAACTTTATTTTTGTATATCTATTGATATGATCACATTTTTTTTTTCTACCAAAAAAATGGGTGGTAAGAGAAAAAAATTGCCTTGGTTGTATTGTTCCAATTTCCAATGAACAACTGGAGAGAAAAAAACAGCTTTCAAGAACCTGGGTTTTCAAGAAGTCAAGCCGAGAGCACTTAATGATATGGTTACATGAACATGCTTGCTGCAAGGTAATCTAGGGTATGACCTCCTAGCACATCAGCTACTCCATTATGATCTGATAGCTTATCAGTACACTCTTACGCTGCAGTAAATACAAAAGATCTTGCTCTTCAATGAAAGCAAGGTAAATTATCTCATAGTAAAGAGCTTACCTCATACCCTACCTTAACTCATAATAATTTGTTTGTGTGCCCATACCTGAAGAGAAGGACCATAAAAGCAAAGGAGGAAAATGCAATATTCCTTAAAGCAACTCCTGTGAACTATAAGAACCATGGGTCAATTCCAGTAAGACAATGAAATATGCAGATATTAACAATAAACAATACTTAAGAGCAGTCAAAATTGGAAAGGCTCTTTTTAAAACTTTTATGAGGCCCTTTTTTAAATTTAAGGAAGCACTTGGGCTGTTTCCTTGCCTCTGACAGTCATCCCATCTCAGGATGCTGCCAAACCATTTCCTTAGGAAAAAAATCCCTGAAGCTTATGAAAACATTACTCAAAGAATCTTGTTTTGTCCCAATTGTTTCCAAATGGAAATGGCAGGTATTTTTTTATTATTATTTCCCAGAGTAGAACTTCTCTATGCTGTCTCCAATTTTACCTGGCACAAGCTGAATTACCACTAAACTTCACACATACACACACACACACACACACACACACACACACACACGTACGTATGTCTTGTTCTAAAACAATCTCCAAATACTCTCAAAAAATCACAGCTTAATATTAATTTGTTTCCCAAGTGATTCTGCCTCCACCCTTCATTATTAGTGGTCTTAGTATTATTTGTATTAGAGGAAAACAAAATAGCTCTAGTCCTCAGTCAGTTCTCTCCTTGTTTGTGCAAACATGTGCACTCCAAGCTTATCACAGATGAGAGGGAATTTTTGTAGGAACCCTCATTAAAATGTTAGTAGCACATCATGGCTTAGCAGGTGCACAGAATGCTTAGCCAAATGTTACTTGTTAAACATGATGTGACAATATATGGCCATAAATGTCTCTGTATTAATCATGTATTTTGAGATGAATCCAACATATGATTTATGGACTTGATTTCTAATGCTTATGTTAGGATATGTCTACAAAGTAAGCTTACCACACCTGGCAGCAGTACCGTCATGTGTACTGTACTGGTCCAGGTGGGCTGCCACCTAAACCAGAAGCAGAGTAGCCTCATCTGTGCAGCATCACTGATGGGCTAATTAGGTTGAGGCAGGCTAATTGGCTCTGTCACTTTGCAGTGAAAATTTGCTTCCCCTGATGTAAATGTAGCTATCTGGTTCAGAAGGTATACTGTCCAAAGCAGTACATTCGGTATGTGGCTGTTGCTTCTGCTAAGTCTTGCATGTAGGCATGACCTTGGACTCCCAAAGAGAGTTGCACCAGGAGGGGTTTCCACTTCCTACCATATTTCCACACCCTTGTCCCAAAATAGACAGAATAACACAGACCTGTCACACCAAGATTATAATCCAAAACTAAATGGATTCAACCACAAAACAAGGACTAGATAGCTAGGACTGGGACAATATCCTAGACAGGTCCAAATGCATGCTTTGGCCTACCTAGAATAGCTCAAACCTAGGCCCTGAAACAAAGAGTATCATTGAGCAGTACAGGGAATAGCAGGACCTTATATCTACTGGAACCTGAAGGCTTGTCCACACTACATCTGGTGGTATAGAGACATGATTATATCTATGCTGGCAAATCCCCCAGTGGAGAAATAAGGTAGGCCAGCTGAAGGAGCTTTTCTGCTGGTATAGCTAGCTAAGCCAATCAACTTTATAACTAAACTAACAAAGACACTCCTTTGTTACCACACTGGAATCTACACAGAGAATGCTGTTGGCATAGCTGTGTTGGTTAAAGGGGTATGATTGCCTTTACAGTCCTAGGCAATATAGCTAACAAAATGATATTGGGCAGACTGAGCATCAGACAAATTAACACAGAGCAGGCACACGGACTAGGCAGTAAGCCATGCTGTCAACTGGGACTGAAGAGAGGACTTTCCAGGTATGTCTGCTTCCATTCCATTCCTGTAACAGAAGAAAGTCCACCTCCATTAGCTTGTAGTGAAGTAAATGATCAGATGAGATTATGTATGTAGTCTTGCAGTACCCTTTTCCCTATGAGGCTTTGTTCTAACTGTTATATCAAAATTCTTAATGTTTTAATCAAACTGATGGTCAATGTCATTAATCACAGGATCCTACAGAGAGAGAATCAAGCAGCATGATAAGCAAATGTCAGACAGTGAATAACAGACCTGGGTCTGAGCCTAAGAGAAGAAGACTCATGAGAATTCTTCCCGAGACAAGAAAGGCCAAGCACCTGAGAGAGTGCACTCTGAGAGAAGAGACAAGGGGTGATGGCAGAGCTAGTCTTATAACCGTGATACGTGGCAAAGACTGAACTCATCATCTTTCTTCTTACAACCTTCCACCTTTCCTATGCCCAGCAATTGCAGTATCTCCAATAGCTCATCTCTTATTATCCCCCATTGTGCAAACTCAGCTTTATTTGTACCATTTACCTTAATTCTTCTTTGTCTTCCTCTCACACTCATGATTATGTGCTTTGGCTGTACAGAAGAATGATAGCAGATCTGATGTGTTATTCAATAGAAGGTATTGGTGCACATGCAAACTATATAATACAGTACATCCCTCAGCTGTGACTTCCACTCCCCCTCACTCTGTTTCATTTTCTTTCATAATTTTAAATGTCCAGTTAAGCAAATCACAACAATCAATTATACCTTATCAAATTTTTATCTGTGACCTCTTTCTAGTATATATGTTGCTTGCTATTAGCTAATGCCATACAATTAATTTCTTCTCGGCATTCCTTCTGTGTTCAACAAGTGGTAGTGGTTGTGGCCAAGCCATCTTTTCAATGTAAACCTTCCCGCTCTAACATAGGAATGAAATCACTACAGATCTATTATTTCTCGGAACTGGGTATTTTAATTTGCATAAAATATTCTGCACTTGACATGGTGCCAGGAAGGAACACCTAATGCCCATTCTTCACAGTGATCCTGCTGTGGCATTAAAAATATAAGGAATTGCCACTGTAGCCTTAAAACTATTATTCCCATGTTTCTCACTCCCTGGTCCCCTGCCTGATTTACAGTCCCATGACTCTTTGAAAGCCCTGTCAATGCAATGACCAGAATAATGGACAGAAGGGAATTGTTACATGAGGTAATTTCACATTAAGCAGGATGGTTCACAGGTTGTAATATCAGGTCAAAAGCAAATATTATAACCCCTAAATTGGTTGAAAAATGATGATTTGAGTCAAAATTTAAATAAAGATCTGAATAAGTCAAGTTAACTTAAGGGAAGATTGTTCCTACATGTAAGTGTCACACACAGCTTAACTACAAAAGAAGAAGTAACCCCCACTTCCTATTTCCATGTCACTTGCTGTTTAATAGTAACAAATACAATCTCCAAACATAAAGTATCTCTTTTGTGTTTTAAGTTGAATGGCCCTAATCCAAGCAGAGAAAGTGTTCAGAGGCTAGGGACAGAAATGACACAAACTGGTATAAGAGATAAGAAACCAGGTTAAATCTGTAACACAGCAGAAGTTCAGTGCACATAAATTGCTTTCAAAATGGCTGAAACCAGTTTAAGATAAACCTGGATGGATGTAGTATCAGAATTAACTGATTTAGGTTAAATTAGTTTATTGAACTTCTATCCTAGATCTGCTCCAGATTCAAGTCGACTCATAGTCCCTCAGCATCCCAGGATGCTTTGCCCCTCCCCTGCAAACCTCCCCTCACAGGGTGGGTGGGCTAGCCTTGTCCTAAACAGTCTGCTCCAGTCAAATGACATGCCCTAGCACCCTTCGGCTTCTCACCTGGGCCACTGCAGGCATGAAGCTGCACTTGTCGCTTCATTTCTGGCTGCGTAGTTTCATAGTTGGTAGGGTCGGAAAGGACCTGAGCAGATCATCAAGTCTGACCTCCTGCCATGGCAGGAAAGAATGCTGGGGTCAAATGACCCTGGCTTGGTGATTATCTAGCCTCCTTTTGAAGACTCT
>NW_017728992.1:72494020-72494768 GCF_001723915.1 Gavialis gangeticus | reverse complement strand
CCTAAACAGTCTGCTCCAGTCAAATGACATGCCCTAGCACCCTTCGGCTTCTCACCTGGGCCACTGCAGGCATGAAGCTGCACTTGTCGCTTCATTTCTGGCTGCGTAGTTTCATAGTTGGTAGGGTCGGAAAGGACCTGAGCAGATCATCAAGTCTGACCTCCTGCCATGGCAGGAAAGAATGCTGGGGTCAAATGACCCTGGCTTGGTGATTATCTAGCCTCCTTTTGAAGACCCCCAGGGTAGGAGCGAGCACCACTTCCCTTGGAAGTAGTTTCCAGATCCTAGCAACCCTGACTGTGAAGTAGCGCTTCCTGATATCTAGCCTAAATCTACTCTCAGTCAACTTATGGCCATTGTTCCTTGTTACCCCCAGTAGTGCTTGAGGGAACAGGGACTCTCCCATTGCCTGCTGGTCCCCCTTGGACAGTTTATAGAGGGCCACCAGATACCCTCTCAGTCTTCTCCTGTGGAGGCTGAACAGGTTCAGGTCCCATAGCCTCTCCTCTTAGGGCCTGCCCTGCTGCCCCGTGAACATGTGAGTGGCCCTCCTCTGGACCCTCTCAATGCTGTTCACATCCCTCCTGAAGTGCAGTGCCTAGAGCTGGACACAGTACGCCAACTGTGGCCTGACCAATGGCGCATAGAGGGGGAGGATCACCTCCTTGGCCCTGCTCATGATGCATCTGCGGATGCATGACAAGATGCGGTTAGCCTTACTGACTGCATCCTCACATTGGCAGCCCAA
>NW_017728992.1:72488132-72488826 GCF_001723915.1 Gavialis gangeticus | reverse complement strand
CTGTAACCTGTCCAGATCTAGTTGTATCCTGTCCCTCTCCTCTAGCATGCCCACTTCTCACCACATCTTAGTGTCATCCACAAATTTGAACAAGGTGCTCTTCACCCCCTCATCCAAGTCACTGATGAAGATGTTGAACAGTGTGGGCCCGAGGGCTGAGCCCTGGGGAACCCCACTGCCCACATCCCTCCAGGTTGAAAATGACCCATCCACCATCACTCTCTGGGTGTGGCTCTCCAGCCAATTTGCAACCCATCTGACTGTGTAGGCATCGACACCACAGTTGCCTAATTTTTTTGTGAGAATGGGGTGAGAGACAGTGTCAGAGGCCTTCCTAAAGTCCAGGAAGACTATGTCCACCATGACATCTGCATCCAAGGATTTTGTGACCTGGTCATAGAAGACAACCAGGTTGGTCTGACAGAACTTGCCTCTAATGAACTCATGTTGATTGCCCCTAAGCATAATCTCCCCTGCTCGTCCCACACAGATGTGCTCCTGGATAATTTTCTCAAAGACCTTTCCCAGGACCAAGGTAAGACTAATGGGCCTTTAGTTTCCTGGGTCCTCCTTCCTCCCTTTTTTGAAAATGGGGACCACACTGGTCCTTTTCCAGTCCTCTGGCACCTCACCAACACACCATGAGTGCTCATAAAGCCGTGCCAGGGGTCCTGCAATCACCTCTGCCAATTCC
>NW_017728992.1:72477734-72482926 GCF_001723915.1 Gavialis gangeticus | reverse complement strand
CCTTGACTTAACTGCCTCCATGAGCTGACCTGAGAATTCCCAGTCCAGCTCTTCCCCCTGGTTAGGTGGCCTGTAGTAGACCCCCACCATTAAGTCCCTATCTCCCTGACCCCCTTGTATTCTGACCCAGAGCACTTCAGTCTGCCCCTCCTCTGACCTAGTGCTGTTTGCTGAGGATGTGTACTGCTCTTTGACATAAAGTGCCACACCTCCACCTTTCCTCCCTGTTCTATCCCTCCTGTACAGACTATAGCCCTTGATGTTCACCGCCCAGTCGTGCGTTGGATCCCACCGCGTTTCAGTGATCGTTCACGATCAAAAGTGAATATCTGCTCACTTGATTATTCGTTCAATCTACGCAACTGAGACTAACCTGGGAAGAATGAATTGATTCCGCCTCAGGCTTTTTGACTGTTTGTACTTAGCCCAAACATCAAGAGTCCAATATATGGTAAAACAAACATTTTGGAGACAGATCAACCTGTTAAGTGCCAAAATGATACCAAAAATAAATTAACTAATTGAATAGAGTCCTCATTTTTTATTAATAAAATGTTGTAGAATAAAGTGTTGATGAGACAGAGTCATTCACCTTGGATCAGTATAACAGGAGTACAACCCCAACACAGAGGGCACAATCAAGCAGTATACACCATTTGTGCCCTGAATTAGGGTCAAATGAAATATAAGTGTATATGACTTCTGCCCTGGGGTGAATTTCACCCTAAAAGAGGAAATGTATTTCAGAGCAGAGGGGAACTGGTCTAGTAGAACCTATAATAATGTGGTCTATAGTAGCATTTCACTTTTAAGTGCTCTGTATCGCCCAAAGATAGCTGTTACTTTAAGTTACTCTCAGAAAAATGGCATTGTTTTAAATCACTTTAAACATCATTTTTGCAAGGCTCAGAAATACCAAATGGTTTTAATGTTGTTTTTCATTTCTACCTATTTGGAGATTTACATGTCTCAGCATCTTGTATAACGTATGTGAAAACACACAATAGAGATTATTTTTATTGACAGAAATGGTTTGCAATATCTAAACCAAGGTGTAAGCTCTTTTCTTTGGAAAGTTTAACGTCCAGGTCAATCTCTATATCTACTCCAAGTGCTTTATATGTATATTCTTTGTTTGACTGCACCTGGCTACATTTCATCATTAATCTAACCAAAATGTATTTACTCGTGTTGATTTTAACCATTTTACCTTCCAAGCAGAACCTGCTAATGATGGACATCTAGAAGGCATAGCTCTGAGGCTAGGCCTATGGACAGGGCAATAGTTTATTCTCTGTAAGTATGCCAGGACCAAAAGAAATAACAAAAGATCTGATGGGGTTTTCTTTTTCCCTTTCAGCAAGTATTAATAACAACTCCACTGAGCTCCTGAAGTCATGTCACTTCTCAGTACTGTTTCATTCTATCTACATAATTAAGATGAGTAGGGCTAATGTAAATTCTGGGAGCAGGTCAGACCCTCAATATTCTGGTATTATGAGGGCCATAACAGTTGAAACACCTTCAGAAAAGTTTGAGGGAATGGGAAATTGGGTTATCTCATCTGCTTTCATAACATTTTCTAAGACATTGTTGCTTTATTCCTTTTCCTGAAATTATATCAACCAAGTATGCCCTGATATCCACTGCACCAGGTCAGAATTGCCCCTGCTCTTGCTTTGCTAGCTGTAAGCTAAAAGATTCTTTATTCCAACAGAAAAAGCACAAGGGCATTTCTGAATCATTTAACTGCTGAAAACGAGAGAAAGAAACCAGAAAACTGATTGGTCCATCAGAAAACCTCAGAAGCATCACTGTATTTCAGTTGCGGCTTTTTTCCCAATTTCTCATAAACTGGCAGAAGATTTTTAAGAAGAGCCAGATCATATTGGAAGTAATCCTTGGTAGTCAGTACTAGTTTAGTGAAACCAGTGAGACACAAAGCATTGCCAGAGTTGCTCCTCCCTCAGAAATAGTTGAATCTATATTTAAACAGATAGAGCTGACTATGAGAGATATCATGGGCTGACAGTAAAGAAAGAGGGGCAAGGAGAAAATGAGGGCTTCCAACAGAAGGGAGGGTGGGGCTCTACTTCTAAAAAATCTGGACTCTGTGACCATAATTGTTTGGCAATGTGAAGGTATTAGTAAAACCCAGGATCATTTCCAACACTACATCATCGTATCTACAACTGCTGCCTGCCAGTGAGTTAGTAGTAAATCTGAAGAGCCAGGAAAATAAGTGGAGCCTGTCTGCCTGCAGTGAGGGTCTGGCCTCCACTCTGCAGCAGTCAATGCCTTTTTCAGAGAATTAAATTAGCTGCTAAATATCTAAAATGTTCCTGTGAGAGTAAAAGCTCTTTGCTTAATTTCAGGGGGTGGAAGGTGCCTGGCTGGCATTATCAAGCCTGGTTCTAATGAGTAGACAGTTCAAACCTGGGCTTATGCTTGTCTTTCTTCTCAGGCAGCTGTAAATACAATAGTGACTCTTTCTATTCTATTCTATTTGAGATCTTACACTATGCCCATTGCTTTGGGATCTGAGCATGGTATCAACTAATTTTCCCTGCTAAATTCTATGGAGAAAAGTGTCCAAAAAAGTAAAGTCAAGAGGAGGCAAAAAAAATGTGCAAATGTTTCATTTATTTTGTGAATAGGAAAACAGCAAGAATTCAACAGGAGACAGATTACAGGCTTGTTATCAGTTCAAATGGAAGATGCATCAGCTTTTGAAAATGAAAACTTGGATTCTACTTTATAAACAAATAACCACTTTTATAGTGCTCTCCTTGCTTCCACTCCTTACCCTCCCTCATAAATCCCTCTTTGTAAACTAAGATTAGGAATGACAAAATTGGTTTGAATAATAGTAAAAAAAGCTCTAAATGCATCTCTTCTCAGCGCTCAAACTGAGCCTTTGGGAATATTGAAATAAAGGTCTGTTAATCCAGTACGGGAAAAGAAAAGAATCTCTTGTTTGCCATTTTTTTAGTGTATCTATGTCTTTGTGTTTCAGATTCGACTGAGATCTGAAATGCCAAAATACTAAAAGGAAGGCTTCTCTCATAGCATGTCCAGTTCAACTGAAAACAGGAAATAGTTTCACTAGATTTCTTTTAAAAAAAAATCTGTAAATCATTTTGATGACCATAAACACAATGACTTCAGTATGAATAAAATTCACCACTAGGTCTATTACACCATCCATGTCCTTGTGGGGCTGTTCTGAAGGAATATGGACACAATGACCATGTAGGGTTCCCTACATACACCTCATTAAGGCTAAATACAGGCAGTCAAAAAGCTTGAGGCAGAATTGACTCAATCTTTGCAGGTTTCTCTAAGCTGTGTAGACTGGGCTGAAATGAACTGAAATCGCTTTCACTTTTTAGTTGAAAAAGGCAGCCAGATGCCTGCACTAGCCTGGTCCAGAAGGCTGGGGGTGCTAGACCATGCCTCTCAGCCTGCCAACTGTTACTGAGTCCAGCTGAGCCCAGCTGAACATGGGTCCTCCACGATTGGCTGCCTATCACCTGCCCCCAACTCTCTTCTGTCCCCCTGCAGGGGCAGAAGGAGCCCCCTGTCCAGGTGCTGGCTCCCACAGTTGAGCATCTGCCCAAATGGGGGACCCTGATGCCTCATAGGTTTTCCTTCACCTACCTGGACTCAGGGGACTCTGATGGGGGGAACAGTCCTTCAGGCCGATGGTAGCCCCTGCAGCAGGAAGTCTACCTACATGGCGGAGCCACACCCCTCGGGGGGTTTCCTCCTGGGGTCCCTCAGCCTGGGGTTCCTTCACCCCAACTGCATGGGGGAGGAGGTTGCGGCAATCCTCCTCTGCTTTTGCTGCAGGACAGACCAGGGCTTAGGGGCCCCTGTATGGGGCTGAAGGGCTCTTCTCCCATCTCCCCACCCTGACTGCCCTGCTGGACTGACAGGTGCAGGCAGGATGTAGGCTGGAGGGCAAAGGCAGAGGCAGAGCCTTTGCTGTGTCAGCTCAGTGACAGCCCAGGGGCGGGGCCAGCTAGGTACTGGGCTAGAGCAGCAGTGTGAGCCATGTTCCAGCAGGTCACCCTGGGACTGGGAGCTAGTGGGAGACCTGCATAGCATCCTGGGATGGCAGGAGATGGCAAGATAACTTGTGTCGGAAAGGGATCTGGTTCCAATCTAAAGTGATTCAGTCTGATACTACATGCATCCAGATCTATCTTAAACTTGGTTTGGCCATTTTGAAGCCAGTCTATGTTCATGAACTTCTGTTCTGTTACAGGTGTAAACCAGTTTCTGATCACTTATACCAGTTTATGTCTAATTTCTGTCCCCTGTCCCTAATTTCTAGTCCCTAGGTCTCAAGATTCTAGCCACTGAGTGCCTGTATAATCTAGATTCATATGCCTTCAGGGACCTCAGTGGCCTACCAAGCATTGTGAGAAGTCTGCAACACCACAGAATTTCCATTTGGGGATTCTGAGCTTTTCCTGACGGCTTTATCATATAGAACTCAATTCTTCAGGTTTTATAGACATGATGTTAATTTCCCTTCAAATCTTTGCTAATACAAAGTCTTTTGTTTTGTTTTGTTTTGTTTTGTTTGTTTGTTTAGGTTTTTTCTTTTGGTAAGGTATTGATTTAATTTAGGTCCATACTGTGCTAATGATTCTGGTAGAAAGTTCTGCAGATCCATGTCACAATATGTGCCTTGCATACTGCAGCAAGAAATATTAAGATAACCATTGGGCGCATATACACGAGACACTACATCACTGCTACATTGCCGTATCTCGTCGCTATAGTGACATAGTGTCTAAAAATAACCTGTGCTGCCAGGACTGCACAGTGCCAGCAGGTACTGTGCAATCATTTAGTAGGCCTGTGCGAAGCAGCTAGTATTCACTTCAGATTCGGATTCAGCTGATTTGGGGGACAGTGATTCAATTCAGTGATTTGAATCACTGTCCCAAATTGATTCAACCTCTGCCAAATCAACTGAATCTCCAAACTGGACAGGCCCCATCTCCGGCCCACTCTCCTGGCCCCATTAATGGCTGCCCCAACTGACCCCAGCTCTTTAAAAAAAAAAAAGAAGCCCCAAACTCATTGGCTCCTGCCAGGCAGAGGCACAATCTCCACTGCCCCCTGCTGCCCCATGCTGCATGGGGGGCTCGGCCCTGACCTCTGCCCACTCTCCCAGC
>NW_017728992.1:72464187-72472734 GCF_001723915.1 Gavialis gangeticus | reverse complement strand
CCCCCCCTTCATGGCCCCCCCCCAGGCCCCAGCTCTTAAAAAAAAAAAAAAAAAAAAAGCCCTGAACACATTGGCTCCTGCCAGGCAGGGGGGCAATCTCCACTGCCCCATGCTGCACTGGGGGGTTCTGCCATGAACCCCCGACCTCTGCCCACTCTCCCAACCCCCCCCCCGCCATGGCTGCCCCGCCTGGCCCCAGCATCCCAGCTCTTCAAAAAAAAAAAAAAAGCCCAGCACTCACCAGATCCTGCCAGGCAGGGGAGGCAATCCCCACTGCACCCCACTGTCCCGTGCTGCTTGGTGGGGCTCTGCCATGAGCCCCCAGAAGCCCAGACAGCTGCTGCAGCAGCCAGTGAGTGGGGGCTTTTTTTTTTTTAAAGAACCAGGAGATGGGGCTGGGCAGGGCAGCCATGGCAAGAGTTGGGAAAGTGGGCAGGGGATAGGCGTAGGGCAGTATGGGGCAATGGGGCTCACATCCCCCTCCCCCCGCCCCTGGCCTGGCAGCAGCTGGTGACTTGGGCTTTTTTTTTTAAAAAATAGCCAGAAGCTGGGGCCAGGTGGGGCAACCATGGTGGGGGAGGGGGCTGGGAGAGTGGGCAGAGGTTGGGTGGTACTCACGGAGGAGCAGGCAGGGGTCAAGTACTAAATGACTGCGCAGTACCAAAAGCACAGTCCCAGACACATGTAGGTGTGCCCACTGATGAGCGTTTGGGATTGGACACTGGTTTAAATTATGGAACCTTTTTGGAACCAACATCAAGCTATTTAAGACACTGTGTGCCAGTGCTGATTACTCTTTGAAAATGTGTTACGTAGCTCACCTGATTATTGTCCTCTAATTAGATAAGTAGCGCTTGCCAATTTTAACGATTAATGTATATCTGGGTTTGAATAGATTTTAGAGGGCTACTAGAACTATACCAGCAGCAAACTTAAAGTCAATGCAGTTATGCAAGCAGAAAATTTTGGCCCATAGTATTTGACAAAACTTTTATAAATAAATGGCTCCTCTTTCAACAATCCTGTTCAGAACAAATGCAGTTGATTATTTTTTCTGTATGCGCACAATGGATGATGTATGAAAAGAGTCACTGACTGAGACCTGGAACTATTGAGAAAGGTATTTAATAATTATTTTACTTAGGATAATTGCAGTGAATATTAACTAATGTTACATTTCCTCTTTGAAAATTCTGTTTTGAATAAGCCTAAAATAGAACTTTCCACTGAGAAAGTGTTAGTCACAGAACAGAGTAGGATCCTTTGGAATGTTGTAAATCATCAAAAAATAAAAAAAAGAGAGAGAGAGAGACTCGAAGGAAAGCTACAAGTTTAGCTATTTCCATAGAACAAAAGAGATTTGTAGTGTTTTCATACAGCAGATGTCTAACAAAGCCTCTTTGAGGGTTTGAGCTGTACAGAAAGGCTAGGCTGAAGACCTCTCCTTTTTTCTGTGAAAAAAATAATAGATTTTCATAGGTGCATGGAAACCCTGCCAGGCCCATAAACATAGGGATAACGTGGGTTTACTATGTAGTGGTCATAAGTAGAGCTAAGTCAGAAACAGTCTTTCTGTCTAAGTTGCACTTAAAGATACCAAAAGATATCCTTAAGATACCAAAAGTTTTCCGGTTCTGGATTAGGCCTCAAACTACTGGTTAAATCTTTTGTAGTTTTTTATTAAAAAAAAGAAAAAAGGAAAGGCCTCCACAGAACACCCATTAGCCTTGTAGTTAGGGTACTTCTCCAAGAACACCAGGTGGGCACTCTGCCACTCTCTAACATTAAATATAATGGGAACAAGGACTTGTATCCCACCCCCTATGTACGTATCCTAACCAGTGGACTATAATCAGTCTCTCTCTGATCCAATGCATAATTAATTGCATCTCCAAAGTAGACCAGTTCCATCAGGAAAGACTTGAGCACTGAAATATTCAATGGGTTTGGGCACTCATTTCGAGTCTCAGTTTGGAATCAGTTAGAGAGCAATGACTTAAACTTGGCTTTTCCGCTTAGCAGCACACCAGACACTTGGCTATTTTGAAATACTATCCTGAAGCTAAGAAACCTTTCTGAACAGAAAAATTGTCAGAGCTAGTAAGTTACTACAAAAAAAAGTTTTGGTTTCAATGAAATGGCATTTCCCAGTAAAAAAGCTTTTCATCAAAAAATTCTCCAACTAATTCTAGCCAGGCGTATGTTTTACCTTACATTGTAATTTGCTTTCAGACCATACTCTCTATGAATATGAAGTGAAATGTATACTGTCCTTAGTTTGCATTTGAAAACCTGATTTTTCTCCCCTCTGAGGCACTCTTGTTCACAATTTCATGTTTGGTTTGTGTGTCAGGACATGCGATGGCCCTGTGACCACCCTGCTCTGCATCACTGCAGTTTGCTGTCCAAAGACTATAGAAGAGAAAATGTAAAGCTGTTTGTGCCAAGTCTCACTACATACGTGGGGTCAGCAAAGCAGGATTTGACCACCGAAAAGTACATTTCTTTATTTCTTCTCAGGATGGTGCCACCCAAGGAACTTTGTTTTATCTGTACAACTCATAAACCCAGTGATCTTCCAACTCCTACCAGTTTAATGAATTTTGAGGTTGACTGACTTGCATTTACAAAAAGAGCCTCTTTCACAACCTGACACAGATCTCTGGATGTACCTAAGGCCTACTTCTAATGCTCAGGGGTTAAGACTATGTGGCAAACAGCTGCCAAGTCAGTTCCCACTGCCACTTACATAAATATGCTTTTGTTCTTATAATAAGTTGCATCAGATTTCATAAAAGCACCCATGTACAGATATAAAAGATTTAAAAGATACCAATAATAACCTAGAAGCCATGATTAGCATTTAAAAACAGGATCAGCAAATTTCAAGGAAGGGATCAACCAACCTGGGTAATTTAACAACTGTTTGAAATACATTAGCAATATCTGGTTTAATCTGATTGTAATTTATAAGATATTTGAGTTTTTGAAGGAAAAAAATCACTTTAATATGAGAATGTTATGAACCTTGGGTAATGAAAACCCAGAAAACATAGATTTGAGCTTTCTTAAATAACACAATGCATGTTTCTTTTTTAATAAATGTGTTGAAAACATATGTGAAGATTTGAAAAAGGAAAGATACAAAAAAATAAAAACCCCTTTCCTTTACTATTATGGCACAGCAGCATAACCAAAAAGTAAGCTCAGAAATAGAATACCATGTTTTTCATCCTCAAAAACAATCTACAAATGTAGGTTTTTGAGCATTCCAACCCCCAAACAGCAAAGTGCACAAGCCTGTGATTGTTTTTAAGCATGTGAGTAGTCTTCCTGGAGTTGACAGGACAATTTACATGTTAAATTCCTTCTTTAAATTGAGTCATAGGGCTCCAAAGTTTGCTGACTCAAGCTCACAGGCCTCAATGGATTTTGCATGAGGGGTCCCTTGCCTCTAGTCAGGCCAGTTACAGGAATTGCACTTTTACTGCTATAAGTGATCTTAAACTGGCCTATACCCATAATACAACAGAAGTTTAAATCATATAGACTGGTATAAAAAGGCTGGAATCTGGTCTAAGATTTGCCCGCCTTTCGCCCACCAAAGGGCGAACGTGTGTTCTGTTCTACCAATTTAAACTATGCTGCTTATAGAAAATTGCGTAACTTAGATTTTGCCTTGGGGTTTTTCAGTGTCTGTACCTAGCCTCAGAGTCCAAATGAAGTCTGTTTGTTCAAGAACCTTGAGCAGAACTTATTGAACAATCAGGGCCAAAGTATTAAAACAAGAAACTTCTGAAACAAAACAAAACAAAATCCCAAACTGAAAAAATAAAAAGTTTCAATAGAAGATTATGAGACTATGGAGGAGAAAATTAAACCAAATTTTCAGGACCACCAAAATTACTTTTAAGAGCTTTACAGTATAGGTATATAAAACATTTGTACACATACAGAATCATAGAATAATAGAAAATTAGTGTTGGAAGGGACCTCAGGTGGTCATCTAGTCCAATCTAGTCCAATCCCCTTCTCAAAGCAGGACCATCCCTAATTATCTCATCCTTTACATATTGGTGTAACTTTGGTTTGTATATCAGTGTATATCATACTGGTGCCAGTACAGTCAAACTACCAGCTCTGTTGAAGTAGCTGCCCACAGTAGGCCCTATTAACAGTGCTTGGATGCCTAAATGTCAGGGAGCCTGGTAATACCCTGTTTCCTTTGAAAAAATGACTGAACCCAAAATTAAACTGATTAGAGTGGCAGACATGCAGCCCATATACTAATGCCTGGTTTCTCCAAACTTTCCACTCTCCTTAGGGAGTGGAGTGATTTATACCATTTTAATCATTGTATGCATGTGTTTGCTTGGCATTTATATCAGCATAAAGCAGGGGATATCTTATTTGCAAAAGTGACTTTGGCACTCAGGATTTAATGGGCATTTATAGATGTGCTCCAGGAGGCGAAGGGGAGGACGCTTTAATTAGTGAGCCACGCTAATTAAAAGCAACCAATCGTCATGTGTATCAGCATCCCCATGCTGAAAAAATGGTGGTGGGGGCACTTTGAACTAAAGCTCATTTGACGCTGGAGGTTGCTGGAACGCGTTAATTTCTGCACTCCAGCTGACTTGATTAATCTGCGGGAGCAATTAATCGAGTCTGCTCTGACCCGCTGGATTTACAGCATCTGGGAGCAACCTCCTTGCATGTGTAGAAATGCCCAATGTTCCTACTAGCTGTTAATGGGATTTAAGGTCATAAAAGCCTACATTACTTTTGAAATGGACTTAGCTGGATTTGAAAATTTTCCCCTCAATTGTAAATAAACTGCATATTATTTTTTCAACTGCTCATTAGAGGCACTGCTAGATAAACTTTCTGAGTTGGCTTAAAGTAAGATTTGCGTGGGTTTTTTAACATATGACTCGTTTATTGCTTTCTTCCTTCTCTCATGCCATCATTAAAATTAACGGAAATCTTTAGACTGTAAAGTGCTAATGGCTGGGATCTTAGTTTTTGTCTTAGCATATTTTTAATCCTTTTTTACAAGCACTTTGCATACTCATAGTGCTTCAGTGTGTAAATAATAATGAATTTGGTTCACTTCTATGCATTTGCTCTGCATGGTTGAGTAGATCAGGCACTAGCTCAGGAGACTCAAGCTCTAGTTCCCAGCTCTGTCACCAACCTGCTGTATGACCATAGTCAGGTCACTTCCTCTATCTCTGCCCATTTTATGTTTTGCCTTTTGTGTATTAAGATCGTAATTTCTTGGGGGCAAGGACTATGTCATAGAAACCATTTTATAGTGCCTAGTGCAATACACTGCTTGTTCCAGGTCTCAAAGTACCAGAGCAGCACAAACAACAGTTACTCTGTACACTAGATATAATAAGTGATGAACAATTTGATACAAACCACATTCCTCTAATGTGCCTTGGGTAGCACAAAAAGAATATCAGGTTTTTTTTCCACAGACCAAAGTTACCTTGTATGAAACTTCTGCTTTTCAAAAATTCTAACATAGAGCCCTGCTGAGCTCTATGCTATAGCAACCCAAAACATTTTACCTTAATTTTAAAAAATTAAACACAGAAGCTACAATAAAATAGTATTATTAACAAAGTTATGCCATTTCACTCAGAAGAGGAACACTAATGAAAGTAATAAAGGATACAAAAATAGTAGCTCGCATATAACAATTTTTAAACTAAAATAAGCTACCAATTGTCCTGGCTGTAATAGAAGACAGGGTATAGAGCACATCTCAGGCCGGATCACTATAATCCAGAAAGGCACTGTGTAAGTTCCTTAACAGGGACCTGCCAGTTTACTTCATTCCTAAACTGATCAGATGTAATTAGAGATCTAGACAAATTGGCATTTCATTTTGATGGTGGGCATATTGTAGTACCATTCAGTGTTCATAGAAATGGCTGCTTTTCTAAGGTATGCAATAAGCCACTATGCCGGAAGTTCAGTAACAAGATAACACCTTGCAGCATGATACTGGTAACTCATCCACATGTAAAACAGAAACCATCATTTATACATATATTTGAAAAGAATTGAAAATTGCTTCCACTGCTGATATTTAGAATGCCATTATAGGAATAAAATGCACACAAGTTGTATTGAAAAAGGAGTTAATTCAGCCTGTAGAATTCAATTCTCTGAATATTTATTAGATATTTTAAGAAGAGTGAGACTTCTTTAAAAAAATGTATTTTTGTTTTCTGTAGGGTGTGTCTACATGTGCATTGATGCATATTAGTTAATGAGCATTAAATCTAGTACCTCCATTGTGAGGTACTAGGAAAATAAACATTAGGCTGTCTTAATGCACATTAACTAAAGAGCACAGGGCCTATACATAAGTGTAGAGGCTGCTACAATGCACTAAAATTCCAGTGCATCAGAGCAAACTTGATTAATTGAGGCCCCTGGAATGTGGCAATTACCATGCTCCCACAGCCTCCTGCATCTCACGGATCACAGTCCCCACACTTAAAAATGGTCCCCACCATTTTTAAGCATGGGAATGCTGATACATGAGACATGGCAGTGCTTTAATTAGAGCAACTCTCGAAGCTGCTCTAATTAAAATAACATTGCCCCTGCACCGCCAGAGCACAGATAAAAGTGCCCACAGTTTTTAAGTGACACTTAATTTACATTAGCCTATTTTAATGTACATTAACTAAATAGCACAGGACACCTATACACAAGCACAGAGGCTACTCCAACACGCTGAAATTCTTGTTGCTGTGAGGTTTATATACATTATTTTCATAACAAGAGGTCTCAAGACCTTAAAAGTTAATGTTCCCCAATAGTTATTTTCTAGTTCTCCTTCCTAGACTATGCATTAAAATAATTAATTTACTTTAGCAAGAGTGCAATTTAAATATTGTTAAGATGCCCAGACATTTTATTCTTACTACATAGAGTGAGAGAGAGAGAGAAAATAAAATGCCACTTCTCCAATTTCAGCCCCATAATGGTCTTGTGTATTACGTTCAGACATGATCTTGAATAGTCTTACAGACAGCATGATAACATACAATTCCATCGGTGACTGCTGTGGTGCTCATACATCATTTTAATTACATCCTTGTGCTTACTGGACAACAAAAACAATAATAATCAAAAGTTAGTTTTGGTGCTTACCTAATGCTGATTTTCAAACTTCAGTCCAGGAAATAAGAGACATTGAAAGCATATGTTGCTCACTCAGTAAAACTTATTCTTTGGGAAGAAAATAGTATTCCAACCTATTTAAGTCCTTTGCTACATACAGGGAAATCATCCCTTCACATTCCCCATCCCTCAGGAGTGCTCAAAAGGATTCGGTTACAGGGCAGAAAGTCCTGTGGTACGGAATGGTATGTCTAACCTACAACTTGGTGTATATTGTCCTTAGGGTTATGCAGTACATGCCTTCAAGTACTTTTGATTTTTCATAAAGCTTAGTATTAGAGGGAAATCAAAGATAATCAAAGGTAATCAGCAACCGTGGCATGCAAGTGGCTGATTTTTCAATACTGGAATTGATTTATAAAATACAAATAGAGATCCCTCAGAAAGTCTAGATAATCAATATTGTTGTTCCTTAAATCCTTAGGTCTACACAGTTTTTCTCCCTATGAATATTTGAGACAACACTCTTGATTAGACAAGAGGCCTTTACTGGCCTTCCCTATGATATAAAATACTGTTAATAATATGATTTCTCTTTTTTGTTCAAAGGATTATTAGACCAGATAACTAGCAGCACACCAATACCCTGCTCCTGTGACCAATAACTGGATTGATAATAAAAATGGTAAAACATACACCCTTTCTAGAAAAGGTCTTGGGATTTTAGTGATATTCTCATTGGATGCTACAGGTTTCAGGTTAGGACTATAAGGTGGTGAAAAGCTTGGATGCCTCAGGGAAATGGTTAGTAGAAAGAGAGAGATTTACCCTTACATCACCAATTCACATCTTGTTCACAGTTGATAGAAAGTGAGAGATAAGTACCATTTGAGGGAAAAATCTCTGGTGACCTCACCCAAATTACTAAAGAACAGGTGTTGGTACAATGAAGCCACAACTAAAACTAAAATGTCAGTACATTTTCTTTGTTGGCAAACTCAGAGGAAAAGGCAGGCAAAATTTTATGGAGTCTGCATTTGCCTGAACTCCCAACCGAGAAGAGGTCCCTCCCCAAAGAGAGAAAAACAGTGGGCTTTCATGATGGGATGACAATGTCCATGAGTTGCACTGAGGTACTCTGTGACTACCAAGTGCTCTCTGTTTTTTGAAGAATGCCATCATTAATCTTAAAGAAGAAAAAGTTTCTAGGCTTTACCATGGAAAAGAATTCTGAACTTACACAGTGCAATACCGTGCATTTAATAAGTCTGAAGATAGACAATTGTTTTCAGAAAGCATGCACCTCCAGGTGTTATTAACCATCTCACTAAGGATTGTGACTGGAGTGCTAGTTATTCTACTATGGTCATTTCTGCATAAAGAAATTAAACTTCTCTT
>NW_017728992.1:72440731-72459187 GCF_001723915.1 Gavialis gangeticus | reverse complement strand
CACTAATAATATAGAATGATAGAAACTTAGGGTTGGAGGGGACATCAGGAGGTCATCTAGTCCAACCACCTAGTCAAAGCAGGACCAACTAAATCATCCTAGCCAGGGCTTTGTCTAGCCGGCTGTTAAAAACCTCCAAAGATGGAGATTCCACAACCTCTCTGGATAACATGTTCCAGGGCTTTACTACCCTCCTAGTGAGAATGATTTTCCTAATATGTATCCTAAACTTCTCTTGTATTGTGTGTGAAACTTTGAAATGTCAGACTGGCTTGAGAAGATTACTGCCCCTTTTTTCATTTTATGTTCTACCTATATTATTCTTGTTCATGTAACCTTTCACAATCCCTCAAAATAGTTCACGTTACAAGAAAAATCCTAAAACAAAAAACCCAACATCAACAGAAAAACAATATTTGTTTGGCTTGTTTCGTAGAGGCAAGACTCTTCAGCTCTGTTGAGTTAGCAACCATTTTACTTTGCCCACAGCGAGGGCTACTGTACTAAAAGCTAATAATAAAGAGGTTACTTACATGGACAGCTTATTGAGGCTGGACAAATTGCAGTTACATTAAAAGTTTGTTTTTCCTAAGGTCTAACATTAAAGCTCAGCCTTTTTTTTTCCCTTTTGCCTTAAACCCCAGTGGAAAACAGGCTTTTACAGTGAAAGTAATCCAACCAGATATCTTCAAAATCTTAATAGGCAAAGTGGATTGACCTCAGTTCATCTTCATGGAGCTTAGAACAAATTGATCAATTTGCTTTCTAAATAATTACCATTTGAATGTTGATTTTGCCTTCCTAAGACTAGCACATTGAAAAGTCTGTTTTCAGGAATGCTAATGTAATGCGGCTACACACAAACACACACAAAACAAGACATACATTATATACACAAGCTTCACCTGATTCAGGATAATGAGTATTTACTTATTTTTGTGTTGAAGAATAAAAAAATAAGTAATAAAACACAAAAATGGGATATGCCTAGGGTTGTAGAAGGAAAACATTTCACTTAATGTTTGCACACTTGAGGTTAGGTATTAAGATGCCATAGCTGGAACAAAATCAGCTGTAATCAAAACTATCTATTTGAAGCTAAAGACTATGGAGTTCAAGGTAAAAATGATTTAAGTGACACAGGACACACACAAAATAGGAAAAGGAAATATGACAGAATTCAACCTAATTATTTTGTGGAAGTGATCCATAAGATAACAATACAATTTCTAACATAACCCAAGAAGTTTACTATTAATTTATGCCATTTTTAAATTCTCCAAGTGAGTAAAGCATCTTAGTGGTAGAGGATGAGCTTCAAGAGCTTCATCTGCTTGTTTTGACAAGTCTTAGATAATCTTTGTACGTACAGCATGGCTGGCCAACCTACGGTACTTATCCCACAAGTGGCATGGGCAGTGTCTGTGCAGCGCACATGGCAGCTTGGAAAGGGGACAAGCACAGAGTGACAGATAGGGCAGGAAAGCAGAGCAGGAAGAGCAGGACAAAATGCAGAGCAGGCGAGGGAAGGGGATCAGAGTGGCACTTTAGGGTGCAGGGTTAATTTGTGGCATGCCTGACAAAGGTTGGTCCCCAGTGACGTCCAGGATTAACTGCTACTTTGTCTCTTATCACAAAAAGGGTAGTGCAACTCTCACTATTTCTCTCCAGGTTCTTTTGCCATAGAAAGCTTTCTATTTTTCTCTGCCCTATTTCGCATCCTGTTCTCCCTCCTGGGAGGGCTGTGTCTCCAGTTATTTATTCTGCATCTCCTGGCACTTGTCTCTCTTGTCTTCTACACCAGCTTTAATATCAATTACTGTTTTATGCAAAGAAACCATTCCTCAGCAAGAGGATGTAAATTTTTCTACAGTTCTTTTAACAGTGAGTTTTGTTTTCAGTATTTCACATGCCTCCTTGCTGTCTGGAACACAGATAAACCAAGAGGAGCTAGATTCACATCAGAGCACTCTGGCAAATCCTACTAAGAATCAATAATTTTACCTTGGGTTTTGATCTGTTCTATTTTCTATAATTCTTAAAAATTATATCCTGTAGACCTTAGTGGAGTTTAGTTCACCTATCTTGTGGTAGATTGCTGTTCCTTACAAGCAGAAGCACTGAGCTGCCAGCCCTCCCAGCCAGAGTCACTTGGTTTTTCCTATATACAATAAATGTTTTTTTTTTAAATTAAATTAATGTTAACTGGCTCAAAGAATTGGTAATAGGATATAGAACTTTCTACCCTGTGGGTCACTGGATCAATTCCAGTTCGCATCAGTAGTGTGCAAAAGTTATTAATATGTGACAGTTGTTTGATGGCCTGTGTTAAATGAGTTTGTGGTCTCAGTCTACATCCCCAAGAAGAGGTACCCAGATTTGAAAAAAAAGCCACCAATTCTAGCACAAATCTAGTGAGGTTAAGAGACAGAATGGGCAGGAAAACTGTACTAGCCTAGGTAGCCCATCCAGGCTTAGGCTGGTAACAGAAAATACAAACTGGCACAGCCCTTGCTCTATCAATTGCATGTATAGTTCAGTATTAGTGGTCATCTGACCACTTTCATGTGAAAACTCACTGACAAAGCTCTATCTAGAGAAAAGTACAATAAGCAATAATGTCATAAAAAGCCAGACATTTAACCCATAATAAACCATCCTATCTGAGTTCAGTGTGTATATACACAATTTGCATATGATTTTTTCTGCATTTATTGAGAGTATTTTCCCCGTCTGTCTTACCTTTCCTTTTTGTTTTCAGTATTATTAGTTCTATGTAATGTAATAAAGTTTTTATTATTTGAAAATAACAATTATACATTAAGCATGAGGAAAAATAACTAGGTTAGTATTAAAGATTTGCATATATCCTCAATCTGGCAGGTACTAAAAATTTATCAAGAATATATGGGAAAAGTATTTACTCTTCAGAGTTTAAATTCTGTTATTTATGTTCTTAATTTTAGCCTCACAATTTATATTTATACAGATGTTAGGCTAGTGCAACAAATGTATGTCAGCTGCTAAGGCTTAAACAGTGCCATCTTACTTCTCAATTCTAAATATCAAAGATAAAACTGCTAAATAAGTGAAGTGAATTATCACAATGCCCACTGGCACCAGCAGGCATTTAGACTTGGACTGGACTGGACTAACAGTGTTCCACATGGTTAATTCAGCCTCCAAGAAATGAAATTTCTTGTTATTTGTGTTCCTGCTATTTTTCTTTTTTTTCAAGCATCTCCAGATGCTATATGAACAAAAAGAAGTCCCAACAAGGAACCGCTATTCACCCAATAGGGTTTTTTGGGTCATTTTCATGTCCTCACATTTTTCCCTAGGGCAGTCATTCTTTGACATGTTATTCAGCTACGATCAA
Source organism: Gavialis gangeticus (assembly GCF_001723915.1). Classification (NCBI taxonomy): domain Eukaryota; kingdom Metazoa; phylum Chordata; order Crocodylia; family Gavialidae; genus Gavialis; species Gavialis gangeticus. The sequence goes on along the minus strand of NW_017728992.1, from coordinate 72,455,808 downwards.
ATTTGGAAATACATTAAAATGTAAGGGGATGACACACACTGTCAGACATAAAGGATGTAATGCAACAAATGATTAATATAATCTTAAAATGACTTTGTTTTTGCCTCCTTTATACTATCCTAATATCTTATCAGATAGCCTATGTATTTTCATGTAACTAATTGTGATATTTCCTGCAAAAAATGAGGGCAAGGACATCTTTTGTGAATTAGACTCCCTAAGAAGTGTTTCTCACCATTGAGATGCATTAATTTAGACAAATAGACTCCAAAATTACATTTGTATTTTCCTATCATTGCTATAAATAATACCTTATCTTTTTTAGGGAAAGTTTTTCCTGGATGTTATTCTAAGAAAAATCAGTTACAGTGATTTTGACCTTTTGCTATACACTAATCCATTAACAGCCTGTGAGGAAAATCTCAGTATATCTGTAAGTGATGTATTTTATGAGACAAAAGTCAAAATAGATAGTTCAGAAAAAAAAGTGTGGAACTCAGGAAGAGTTGCCTGCCTGAGTACTTTGTTGGCATATTGCCTATAGTTGATATTGTCAACTCAACATATGGCCCTTCAAATGCATTGATGAATCGTCTCATGGGAATAAAATAAGACCCATCTAAGATGCGTTTAAGTTTCAAACCAGTTCACTAAATAAAAGTTGCAGCCCCGGTGTGCATGAAAGCTTAGGAAAATGTGCATAAAACCCAATACTGTTCTGACACACCAGCTTTCTAACACTTTAGCAGGCCAGTGCATCCAGGTCTATAATTTATAATAGAGCAATGTTTTAAAAGACAGTATTTGCCCATGGCCAATATTTAAAAAACAGTTTGTCTGTATATGTCTTTCAGGTTTAAATATAGTTCTTTAACATGTTCCACAGGCTTCCCTACACGTGTCCCTGTAATAGGGACCCCAACCTCTATTACATATAAAGAAGATCCTGCACTTGAATTTATACTCCACCAGGGAGTATAAAGAAGCCTGACCACAGGAACCAGGCAGTGAGTTAGGAAGCAGCCTAGAGCAAGGAACTTTGCTAGTGGAAATGTCAGTCACTATGTGTGGAGCCACAAGCAAGTAAGCCCTGTAGGCAAGCCAAGCCCTGGAAGACTGCAGTGCAGACAAGCCCGGCCCAAGATAGACTTCAGTACAGAGAGCAAATATTAGTGACCCCTCTCTCCAGATCTGCAGAGGGCCGGTAACCATTAGAAAAACAAGACATGGCAGGAAAAATTATAGGCTTTCAGATGGTTGGGAGAACAAGCCAGGTTCTTCTCTTCCACAGGGCAGTAGTAAGCCCAAGGGAGTTTTAGTTCCTAAAGGATGTCCAAACAAGTGTAATCTCCATGTAAAGAAGTGAAGGGCATGTTAGCAGGAAATACTGCTAAGAGGACAGAAGCAAGACAAAACAGTCTCCTTTTCCTGCTTACTGGACAGAAATGAAGGGAGGACACATTTGGTACCTGAGATATGAGGACTGTAGTAAAGTCTCTAACAACCACCTGGTCAAACCACCTGGTCACCTTTTTAATATTCTTATCATAGAATAAAACTGGTGAACATTGCTGTAAAAAAAGTTCTTTTTTTAGTATTTCTCCATTTTTCCCTGCCTACAAGCAATGAATAAAATGCAGAGCAAGGGCAGTATGGTGCACAAATGTTCTTGTTATCTTAAAGGGGTCAATGGTTAAAGGTGAAAAAAATTCATAGAGTAGTTATGATTAAAGGTAGGTTTCTAAATGGTTTTGATAAAGGCTTGTAAAACAGCCAAAAGAGATCCTGCAATTTTAATGTTAAGTGGCTTTTGTATTGGAAAAATGCCCAAGGGCCATGTCTAGCACGGTCACTTACAAATGACTGATGGGAGATCAATACAGACAGAGTGGAGATGCAGCTTTGTCACTGGGATGTGTAGTTAGTATGTGATTAGCCTTAAGTAGCATTGACTTAGATGTAGATGGGCAGTAAAGAGCTTAGTATCCAGTCAGTATGATGGCTACATGTATACAGAAGTTAATGTAACAGGAACTACATTATCATTAGGCACCACTGGGGGCTCACCACACCCACTTGGGGATTTTAGGAGAAGGTCAGCTTGACAAGGAGTGGAGTAGAGCTGGCAGTCCCACCTGGATCAGTTGTGAATTTGGTTTTCCTCAATGACAAGCAGTCCTCTAGGATTTCATAGGATCCAGTGCTTAGTTAAGCTGTATATGCAATGTTATTACTGGAGAACAGCAGTTCACACTATTTTTCCCCATGTAAAATAAGCAAACAGAAAGTAGATGGCAGAGAGAGTCGGAAAGAGGTAAAATTTAGATGCTCCTTTGTATAGATGTAGAATTTTAAACAACTGCCTGGTATGGAGTTATGCCCTACTTCACAGGGCATGGATTATCATGCTTCATCCTATACAGAACATCTTTTTTACATATTGAAAAAAGGTCTTTCTTTCTACCTCCTGCCCCCATGCTACTTTTATTACTGGGAAAGAGGACTTTTAAGAAAATAACTTTCATTTAGCAACTTTCATTTAGCTTTCATTTAGCAACTTCTCATTTGTTTGGGCAGGGGGGGAGGGGGTCTACCTCCACCCCACACACACACACAAATATCCCCTATCTAGCTCCATACGTACACTTTCATGTCTAATTGTAATCACCAGTCAACAGAATTGCAATTAACACCCATTTCAAGTAAGCAAACACATAAAGTAGAGAATTAGAAATCAGCAGTGTAAAATATTTTGATTAATATTTATTTTTTACTCAATTAAAAAGAATCATTCACTTTGAAAAAGCTTCATCTCCGCTGCCATCAGTGACCTGCCATCCAGTATCAGAAAACACACTAACATTTTAGTAGCATGGTGTAAAGTGAAATTATTTCACGGGTAGTCTAATATTTCCAGGGGCCATGGGAAGGCCAGTAATCTGTGGTATAGGGCCATCACTTGCCATGCTAATGGAGCTTCAGTATGCAGTTAATTACAGGGAGAATTTTGGTATCTGGCTATCAAATGCTCTTGAGCTACAGTACCAGTCAGGAGAACTCTAGCTATCATGATTTCTATTGCATTAAACTTGAACATCCTTACATGCTTTCCCATTTAAAACAGAGATGACCCAGAAGACTTTTTGTTGGACATTGCAAGTGTAACATTTCAGGGGATGGCCTTTCAGTAACATGCATCTAAAATCATTACACATCTGATTAGCAAACTATAGTGCACATATCATCAGCTAATTAAAAATAGGCCAAGGCCACTAATAGAACCTTAACCTGAATCATTGCTTCCCCAAACGTTTGTTCTTTTACTAAGCTGAAGTTTAAACAAGGCAGCATCACTCTTACTCCATCTTCATTAAATGCTAGGCTTACAGCTGGCTAAATTTTTTTTAAGATACTGAACTGAGTTAGTAACTCGGCTGTATAATTCTGTTTGTTTATTACTCCCTAGTGAAATCTAAAAAAGTACTATTTATTAATGATTATTAAAAGGATGCATGGTTTCTTCTCCCAATAGTCTATAATTTAAATCAAAAGCCATGCACAATTCATTCTTCCAAATATGTTTGTGCAGTTTAACTAATCTGAACACTTATTCAAGCAAAATTTGGAATACAGACAGTCCTTGGACTTACGACAACATTGGTTCCTGAAAACTGTGTCTTAAGTCAAAATGTTGTAACCCGGACCCAATTTTCCCATAGGAAACAATATTATAAATGGGGGACTGGTTCCTGAACCAAGGCCCAATATGTTATGTTCACCCAGAATAACCCAGAATGTTGTACATTACTCAATCAATTATATAAAATAAACAAACATAGCTATATTACTTGTCTATATGTATTTATTTATCTATTTATATTGTAAATAGCAATCATATTTATTTGGAAGGACTTCTTTGAGGTGACTTTGCTGGACTTTTTGAAGAGTTCTTGGCTGAAGTCTTCTCAGGAGTCTTGGCTGCAGGTTTTCCTGGAGTCTTGTCTACTTTCTTAAAGTGTCCAAGGAAGTTTGGACAGATGTTCTCTTCTTTTGCTTGTAAATTTATCTGTAGCAGCTATACATGTTGGATATGCCCCTACACACTGATGCACCGTGTTCAATGTTGGGGTTACGCTCCTCAAACAGGGACATGGCAGGTCCAAATATTGAAATGCCTCAGTCAACACTTTTGTTGTCAAGACTTTATGAGGCGGAGTCTTTTCAACAGTGGGTGCATCTTCTTCCTCTGCCACTTTTTGCTGTTCCAATTCAATGAGGTCCTCATTGATTAATTCTTAAGAATGTGATGCCAGCAACTCATCAACATATTCGGTGCAATGTCTGAGTTGAGTTCTCTGCCCATTTCAACAGCATTTTTGGTTACCTCTTCAACAGTGTCTGTAAAGCCTTGGAAGTCAGACACAAACTTAGGACACAACTTTCTCCAAACACCATTCAAATTTGATTGTTTTACTTCATTCCATGCCTCACCAATGTTCTTAACTGCATGGTAAATGTTGATGCCCTTCCAGAATTCCTTCTGAGTTGATCCATCTTCCTTCTCAATTGCCCTGATGGTCTGGACAAATATGTGCCTAAGATAATAGGCCTTGAAGGATGCAATTACCCCCTGGGTCCATGGGTTGCAACAATGAGGTCATGTTGGGGGTGCAGAATACCAATTTGATGTCAGGATGCATGTAATCAAGGATGAATGGATGACCAGGAGCACTGTCGAGGATTAACAATGCTTAAAATGCAAGATTGTGTTTGCTGTAATAATCCCTGACACTTGGCACAAAATGATGATTAAACCAGTCCTCAAAAATGCTCTTATTGACCCACTTCTTAATATTGGATTTCCATATCACTGGGTGAAATGCCTGGAAATGTCCCTTGAAAGCTCTGGGGTTTTCCAAATGGTACACAAGTAAAGGTTCAAGTTTAAAATCACCTGCAGCATTGGCACCAAGCAAAAGACTGAGCCTATCTTTAGCAGTTTTGTACCCTGAAATGGATTTCTCCTCTTTGGCAATGTAGGTTCTCAACGGCATTTTTTTCCAAAAGAGCCCTGTTTCATCAACATTCAAAACTTGCTGAGCACAATAGCCACCCTCTTCAGTGATTTCAGCTAATGTCTCAGGAAAAGCACAAGTTGCTTCTTCATCAGCAGTGGCAGCTTCACCTAAGATCTTGATGTTACTCAAATTGGCCCTGGCTTTAAAACACATAAACTTACTTGCAGTAAAAGGCTCAGCATTAGAACTTTCTCCCTGTTGTTGCTTTAGATCATCATAAAGACTCTTAGCTTTTTCCTGAATGATGCCTAAACTTACAGGAGCACAGTGTTTATTTTGATCCTCCAGCCAAATGATCAACAGTTTCTCAACCTGAGCAATAAGTCCAACATGCTGCTTAGTTATCACAGATGAGTGCATAGCAGCTGAGCCCTTAACATGTTCCTGAATTCTTGCCTTGTCTTTCAGGATGGTCACAATAGTCATTCAGGGGTATCCTAAGCTCTACCCATTTCAGTTGGGGTCTCACCTTTTCCAGACCCCTTAATTAATTCCATTTTTGTTTCCATAGTAATTGTTCTACATTTCTTAGAAGAAGAAACATCACTTCCACCAGATGTATGCTTTTCTGCCATTATTATAGGCAGTTTGGAAAAAGTTTGGAAACAGAACAGTGCGTGTGCAGCACAGTGAACATGTTGTAAAGTACTGTACCCTACAGTACTGGGACTTATTCTTTATTCAGTACAGGTACAGTACCGTAGTACTGCAGTGGTAGCAGCAGCAACAAGCGAACACCAGGGGAGCTGCCTGGCAAATGGTTCCCAGACGAGTGGCACGCTGCTGCTCTGGCCACATGTTTGGAAGGGCATGGGGGGGCCCACGTGCGCCCAGACCTGCCCCAAGCGCCGCCTGCCCTACCCTGACCAGATCCAGGGTCACACATCCTCCCCTTCCCCTCCCCATGTCCTCCCAGACAAGTTGTGGGAGCAGCCGGATGCGATTTGGTTTCTCCTTCAGCCACCCAGTGCAGCCCCAGAACTGAATTGCTTGCCCTGGCAGGGGCAGCTGGGGGAGCAGCCGGACGAACCATGGCTTGAGACGTAGCTTCTCCTGTAGCCTCCCAGCACAGCCCCGGCACTCTGCCTCACCCCAACAGGGGCAGCCAGGGGAGCAGCCAGACAAGCCATGGCTTGAGCTGTGGCTTCTCCCACCACCACCTGGCACAGCCCAAGTACTGCCTGCCTCACCCCAGTGGGGACAGCCAGGGGAGCAGCTGGATGAGCTGCAGCTTCTCCAACTGCCCATAACCCCCACTCCCAGACCCCAGCACAGCCCCAGCTGGACAGCGTTTGCCCCAGCCCCTGTCCCAGCCCCAGCCCCTCCATCACTGCAAGGGCCCTGATCTGCTCCCCCATGGCTCTTCCTTTTCTCCTCCCCTTCCACCAACAGACCTGTATCCAGCATCCAGCGTTGTAAAGTTGAAACCCAGGCTGGAACTTCAAAACCCAGGTGTCAGTTTACAAACGTCGTAACTGCAATTTGTCATAACTCAAACCGTCGTAAATCAAGGACTGCCCGTACAAAGAAAAAAGTAGTGCAGTTTCATAGTTTCATAGTTTCTAGGGTTGGAAGGGACCTGAGCAGATCATCAAGTCTGACCCCCTGCCATGGCAGGAAGAGCACTGGGCCCAAGTGACCCCAGTAAGGTGGTCATCCAACCTCCTCTTAAAACCCCCAGGGTGGGAGCCTGCACCACCTCACTTGGAAGCTGGTTCCAGACTCTAGCCGCCCTGACCGTGAAGTAGCGCCTCCTGATGTCCAACTTAAACCTTCCCTCCGCCAGCTTGTGACCATTGTTCCTGGTCACTCCTTGCGGCGCTCGGGGGAACAGGGACTCCCCCAGCGCCTGCTGATCCCCCCTAACCAGTTTATAACAGGCCACAAGATCCCCCCTCAGCCTTCTCTTTTGAAGGCTGAACAGGTTCAGGTCCCGCAACCTTTCCTCATAGGACCTACCCTGCTGTCCCTTGATCATACGAGTGGCCCTCCTCTGGACCCTCTCGATGCTGTCCACATCCCTCTTAAAGTGCGGCGCCCAGAACTGGACGCAGTACTCCAGCTGCGGCCTGACCAGTGCCGCATAGAGGGGGAGGATCACCTCCTTGGACCTGCTCGAGATGCATCTGTGGATGCACGACAAGGTGCAGTTGGCCTTCCTAGCCGCCTCCCCACATTGCCGACTCATGTTCATCTTGGAGTCAATAATGACTCCCAGATCCTTTTCCACCTCCGTGCTGACAAGAGGGGAGTTCCCCAGCCTGTATGTGTGGTGCCGATTGTTCCTCCCCAGGTGCATCACCTTACACTTGTCTGTGTTAAACCCCATCCTATTCTCCTCTGCCTATCCTTGTCGCCCCTTTTTCAAGTAAGAACATTAACCTGCGGGTGTTTCATTTAACTATCATAACTTTAACTTCAGTGTTAGACAACACTGAAGAGGCAAAATTATCTTTTTTGTTAAAGCTCTACGTTTAGACCCAACACACATGGGTTAATGGTACACAGCACTGTCATAGACTTCCTGTGTAATGTGGACAAGCCACTATCATAGATTCACAGATGCTAGGCTCAGGAGGGATCTCAACAGATCATCGAGTCCAATCCTCTGCATAGGCAGGAAAGAGTGCTGGGGTCAGATGACCCCAGGCAATTGCCTATCTGGCCTTCTCTTAAAGACCCCCAAGGTAGGGGAGAGCACCACCTCCCTTGGAAGCCCATTCCAAATTTTGGCCACCCTTACCATGAAGAAGTTTTTCCTGATACCTAGCCTAAATCTGCTCTCTGTCAGTTTGTGGCCATTGTTCCTTGTTACCCCAAGAGGTGCCCTGGTGAACAGAGCATCTCTGATCCCTTGCTGCGTTCCCCTAATGAATTTGTAGGTGACCACAAGATCACCTCTCAGCCTTCTCTTGCGGAGGCTCAAGAGGTCCAGGTCCCTCAGTCTCTCCTCATAGGGCTTGTCCCATAAGCACCTAACCATATGAGTGGCCCTCCTCTGGTCCCTCTAGAGTCTGTCAACGTCCGTCTTGAAGTATGGTACCCAAAACTGGATGCAGTACTCCAACTGCAGTCTGACCAGTGTTGCATAGAGGGGAAGTATCACCTCCTTGGTTCTATTCTAAAGTGAGGTTAGCTTTGCTGATGATTTCGTCACACTGATCACTTACGTTCATCTTGGAGTCCACTATGACTTTGAGATCCATTTCTGCTTCTATGCTGCTGAGAGGGTCACTTCCCAGCCAGTAGGTGTGCTGGACATTTTTGCACCCTAGGTGCAGCACTCTGCATTTGTCCTTGTTGTACTGCAATCATATGAAACTTCTCCTTGTGGAACATGTTAGAGGACTTAAGTTGGTGGGACACTGGCAGGGCATACTCATGTTATCCATAGATATAGAATCATAGAAAATTAGGGTTGGAAGGACCTCAGCAGGTCATCTAATCCTGCTCAAAGCAGGACCACCCCCAACTAGATCATCTCAGTCAAAGTTTTACCTAGGGATTTTAAAACCTCCAAGGATGGAACTTCTACCACCTCTCTGGGTAACATGTTTCAGTGTTTTACTACCCTCCTAGTGAGAAAATTCTTCCTAGTATCTTATCTAAACTTCCCTTGCTGCAACTTGAGATGATTGCTCCTTGTTCCATCATCTCCCACCACTGAGAACAGTCTAGCTCCATCCTCTTTTGAGCCCCCCTTCAGGTAGTTGAAGGCTGCTATTAAATCCCATCTCAGTCTTCTCTTCTCTAAACTAAATAAGACCAGTTCCCCCAGTCTTTCCTCATAAGTCATGTCCTCCAGCCCCCTCACCATTTTTGTCACCCTCCACTAAACTCTAATTTTTCCACATACTTCCTGTAGTGGGAGACCCAAAACTGTACTCCAGATGTGGCCTCACCAGTGCTAAATAGTGGAGAATAATCCCTTCCCTTGATCTACAGGCAACACACCTACCAATGCAGCCCATGATGCCATTAGCTTTTTTCGCAACAAGGGCACACTGTTGGCTCATATTCAGCTTATTGTCCATTGTAACCACCAGGTCCTTTTCTGCAGAGCTACAGCTTAGCCAGGCAGCCCCTGGCCTGTATTGGTTCATGGGATTGTTCCATCCTAAGTGCAGGACTTTGCACTTGTTCTTATTGAATCTCATGAGATTTCTTTTGGCCCAAAATCCAATTTGTCTAAGTCACTCTGAATCCTAGCCCTAACCTCCAGCATAACTACTACTCCCCACAGCTTGGTGTCATCTGCAGACTTGCTGAGGGTTCACTCTATGCCATCTTTCAGGTCGTTAATGAAGACATTGAACAAAACTGGCCCCAGGACCAACCCCTCCTTACTCTCTCAAGTCCCATCTGTAAAATAGTGATAACATATCATTTATCTTGTCTATTTAGATTGTAAAATTGTAAGATCTTCAAAGCAGGAACAGTCTCTTATAATGCATCTTAATTGGGATGCACCTTGAAGTGCACAATCATAAAATCGTAAATATGCTCATTTTCCCAAAAGGTATCAACAGACTCCTGACAGAGCCAAAGATAACAAAGAATATGATCCATATTACTCCCTCTTTGCTCAAAGAAAAGCTTGTTGGTGGTGGATTGCATTTCTTCCTACATTTTAAAATCAAAAGTAATGTCCACTCTCAGACCCCTTAGATGTAAAATTTATTAGACATTTCAAGGGGTTACAGACATAGCTCAGATTGAGTGGTAAGACTCCCATCTTCTCTAAAATTTCAAGAACAATGTAAATAGAATCTTATTGTAGCAAGTTATAGCCATTTGGCAAGGCCCTGTAGTTTTGCCGCTTTGGCAAAATAAGGAACTGTGATTAAAACAGGTCTCATTTTAAAATATTTTGGCTATTTAATTTATTTTTATTTTATTTTTTGGTTTGGCTACATCAACACTTCATCAGGATTTAGTCCTCAGGAACTACAACAGCTGTCAAGAAGATGATTCTTATTACCTGAGAAGCTAAGCAATGCCTAATATTGATCAGCAGTTCATACATTAATGGAAATAGCTAAATTGAAAAAGATCCTCTTTATACACAGTGGCAAATTGTATTTATTTGACTGGATAGGGCAACCTTTTATTGAACTGCATAGCAGTTTGCTTTTAATGTAGTTTATTCCTTTCTACAAAGGCTTTTTACCTTTGTGCATTGCCCTAAATAGTTCTCTAGGCAGAAGAATTATTCTCTCTCATACTCCCTTATCTTCTGACCACATTTAATACAAACCTAAATAGGTAAAACTTAGCTTCAGTTCAACCTTGTGAGGTATGCAGAGACAAACTGAACTTTCTGAGCGAGTTAGGTCCACTCTAGCAAAGGAGTAACTTAGCTCCCGCAACAACAAGCAATACTATCATTGGGTGTGTCTACATGTGCATTTACATAGCATTAAATTTACTTTGCAGTAAACTACTGAGCAAAGTGGGAATAGTCTGGCATCTATACATGCAGGTGACCTGGGGCTAGACTTAGTCCCAAGTCAGAGCAGCCTGCCATGTGCCCCTGTGGTCACCGGGCGGAGCTCCAGCCTACAGCCACATGGCTGCCAGCACTTGGCAGCTATGCTGAGGCTAGAGGCAGCTGCCAACATTTGGCGGCCACCTTAAAAACACACCCCTGTCCTCTAATCCCTGCCAACCCCCCCTTCCCCACCTGGAAGCTGCATGTCCAGCTCAAGGGCAGCACATGGCAGATCCCTCCCTGCCCACCCTGCCTCCCTGCACCATGGCTGCTCCAGCCCCTGCCCATACCCCTGCCAGTGATGCCCAGCACCCCAATGCTGCAGCCTGGCCCCTGCCAGCAATGACCAGCACCCCACACTCCTGCTAGACATGGTGCTGGAGTGGCTGGTCCCACCAACCCCCCCCTGCCCAGCCCCCAGGGAGTGGGGGTTGGAGCCAGGGTGGGAACTGAGAGTGCCCTCCCCTCAGTGCAGGACTTATCAAGTGCCTGTGGCTGTTGAGACTGGTGGCTCAGCATGAGACTCCCCATCAGCATGGGCAAGTGGCTACACCCAGTGTCTGTGACCCATGATGATCAGTGGGCTTGTGCCCAGCCAGGGGCATCCCCAGGGAGGAGCTGGTGCTGCTGGTAGCTGGCTATGTAATGGCCAGCTGCTCCTCATGGCAAGGTGGAGGGGTTTGGAGCTGGCTTGGCAGCCACTGGCCAGGGCTTCCCGAGCTGCTAGTGGGTGCAACAACTGGGGAGGTGGGTGGAGCAGGGCACTGAACATCTGAGGGCCCCTCCTCTGAGGAAGTGTCATGCCCAGAGGGGTTGATGGGGTGAGGCACTGCCAGGCCACCCCTACTGGTAAAAACTTCAGGGTTGTAGCCTGGGTCCCCAGGTGCCAAAATGCTGGTCAGTTCCCACATAAAAGATATGGTCTTGCAGACATGATCAAACCAACAGGTGTGGTCAGTCATGGCCACCCACTGTGTGCACAAGGCCTTGATCTTTATGCAGCACTACCACTTCAACTGAGAATGGCTCTCTCATGCATCCCACCTGACAGGGCCTCATAAAAATGGGTGGTTGAGTGCCCACCCCGTGCAAACTGTCACTCTACCTCCACATCCCACCAGAGAACCACAAGGTTGCACTTGTCCTCTTGAGTCCAGTTGGGGCCCTCGGTGCTTAGCTCAGGTGGGGCAGTGGGCAGGGCCAGGCCTCACCAGGGAGGACACGGTGCTGGTGCCTCCTGCACCCACTCTCCAGGCCCCTGCATAGCTGCCCCTTTGTGGCTGACCCTGAACAGCACTCAGTAGGGCACAGCAGTGGGGCAGGGCAAGGGCTTGGAAGCCATGTGGCACAGAGAAGTGTGCCACAACATGTGTGCACAGCTGCAAAGACAAAAGACAGTGCTGTAGGTGTACAGGAACACGTAGCTGGTGCTGCCCTCCTGCCACAGCCAGCCAGGCAGGAGCCCTGGAGAGCTCTGAGGGCTGTGCAGAGGGAGCAGCAGGCTGCAGCCCTTTACAGCACTCACCTATGCCCAAGGAAAAACTCTGGCTACTGGACAGCATGAGCAGCAGCAGCCTGGATCCTGTCCAAGGGCCACACAGGGCTTACTGTCCCCCAAACTCCTGTGCAGTGTGCCCAGAGCACAGAATGACTACAGCAGGGGTCAGCAACCCCCCGCACGTGTGCCAAGCACAGCACGCAAGGCCATTTTGCTCAGCACATCACCACCAGCCTGGGCTCTAGGCAGCTGCTGCAAGCCATGAAGCCTGGGCTGCTCCCAGCAGGTGGATGGAAAGCTGTAAGTCCTGCTGAAAGCAGCCTGGTCTCCATGGTTGGCAGCAGCTACTCAGAGCTTGGGACGGTTGCAGCCAGGATGCTGCAAGCAGCTGCTCCGGCATCAGCTCCATACCAGCGGGTGCATGTGCACCTTGGAGCAGATGGTGGGGGAGGGTCCTGAGGCAGAGCAACCCTGGCCTCTCCCCAGCTGCCAGCACAGAGCTGATGACTGGGCTCTGGAGCCCGGTACAGCTGTTTGTAGCCAGCCTGGGCTCTGGACAGTTGCAGCAGGCAGGCTGCAAACAGCTGTGCTGGGGTCTACAGCCCTGGTATCAGTTCCATCCTGGTGGCGACTGCATGTGCACCACAGAGCAGACACTGGAAGGGCTGTGTTGCCTCAGGCCCTATCCCCACTGTCCACTCCGAGGCACACATGCACCCACCAGTACAAAGCTAATGCTGGAGCCTGGAGCAGCTGTTTGCAGTCTCTTGGCTGCAGCCAGCCCAGGCTCTGGTAGCTGCTGCCAACCACAGAGCCCAGGCTGCTTGCAGCAGGGGTTGCAGCTAAGCCTGCCTGACTCCCACCCGCTCCGAACCCAGCCCCGGCCCAGCACCACCACTGGGATGAGGCTGGTGCTGCCCCTTGCCAGGAGCACTGCACCTTTTTGCGGGCTTAGCTGTGCAGGGTGGGTGGGTGGTTGGGCTGATGGGCAGGCTCCGGGCTGAGGCCTCAACCAGCTGCACTGCAGCCCAGGGGCTGGGTCCCCAGGTAAGCACAGGGGCTCTGGCGGGACCAGGGCATTGTTGGATCGGACTTTATCCAATGGCCCAGGAGCCCGGCTCCATGTGCCCATGCATCTGGTTCTATGTGTTTGTCTGCCTCTTTCTGGTACTGTGTGTCTGTGTGTGCACACATGTGTCTGGTTCTGGATGTGTGTGTGCATGTGTCTTTTCTGGGTGTGTTCTGGTTCTCTGTGTTTGTGCATGTGGTTCTCTGTGTGCATGTGTCTGGTTCTCTCTCTGCTCTTCTTTTCCTTTCTCTCTCTCCTCTCCTTCCCTTGTCTCTTTTTTCTCTCTCTCTTTCTCTCATTTCAACATGCTCAACAAGAAAGGAATACACAACAGCATTTATGATTATTAAATAGACTAATATGCACTGTGTCCTGCCATATACACCCCCCTGCCATTTTGTTTTTCTGGCATGCTGGCACTCCGGCACCTTCCAAGGTAGACATTGTGGTTTTTTCAGCACTCCAGCCAAAAAACGTTGCCTACCCCTGGACTACAAGCTTTTATACCCTGCAGCTGGGGGCTGCCAGAGAGCAGTCCAGCTCTGGCGGAGGGGAGGGAGCCAGCCAGGAGCCCTGGAGCTGAGCTCTGACTGGTCCACTAGGGGCTGGTCAGACCCAGCAGGGAAGGCCCCTGGTTACCGTACAGTAAGGTGTCTACATGTACATTACCATGCAGTAACTAATCTGGCATACATTTGACATCATGCAGGTATCAAATTTACACTCAAGTTGCCATAAATCACCATACTTACTGTGAAGTACAGGCATGCACATGTAGATGCACATCTATACTGTGTAGTAATTTACATTACTGTGCAGTACATGTGCATATGTAGACACACTCACTGGGAATCTCCACTGGGAATTCCATAACAGCTCTGGCCTTGGACCCAGCCCTGTCTATGTCCCTTCCACAGTATACACAATTCACTTTTTAGGAATCTTCTGGACTTCTAAGAACTTCCACACAAGAAGAGCTTGCTACCTTTTGGACACCACCAAAGTCTCTGAGAAAATTTCCCCAACTAGGGTTCTATGCCAAGGTCTGAGCTAGTTTCATTCAATATCATGAGTGAGTACAACCTAGTCCATGTAGGCTAGATACAAGGCCAGACCCTTATATTGCCATCCAATGCCTCAGAGCTGAGCTAATGCAGAGGGGTAAATAAACTGTGCCAGGTAAATGGCTGGTGCAATTGTGGAGCAATGGAGAAAAATTATTTAGACTCATCAACCAGGCCCTTTATTACAATATAACCAAATCTTTGGTTATAGTTCCACAGTCTGTTTCTGGAGAGGCCTAAAGGAAAGAAAGGCTGAGGTATTCAGGTGTCTTATTCCTTAGCATCTGACTTCAGTCTACCTGACATCACGGATCAAAGGGGGCAGGAGGGCGCAAAAGTCCCCATGGCTCAACAAAAGCATCTGGGAATATCTCCTAGATAAAAGGGAGGCACACACCCAATGGAAGGGAGGGGCCATCACCAGAGAGGATTATACTGTGGTTGCTTGGGGATGCAAGGAGGCAGTCAGGAAGGCCAAGGCGGAGATGGAACTGGGACTAGCTTCCCAGATCAAGGACAACAAGAAGTCTTTTTTCAAATACATAGGGGGCAAAAAGAAGGTTCTGGGTAATGTGGGGCCCCTGCAAGATGTGCTAGGAAAATTGGTCTTCACACCAGACAACAAAGCTAACCTATTTAACGATTTCTTTGCCTCCATTTTCCTGAGCAGGGACCGGAACAGCCACCCCCATTCTGGGCCCCCCTTATACCTCAGGAGAGGCACACCTAGGCCAAGGGTTAGTGAGGAACTAGTTAGGGAACTTCTGGAGGGACTGGATGTATTCAAATCAGCTGGTCCAGATGATTGCCACCCTAGAGTACTGAGGGGATTAGCTGAGGTCATTGCTGGACCCCTGGCACGGCTTTATGAGTATTT
>NW_017728992.1:72427575-72435731 GCF_001723915.1 Gavialis gangeticus | reverse complement strand
CTGAACCTGTTCAGCCTCCACAAGAGAAGGCTGAGGGGAGATCTAGTGGCCTGTTACAAACTAGTCAGAGGGGACCAGCAGGCACTGTTCCCCCAAGCACTACCAGGAGTGACTAGGTCACAAGCTGGCAGTGGGTAGATTTAGGCTAGATATCAGGAGGCGCTACTTCACTGTCAGGGCGGCTAGGATCTGGAACCAACTTCCAAGAGCAGTGGTGCTGGGGGTCTTTAAGAGGAGGCTAGATGAACACCTTGCTGGGGTTGTTTGACCCCAGTACTCTTTCCTGCCATGGCAGGGGGTTGGACTTGATGATCTGCTCAGGTCCCTTCTGACCCTACTAACTATGAAACTATGAAACTATGACATTAGCAATAGCTAGTTCTTTCCACTCTTTCCTCTCCCCATATTATACTATTTTATTTATATATTCAAATAAGATTGGTAACCAAGATCTTAAAGTAATATGCAGTTTTAAAAAAATATTCATCCCATTGAGATGATGGCAGATATAGCCCAATATTAATCAGTTAAGGTAGGTGAGGGGTATCAAACATCCCATGTCTCAGGCTGGATCCAGACCATGGGGCTTTTTGCTGGTTAGATCTGGATCTCGTGGCAGCAGGGTAAGTGGCAGTGGCCCGGCAAGCAGTGGCAGTGGGGCAAGTGGAACTGTGCCTGCACAACCATTGCTCACTGCCCTGCTGTTGAAGGCTGTTCCCAGTGAGACCTGTAGCTCTGAACTCTGTGACAGACCCCACCACCTGACTCCCAAACTCCAGATTACTCTAGGAGTGACTATTAAGCAAATAATTATTTACACTGCAATGCTTACACTTCACCTTGATTTGTATTCTCTTTGCTCCTACATATTTTACAACAGTCTGCTGAAAAGAACTGTGGATTGATATCTCCATTGTCACTGGGCTATATCCTCTTTATTTTATTTTGTTCCCAAATAAAAGAAGCAAGAGTGAAAAATAACTATTGCCAATCCTGGTAAGAATAAAATGGCAAAAAAAAAAGAATAGGATGTTCTTTCTTCTTGCAGATCATAGATCCTCTCATTTCCTTCGATGTTGCATCTATAAAATTAGTGAATCTCCTATCAACACTCCCATCTTTCCTAATCTTGTGAAATTACTGCTTAGTTATGTCACACCCGATAATGATGCATCATCACATTCGGTAACGGATGACATGGAATGTGATGATATTAAGGCAGCAAAGAATCCAGGACCTTCCAAGAAACCTGCTTTTTTTAAAAGAATATTTAGAGGCAACAGGATTTAAGTCTTGAATGAGTTAGTTCAAATTTCATATCTTAGTTTCTCTTTAAGAAAAATCATGATAAGAATACACAACTAAAGAATGTGTGGTGATCTATTAGCCAAACAGGCCAATTTCTCCTGTCTTGACTCGCATGAACAATCCCATTGACATCAACAAGACACTTCTCCCAAAGAAGACAGGAAAGATTTGGCCAATATGTATATGGTATATTAAACATAAAATCAAAATGATTACAACTTCTCTGCATGAGAAGTGAGTTTGGGTCTAAGGCCTGTGCCAAGTATGATGCCAAGGCTCAGATTATACTAACCTTTCATAACCCACAAATCCTCATTTTCCTCATGTTCCAGTTTGTACTGGTTCAGTTCAAGAGGTTAAACTATGATTTCCAAATGATCCAGGAGAACAAGTCCTGACAAGGAAGAGCTTGACTGTAACAGCAGTTCATTGGTAAATCATGCACACCACTCAGTTTTGGAACTCACCCATCTACAAGTTACTAAATTATATTGTGTTTTGAAGAACAGTTTTAGTCATGTCACATATGTTAGGTTTACACATACACACACACACAAGAGGGAGTGTTGTACAGACTTGAGATAAATACTAGTGAAAGAAAGGGTGCTGTGGAAATCAATCTTTCCTTTATATACTCCCAAATTATACTCATAAAGAAGAGGCCTCCAGCAGCTCTGTCAGTCATGATAAAGTTATCACTTTGAGATGTATTACAGGCTCTTTCTTTGTGTGTTCAATGGAAAACATCCCACAGGTGTGTTTGCATTATCAGAGATATATGAAGATTAATTACATGCCTAAGTACTGAAATTCATTGACATATTTTCTAAAATTCAAGTTGTATTTGAACAAATGACTTGAAAAAAGGTCCTACCCAGAAAAAAGTGAGGGAGGAATAAAATTATTTCAAGGACCTAAAAATTTCCACCCTTTAACACTGGAAAATGGGAATTTAGCTGGGGTCTGACTTGCCCTGTACAGTAAGGAAGGGGGGAAATGAATTTGATGCAATGCAAAACCTAGAAAAACAAACACATTTTTACTCTGGCTCCACAAAATAAAACATGTATGCAGCAAAATTTCATTTCATTAACTCCTTAGGGATGCAACGTACTTACAGTGGGTGCATCTACACGTGCCATTAAGGCACTGTGATAAACTCCAGCGTAGTTCACACCAGCGTTACCAATGCAGCCTTTCAGGAGTAGTAGTTTATTTTTTGTTCAGCTCTCTGAGGCTGTGATGTTCACAGTGTGGCACTAGGTGCATAAAGTACTAAACAGTACCACAGTAAAAGAGC
Source organism: Gavialis gangeticus (assembly GCF_001723915.1). Classification (NCBI taxonomy): domain Eukaryota; kingdom Metazoa; phylum Chordata; order Crocodylia; family Gavialidae; genus Gavialis; species Gavialis gangeticus. The sequence goes on along the minus strand of NW_017728992.1, from coordinate 72,433,123 downwards.
TGATACTTACTTTAAGTATGCCTTAACAAACATAATACAAATAAATGGTGGCATGTGGTTTCAAATGAATTGGTCCTTTCCTGAGAATCAAGATTAGCCCAGGAAATAATTTTGATTTTCTACTTTTCATCTTGAAGTCACAAATGTACCTGCTTACCATGCAAATTTACATACTTTCACACATGCAACCACATAGCACATAGGCAATTGAATACATAGGCTGTAATCTAAAAAAAATCTATATGCATCTCCTTGAAAGACATAAATAAACACCTAATTAAGAGAATCAACTTATCTGGGCCCTAATTCAACCAAAATTCAGATTTCCCAGCTGCTGAATACCTGAGTTGCTCCCAGTTCAAATCAGGAAAGGAAAAGTCTCTTCTTAGTTCCTGCTACCTTTAGATTTTCGTAACTTTTGCCTTCCTTTCTTCCACACCACAAACAAAGTAGGCTTACATATGAGTTATGCATTCTGCCTCCATCTGATGGCCATTTCTGAAAGCTGTTGAATTCATATCAGTGTCCACTGGTGTTCCTACCAAGGAGAAGTGCATTCCCACACTCAAAAAACCCCTAGATTTTGAGGTTTCACAGAATGCCACCAGGAACAATGAGATCAAATCGACGAGGTCAAGCCTTGCTTTCTTGTATTGAAGAAAATATGAGTCAACACTGTACCAGTGGCAAAACAAACACAGAAAGTCCAACAAGCAAAACAAACACCTATGAATTATCCAATTCATTTTAGAGCAGAACATTTTTCTAATGTTTGTAAATTTTTACTTCTTTATTTACACATTTCTATGAAAAATAAAGAGCGAGCTAGTGATTTTTCTCCATATTTTTCATTCATTTAAGAGGGTTTTCTATACCTGTCCAAATAACAACAGATTTGTGTAGAAATTAGAGAAGTTATGATTGGTGCGTCCAGACAAGTGCACACATGCCTCTTGTGGCATCTCAGACCAGTTTGAGACACCGCAAGAGGAATGCTGAGAATGAAAAAATGTTCCCCACGCTGCACATATGCAGTGCAGGGTCAAAATTTGATACCTGGACTTCCAGGTATCAAATAAAAACACCGCCGAGAAAAGCAGCACAGGCCACAGTGCCCCACCATGCCCTGAAGCAAGCCTCGGCTCGGACCTTCACAGATGCTCTGGCATGCAGCCAGAGCACCTCCATGGTGCCCCCTGCTGCAAAGCAGTCTCCAGTAAGTAGGGACTGGGAAGTGAGGGAAATTGGGGACTGGAGGGGGTGTGGGGAAAGAGCTGGTCAGAGGGTGTGGGTCCCCCATAGGGCCCAAAGCCCCTCTCTGCAGGGCCCCACCCTGCCCCCCACAGCACCCACAACTCACCTCCTCCTCTGCAGAGGCCATGGGGTGCTCAGGGCCAGCTGCAGCACAGCCCTGGTGCCTTAGTCCTGGGGCCAGGCTGACTCGCCATGGCATCACATGGGACCTTGCCACTTCAGGCAGCACTGGCACCTCTCAGGCTGTCACCCGGGGCCCGGCCCTGCATACAACAACTGCATGTCGTGCCAAGCCAGGTCCTGTTTCCATGGACCTGGCCCGGCCTGACAGCTTGCAGAGCCTGTGGCAGCAGGACCCAGCTCAATGTGAGACATAGTCCCTGTGTACGGGGCCAGGACCTAGGTGACAGCCCAAGCAGCCCATGTTCTGCCTGAAGTGGCACGGCCCTGTGTGACACTGCAGCAAGCCAGCCCAGCCCCAGGATGAGCGACAGAGGCAGCGTTGGCTCTGAGACACTGGGACAGCTTCATGCCACTGAGGACTCTGGCTGCAGTGGGCCCTGAGCACCCCACAGCTGCTGTGGAGGAGGAGGTGAGTTGTGGGCCCTGTGAAGGGGGCTGTAGCCCCAGCGGGGGGGGCATAGCCCCAATGAGGGCACTGTGGGCCATGCAGTGGGGCTGTAGCCCCAGCAGTGGAACTGTGGGCCATATGGTGGGGTGTGGGCCAGTAGGGGGTACTTTGGGGGGGCAGTAGCCCCAGTGGGGGGGCATGTGGGGGTGCTGTAACCCCTGTGGTGGGCCCTGTGGGCACCCCTCCTGAGCAGTCCCACCCACAGAGTTTCCCCACATCCACAGTCCCCCCCAAAATTCCCCCACACCTACCTACACACCCACCTGCTCCCCCCACATCCCTCCACACCCACCCACCCACGGAATATATAGAAATGTATGAATATTATTAGAAGCAAGTGTTTTTAATGGTATCTTTTTTAGACCAGCTGTATGCTTGGGCGAGATGTTAGACATGCTTTCAGGCAAAGTTTCTTTCTGTAGGTCTGGGCCTCAATTCTAATTCCAAAAGATTTTCTTTTGTTCTAGATACTTTAAACACAGTGCAGTACTGCACAGTACAGGTGCATTTACTGCACAGTACGGGTGTACACATGCAAACCCAAACTGTGCAGTAAATATGTCGACTTACACCTACTTGAGTGTAAATTTGATGCAGGTATCAAATTTAAGCCCAGTTAGTTACTGCACAGTAATGCACATGTAGACACCTTACTACACAGTAACACTGTGTGTGTGGACTAATTTGGGACTAACTTTAGTCCCAAGTCAACAAACACACAGGATTAATGTGCTTTAATACCTGCACAAGTAGATACCAGCCTACTCCCATTTACTGTGCATTAATTTACTGCTCAGTTAATTAAAGCCAGTGTAAATACATGTTTAGACACACCGAGTATAAGCTATTGTACATATATATTTAAATCCTTTTCAATAAATGTTAGGATTTGTTTTTTCTTTTCTCCTCCCAGGTGAGGAGCCCTTTGAGGTACAACTGTGCACAGCTACCTTGCATGGAATATCTTTACATAGTGTATCGCACTGTATCATATCACTGGACAGATTCAAGACCACTGGCACTAAACATTGGACCTGATCTTAACCAGAGACTATGTTTGTACTGCAGTAAAAATGTAGCTGCAGCTCCTATAGACATCTCTGAGCTGGCTTTAAACTATCTGGGTAAATAAATGGGCAGTTGATCCATGCTTAGTTCTATGATGCCAAAGACACACTTGTACCCAAGATTAAAGTTTGCTCAGGTATATCAACAAGAGCTGCAATCATGTCATTGATTGTAGCAACTCTAGCTCTAACATGGGGGATGCAGCAGTGGCTGCTCCTGCTATGGCTCCAGGCCACAGCATGCAGTGCAAGCTGATGGCCAAGGGGTAGCACCATGTCAGTGGTGACAGAAAAACCAGAGGGTGACTAGAGCTATATCAGCCCTCACTTGCCCATCTGCCACCAATTACCATGTCTACCAGGGCCCGAAAGCCCCAGATTCTGGGGTAGGCCACTCCCCCCCAGCCACACCCTCTACTTCTGGTAGCCCCGGTGGCAGGCCAGATAGAGTGGTTCCACAGGTCAAACATCCCTGAACCAAATCATCTAGCAGATAAATGGAAGGCATTCATCCACTGCAGCCAGTCCATCAGATTTCAAAAGTGCTACCAAACCCGTACTCATTATAAACATTTTAAAAGTTAAAAATACTGAGCAAGGGAATATTCACAAGAAATTATTTTAAGACTTGACAAACCCCTCTTCTTTCCTCATCCTCCACTCCAACACATACATGCAGAATCAGATTGGAATAGTTTTGCAGCACGACGGGACAGTCATCTAGGTGATGATCCATGACTCCAAGAGTAGTTATTCTAACTATTTAAAATTCATTCTCACCTTCCATTAATGGGGTCAATGAGTGCTCAGGTTCTGGCAAGCCTTACTGAATTCAGTGTGGTTTTAGCCCAAAAACTCTCCTACGCAAAAATTCAACAGATCTTTTTCAGCAGATCGGCCCCTTCTGCCTTTAAGTTATAAATGCCTACATTACTGTCAATAAACAAGTTTTGGCAACTGTTAAAAGACTCTCTACAATGAATGCAAGTGCAACCTGGATTCTATTCTACCATAAGAATCAGAAAATATATTGTAGAGAACATTCCTTTGCTGTCAGTGGATGGACTAGCGGACCCAATAGATTCTTCCTTCTCTAATTTCTTTGATTTTGTTTTTCTGCCTACGCTATGAAATTTCCTGTGTTTATGCACTGCTCTTTCAAAGACACAGTGAACTTAAAAAAGAAATAATACATGTATGTCAAGTTTGTTTACCTACTTTTGTTATAAATAACACTTATGTTTGCTATAATTGAAAGAGATTAGAGGGGAAAAATATTTTTTTCAGTGTAATTTGTGTATTTGACAGCATTTTATTCTGCTTCACAGTGTGTCTGGTGTAGTTAGTTCCCTTTATATGTTTGGATCTTTCCCAGGGCAGCAGGGAAGAAACACATTTTTTTTTAAATAGGGAAATTTGACTGTTAAAACACATGACCTGGGAGAAAATTTCCAGGCAGATTTACTGGCCAATACGGCCAAGCTCACCTATTCAAAAATCAAGAGACTGTCTTAAAAAATCCAGTTTTAAAAATAATAAATTCCATGTTCTTTTTCATTTCTTTCTGTTGTTGAAATGTTTAGGGCCATAGTTTTAAGCTTTTCTTTCTTTTTTTTTTCCTTTCAGACCATGAAGTTTAGAAACTTTTTAAAAATAAAAGCTAAGATAACCTCAGGTAATTTAACTCCTATGGCTTTAAAAAAAGGACCAAATATCACAAAACTTGTGATACTGTCACAAGGCTTGGCAACCCCAAATCCTTGAAACTACTTTTAAATAATGAACTAAACTTCCCTAAAACTGGCGTATGTTGCTTTAGCTTAGTCAAGGCATTTGGGTTACCATACCAGTTAGTGCTGTCTTCATGGACAGGATGAAGTCATACTATAGACACATTAAATAAATATATGCTTTGGATCACATCTAAAAAGCATTGCAGTTAACACAGTTAACTTCTGTTCCTATAGCAAACTGTCTTAACCACAATATTTAAATTGACACATGAACTTCTCCAAAAATTTGGAAGGAAGACAAGCATGGGCAGGAAAGTGAGGACCTAAAGGGTGTTTTGCCATTGACTTCAACATGGCCAGGATTTCATCCCAAATCTAAGGTTGACCTTGTTCAAGGCAAGGCCAAACCACATTAAATAAACAATTCAAAATGGCTTAACTGTGTAACCCCAGTAAATTCCATATGGGAGATTAGTTTATATGAGTTTGAGTTAAGTCAGTGGAACTGCTTATGCCAGGTCTGAATTTGACCTTTAGTTTTCCAATTCAGAAATGAGATTATAAAGGCCTGGCACATAAAGCAGGTTAGAGAATGCAGTTCTTTCCCTTATATGATTATAAAGGAAGACATTTATCAATCTTACTTACTTGACAAAATGACTAAGCAAAAATTATGTGAAGTTCTTTGTTGTTAGAAGCAGAACAAAAGCGGTGGTTGGAAAACCCCAAATTCTTTGGCAATTTAAGCACAGATTAGCTTCCAAAACTGCAAACACAGATCATATATTATTTAAAAGACATTAGAATACCTTTGCCTAAATAGTAAAACAAGATTTTTCTGAGACAAAAAGGGGGGGGGGGGG
>NW_017728992.1:72419574-72421397 GCF_001723915.1 Gavialis gangeticus | reverse complement strand
TTTTTAAATTACTAGAAAGTAGATAATTTATTGAGAGCACTGGAAACAGACAGGAACTTGCATTTCTCTGGTTTTCAGACTAACACATACACACTTTACTTCCTTTCCTTTTTTCCAAAGGTACATATCACTATGTATACATGTAAAATAGTCCCTATCAAACCACAACACTTCCCACAGAGAAAAAATGAGAGAGAAAAAAATACGATATCAATCAATGAACTTTCAGAAGTTCAAGTATTACAGAGGTGAGAGTAATGTAAGAACCTATAGAGAACTGAACATACTGTGTATCAACATTATTGAACCCTCTAGAAATATTTACTCCATACCCTTGGAAATGGTGGTTGCACAAAGAAGTGTAATTAACTCCAAACTTTTAAAATCCGCAACTTCTAAAGACATTTTTCACTAACATTCCTTTGAAGTCATAAAAAGACCCTAGTTAAATTTATAATGTTGATATGATATGAATACATTTTATGAGTTAACGTTAGACATCAATGTAACTTCTCAGCTACACTGCAGATGCAAAACCATTTTAACGTTAGCAGCCAGTTTCATGGGCTAATCACAACAATACATGAAATTGTCATAGTAGTACTGTATACATCTTAAAGAGTCATTCCTTGCTGCTAGAAAGTGTGTGAACAACATGTTTTATCTATTACCCAGTTTGTCCCTGACCACCGGCACAAGTTAGAGCTGTCATCTACACTGTGCCTACTGAGAGACATTCAGTTTCTCCTCCTCCTTTTCCAAATGTACATACATCATACATATATGTAAGACAATCAAACTAAGTATAGGATTAAAGGCATGATGGGATCTGATCCATGATCGCAACTCTTATGCCTCCTGCCATGCCACACATGCAGGAGTCCAGGATCATGATTTTGGTTTCCTCCTGCACCATTAAGTAGCAAGCCAGGTGTCCAGTCAATGCTCCTAGCCTCAAGAGTATACTGAAGCCTTGAAGGGCTCCAGTGTGCTTCCATGGTAGGAAGTGGCCATTAGCTGATCAGTTCTCCCAGCCTCAGGAGCACACTGGAGAGAAGGGCTCTGATGCACTTTCACAGCTGGGAGTGCCAATCAGCAGATCAGTGCTGACCACATAGTCAAAGAGCGATGGGAACTAGACACAAAGGCTGCTTGCAGATGTTAACCCCTCCCCCCTCCCAAAAAAAAAACAACTGGCGCTTTACTTTAAACTCTGTGCACTTCTGCACCAAGCCCACCATGTGCCCAGAAGAGGCAGCGCCTTAGTTGGAACCAACTCACCTGATGTCTGTAAAAATTGGGTGCTTTAGGGGAACTTTTTTCATACTTTTATATAATAGCTGATTGACTCAGCTATTAAATAAAAACACGAAAAAGCCCCACTGAATTGCCTGATCTATACAGACGCTGCAGAGCTGGGTCAAAGTAACACACTGCTTCTTCAAGTAAAATGCTGTTTGGGGATTATTTTTTAACAAGCAAGCAGCCAAAGTTATTATATATATATATCATGTAGTAGTTTTGTAACTTAGTCCTAGTTTTATCACACCATTTATGGTTTGAATGTATGGCTGCATATTTACTTAAAACTACTTAACTAGTTAATCATGTCTTAAGTATAACAAGAATGTAGGACCTCCATCTAACCCAGGAGGTGCACAGCCCCACCAGGGGAGATGCCTTGTTGGACCTGGTGCTAGCCACCGGCGATAACCTGGTGAGGGAGCTGCGGGTGCTCGACCACCTGGGCGACAGTGATCATTGCCTGCTGGAATTCACCATCCAGCGCAAGGTGACAAAGGCCTGCAGCAAGGCAGCAGCCC
>NW_017728992.1:72418784-72419317 GCF_001723915.1 Gavialis gangeticus | reverse complement strand
AGTCAGGAAGGCCAAGGCAGAGATGGAACTGGGACTAGCTTCCTTGATCAAGGACAACAAGAAGTCCTTTTTTAAATACATAGGGGGCAAAAAGAAGGTTCTGGGTAACGTGGGGCCCCTGCAAGATGTGCTAGGAAAATTAGTCTTCACACCAGATGACAAAGCTAACCTATTTAAGATTTCTTTCCCTCCATTTTCCTAAGCAGGGACCAGAACAGCCCCCCCGCCTCTGGGCCCCCCTTAAACACCAGGGGAGGCACACCTAGGCCAAGCGTTAGTGAGGAACTAGTTAGGGAGCTTCTGGAGGGACTGGATGCATTCAAATCAGCTGGTTCATACCATTTCCACCCTAGAGTACTGAGGGAATTAGCTGAGGTCTTTGCGGGACCCCTGGCATGGCTTTATGAGCACTCGTGGTGCTCTGGTGTGGTCCCAGAGGACTGGAAGAGGGCCAATGTGGTTCCCATCTTCAAAAAGGGGAGGAAGAAGGACCCAGGAAACTATAGGCCAGTTAGTCTTACCTCAATCCTGGG
>NW_017728992.1:72402674-72418065 GCF_001723915.1 Gavialis gangeticus | reverse complement strand
AAGAGAAGGCTGAGGGGGGATCTAGTGGCCTGTTACAAACTAGTCAGAGGGGACCAGCAGGCACTGGGGGAGTCCCTGTTCCCCCAAGCTCTACCAGGAGTGACTAGGAATAACAGTCACAAGCTGGCAGAGGGTAGATTTAGGCTAGATATCAGGAGGTGCTACTTCACTGTCAGGGCGGCTAGGATCTGGAACCAACTTCCGAGAGAAGTGGTGCTGGCTCCTACCCTGGGGGTCTTTAAGAGGAGGCTAGATGTACACCTTGCTGGGGTTGTTTGACCCCAGTACTCTTTCCTGCCATGGCAGGGGGTCGGATGCGATGATCTGCTCAGGTCCCTTACGACCCTACTAACTATGAAACTATGAAACTATTTGCCAGGGGCCTGTGATAATAAACTACTGCATACCACCATCCGAAAGCCACTTTTGCACCCACGAGTTGTGCTAAGCCCTGGTCAACTTCACACAAGGGTCCAGATCATGTATGATACTTAACATTACCCTATTTCATACCTGTACAAAGGAACACCGAAAGAGCCCTTCAGGAAATATATCACACAATCCATGTTCACAGAAGTAATCAGTTTCAAAGTCACAGACTCTGTATTCAGATGATCTGTGAAATAAGCAAAAAATGCAAACTGGTTAAAATATTAAATAACTGGTATATCATTTTAAACATAGGAGCACATTATACATACATGTGACCATTGGTTTAATAAAGATGCCAGATTCTGAGCTGGTATAAGCCACTATAGCTGACACTAAGAGCCACAGCAGCTAACCTGAGGATCTAGACCCATAATTTCACAGCAAAGCATAACATGAGAGAGAAGAGTTTAAATGAATGTGATGATTGTCAAGGTTACATTAAGTGTTGATAGTAAAATTATTATCATTCTATTTCAGACTTCGAGAATCCTCCGCTAATGATGAGAGAATTTGTGATTAGTCTGAAGTTGGTAAATGAATTCAATATCATTCTTGTATATAACTGTTGAAAGTAAGGACAGCACATAGACTGTTGCTGAGAGCAGTACTTGAGAAGGAGTAGTAGAAAAGGAAAACTTTTGGTTTGCAGGAAGTTGTTCGCTCTCTTTCTCTCTAGGGTTTTAGAACCTGATGCAGGGATTTAAAAAGGGTATTGCAACTGGTTTCAATTATAGGCTGTTGTATACTTATTTTGCACAAATTTCTGCATGCCCTTACAGAGTAAAAACAAGTTAGAAAACAATCTGAACTCTCCAAACAAACAGAACCCGACTATGATCCCTCATCACCGTAGATGCGCATTATTCCCTTGAGTGTTTCAAAGCAGTCACCTGGAACAAGAAAGTAGCTCTTGGCAACTCTGCAATGTAATGTATTGTACTGGTTAGTGATGCGATGTGATGTAGTGTATGTGTGTACACATGTACACATATACAGTGTAGAATATTAAGCGTGGATACTCAAAACTGTGGTTGGTGAGGGAAATCTGTACACACTCACACACATCACTGCTCTGTACTGGATATGATCAGAGTCATTCAGCTGGATACTATATACCCCATATAGCTAACAATGATTGGAACAGGAGCACCAACATCCTCTCCCCTCTGCTGCTGTGAAGGGCTGATTGGCCATGCTACACAGCATAACAAAAACAATGATACTAGGTGTCCGCTGATGTTTTGCCATACCATCAGTTGCCAGTTTAGTGTACAAAGCAGACAGCATTCCACCCCCAGTAACTACAGAAGAGTAATCTGCTGAATAGATTGGAGAACAGAGTGATTATTGTACTTTGGTAGCTGGGTTGAAAATGATTATAACTGCACCACCAATTCAACTAGTTATTCCAGTGTCGTTGTGAGCTGGCCTGTACATTTCCTAAAATAAAACTGTTTCCAGAAAGTAAAAACAGTGAGCAAGTGAGTGTGGGAGAACTTCATTATACAAAGATTCACTATCTATAAAATGAACCTATTCTCCCCTGTGTAACAGAAACTGCTAAATTAAAGAACATAGTAGCTGGTATCTTTGATGTACAAGAGAAAGAAAAGAAGCATAAGTGTTATCATCAGCCTGTCTTAGGGTGGGGAAAAGAGCAGAAATAACAGATGCAGAAATAGACTGATAGCATAGTTTTAACTTAACTAAAACCCTTCCCCCCTGCTCCCCCCTTAATGAAATGATTTTCTGGCACTGATGTGCAATGCAGCTTGTAGCAGAGATTCTGCTTTGATACAGTCCAACAAGTGAGAAATGACATGAAAGTATGTTTAGGAAACCTGACATGACAGCTGGTTACCTAGTCTCCATACTCCACAGATGTACTACTTCACTGGGGAAGAGGAGGCATCAGTCACACTGTTCAGCCAGAAGGCAGAGCAGGGGCATTTTAGGAAAAGTTTTCACAGCTTCCAAGAAAAAAAATTAGAAGCCTTGCCAAGAAAAGTTGGATTCTCAGAAGAAAACTAAAGCCTCTCTAAGAAAAAAGTTGGCCTCTTGGGCTATCAGTGAAGTTTCCTGACCAGAACCTTGCAACAAATACACAAGAGAATGTTCTATAGGGAATCCATTACAATCCTCACACAATATGCTAGAACCAGATTTTAGTCATTGCTTCATAAAAATTCAGATAAGGCAGAAAATCAATAAAGCTCATAGTTACCTAATGCACTGTCAAGTCCCAGTGTCTTAGCTAAACAGCTTCCTATAATTGACACAGCAAAAAGGTGCATCTCAAGCAGCAGAAGGGACAAAAGCCAGTTAAGAGAGATGAATAAGGAGGTCTGTTAGAAGCAAGCATCCTGTTGCCTAGCTATAAGATGGGCAGGACAATGCAGCTTCCTTATCTGTCTCCAGTGGATGCCTCCACAGCTAAAGACCTAAGAGTCCCATTGCAGCAAAGACTATGGGTTCATGCCAGAACATCTCTTACTTCTCTGGTATGTAGAGTAGTAAAATTATGTGGGTACCAGCACCGAGTGAAGGAGAAATGAAAACACTGTATGTGTCTGTGTGGTAGCTTAAAAGGCTGCCACTGACAGTAGTAAAAATTACTGACCTACCTTCACCCTAAACTTGGCCTTCATGGAACAGGAGATGTGTAATGCATGCTTTCTAACTGTTCTTCCAGTGATCTCAGTCCTGACCCAAGGGTCTAATCTAAAATTAGTGGGCTACTAATTGCTTTTTAATTTAAAGCAATTACAAAAGGGGGCACTACCAAACATCATTTGTACTCAAGGGATCATGCATTGAATACAAGTATAGAAAAGCAGGTTGCAGGTTTTTGTTGGAAATATCATTCTATGTGTGATAAATGATGGATCTTTTTAAAACAAATAATAGATTAAAACAAAAGTTATAATAGTAAGACATAGCACGATCAGTTTTTATCATAAGACCATCAGTTGTTTTAGGATTGCACTGTGAGTAACAGCCACAAACATTCAGCCTAGCCTGAAACCTGTGATTTGCACTCTCCTCTTTGCAGCTGTTTATTTAACTATTTAAGAAAGAAAGCAATATTAAAGGTGAACCAAATGCAACCCCAAATTAAAAAAGGAGGAAAACTGGGAGTAAAGAGTGTTTGTACATGCCACGGGGGTTTACTGTGGTTTAATTCTCACTACATTAAAGTGGTGGGTCTTTAAAACCACTGCTTCAATTTAGGGCAAAGTAAACCCCCGTGGCATGTACACAAGGGTCGGGCCAGATCCTTACCTTCCTCTCTGGCGGCAGGGAGGGGAGGGTTAGCTGCCAGCAAGCCGAGTGGTCCCTGAGCTGCAGGGGCAGGATGCTTCCCTCCACGGCAGCAGCAGCACCCCCCAGGCAGCACCCACCACAAGCACCCAGCCCGAGTGGGTACCACTGGAGGGTACCACAGCTGTGGAGGAAAGCACCGGGCCCCAACACAGCTCAGGCAGGCAAACAAGATCAGGCTCACCGCTTTTTTTTCCTTCAGTGGAGCCTGCCTGCACAGGCTCTGCTGGGCTGCCTGCATAGCCCTGGAGATGCACAGGGCCCGGTGCTTTCCTCTTTGGCAAACTAAACCACCTCAGAGATGTTTTATTTTGCTGTGTCCCAAAGTCATTAAATGTGTATTATGCTGCTAACACGTGCAAACAGCCCACCATTAAATCGGTGCAAAAGGGCATATTAAGCTGCTTTAAAGGCCACTTTTGTGGCATGTACAAATGGCCAAAGATGGCAATAAGGAAACGGTGATCTTGCTACCACAACCTATACCATAAACTATACCATAAATTTGTTTCATCAGAAATATATACCAAGTTAGAATATGACTTTGAGGAGTCAAGTTAACTAACATAATGATGACTATAACTGTGCAGTCAGTATATCCAAAGACACATATTAAACTTTGTATTAGCTAGTCTTAAGTCAGCATCACTGAAGTGGGTATTTTCCATGACAACATAATCTTGAGCAGATAGAGGTAGTTAGCTATATTAGTCTGAAGTCAGGCAGAAGGCAGGGTAGATTTGTACTTTAGAGGCTAACTAAATTAAAGATGCATAAGCTTTCATGAGCCTAAGCTCATTTAATCAGATGCTGTGAAAGGACACAAAGCAGTGTATATAATGAAGAGAGAAATTACAACATAAAAAACAAGGAAGGAAAGAAGGGAAGAAGGGAGGGTGCTGGAATAGGCAAACAAGCAATAAACCCATATGGGGAAAAAGGCCACAAAAACGAATCCATAGTCCTTGTTTAAACCATCCTTACAGTCTGTGGATGATTTCTTGTTCCACAATTTCCCATTCAAATTCCTTTTTAAAGTTTTGCTATCTAAGAGCAGCTATTCTGAGCTCAGTGATACAATTTCCAGGGAGGTTAAAGTGTCCTGCACAAGTGTGTGTCTTTCCAGAACTGATGTCAGATTAGTGTTCATTCATTCTTAAACATAAGGATTGCCTCATGTGTCCAATATAAACAGCAGAGGGGCGCTGTAAGCAGGTGATGGCATATATGTGATTGAAAGAACTTCACATGTTATAATGAAGGAGGATCCTTGTGAAGTACGGATACCCACTGACATTCATCACCATTCTTTGCCTGCTCCACAATGATATGTGAGCAGTGGTTCTCAAGAATGGATGTAACACAGATCCCTTTGAGCTTAAGACAGAAGTTAAGCAAGGTTGCATCGTTGCTCCAACGCTCCTCTCAATATTCCTTACCACAATGCTATATCTGACCACCAACAGGCTTCCAGCTGGAGTGGAGCTCAGCTACCAAATGGATAGTAAGCTATTTAATTTCAGCCAACTCTGAGCCAAAACCAAGGCCATCCTGACCTCAATCATCAAGCTCCAGTACACTGATGATGCTGTAGGATGTACTCACTCAGAACAGACCTTCAGGCAATCGTCAACATCTTTACTGAGGCATACAAGAAAATGGGACTGATGCTTAATTTTCAGAAGACTAAGGCCCTCCAATAACAAGCTCTTAATGAGCAGTCACCAGCTCCCATAATTCAGATTCACTGTGAGACTGGAGAACATTGAGTATATCCCGTACCTTGGAAGCCATCTCTCCCAGAAAGCTAACATCAATGAAGAAATCCAGCATTGCCTCAAATGTGCAAGTGCAGCCTTTGTACGCCTGAGGAAATGGGTGTTCAAAGATCACATCAGATACAAAACCAAGTTCATGGCTAATCAAGCAGTCATGATCCCCACTTTACTGCATAGAGCTGAAACATGGCCAATGTACAAGAGACTTCTCAAGCCCCTGGAGAAGTACCATCAACACGGCACAAGCAACACGGCACAATATTCTTCAAATCCAGTGGGAAGACAGATGCACCATTAGTGTCCTCTCACAAGCAAACATCACAAACATTGAAGCAATGATCACCCAACATCAACTGCCCTGGATTGGCCACATCATCTAGATGTCCCACTCCAAATTCCCAAAGCAAATTTTATTCTCGCAGCTCAGTCAAGGTATATGCTCAAGAGGAGGGCACATGAAGCATTTCAGGCACCTCAAGGTCAACTTGAAAAAATGCAACATCAACTCATGGCACCCTATCACTCAGGACTGCTCAAAATGGAGGAAAAGCCTGCTGCAAGGATCTCAGTACTTTGAAACCTTACAATGACAACAGGAAACAGAAAAGCAGGAGTGGTAGAAACAGTGTTGTGGACTGAATCAAGAACCCAGAGCCATCCATCTCACATGGAAATATATGCCTGAGATGCAACAGAGTCTGTCAATCCCAGACAGGCTTCTTCAAATATCTTTAGACCCACAGATAGACAATCATGGAAGACAATCATCCTCAACTGTGAGGGATATCAGCCAATGCAGATAATGATTTCATGTCTGTGTATACCAGTGGTTCTCAACCTCTTTTGTACCAGGATCCATTTTGTACCAGGACCCATCAATGACCACTCCCAACCCAAAGCTTCCTGGCCCTGCTGGTGCCCCCCACTCCTGACTCACAGTTCCCTGGCCCTGCTGATACCCCTTTCTCCCAATCCATAGACCCCCTGGCCTTGCTGGTGCCCTTCACTTAAGACCAACATCCCCCTGGCCCTGCTGGTTCCCCTCATTCCCTATCCATAGCTCCCTGGCTTTGTTGGTGCTCTCACCCCCTCCCCCCGAGCCATCCTGGTGCCCAACACACAGCCCCCTGCTAGAGAGGGCCCCCAGCTGTCTACTTAGGCCAGAACACGGTGGCTAAATCAGCTCCAGCTCATGCAGGTGGCAGTGAAGCAAATCTAGCCCCAGCATGGGCTGCAGGGAGGAGGGGAGGTCTGTAGTATTGCCCCACGCACCACCTGAGCAGCATCTCCCAGGCACTCCACCCCTGCTAGTACAGATACTAGCTAGCCCCAGTGCCACTGGCCCAGCCATGCAGCTCCCCGCTGCCCCCAAAAGAATCCCCCTTGCCCCCTTCCCTCGCTGGAGGGGCAGGCATCTCCTCCCCAAACCCTCCTGCCCTGACCCAGCCGCAGCACCTGGCCACCTTCCCATAGTGCTGGCAAGCACCCGCCCCCTCTCACACACCCATCCCCTCCACACCTACACACATGCCACCCCAAACAGTTCCCAAGCCCTGGCCCTTCAACCCCCACACACTTACCTGCATCCAGCTGCTGGGGCTGCTCCCATGACCCTGCCTGGCTGCATGCCTGCCATGTGCATGTCTGTGCTCAGATGCACATGAACATGCTGCCTCCAATCACCCCAAGCTCCTTGCAAGCTGGAATGCTGCCAGCCTGCAAGGGGAAACCCACACTTTCCCATGTTTTTCTGCGGCTTGCTCACGACCCTTTCAAATATTCTTAGATTCATAGATTGTTAGGGGCTAGAAGGGACCTTGCAGGTTATCAGGTCCATCCCCCCTGCTGTAGGCAGGAAGACAACTGGGGTAAGGTCTAGTCTCCTCTTGAAAACCTCCAGGGTAGGTGTGTGCACCACCTCTGGAGGGAGTTTATTCCACTTGAGAATAAACTCTTGCAACCCAATTTTGGGTCATGACCTGTGGGTTGAGAACCACTTGGCTATACTAACTGCAAAGTTATGGTCATCACTGTTAGTTAACATGACTTCTTGAGGACATGTTTTAACCTGTAATGTTATTGGGAGGACAAGTCTACTGAGAGGGACAACAGCCAGATACTAACAAGGTAGGGGGCCAAGATCCATCAGACCAGACCATTTCTCCAGCACCAGTTAGTACTAGAGAAGTGACATTTCTGCATTGCTGCTTGAAGCCCACTTTGTTACATGAAGTGACAGTTACATGTTCCTGTGTGCAGCTTATAGTACTATCTAAAATGACAACTCCACAGAACTATTTAAAGCCCCTGTTAATTTCAGCTTGGTCTAGGGAAAGGAAATTAAAAAAAAACATTACTGGAGATTCTCAAAGGAGGACAGACATAAGTTAGCAACCCCCGAGTCTCAGGTACTAGAAGGTGATCAGACTTGCTAACAGAAAAATAATGTGGCACTATTCCCTGTGATATAAAAACAGATCACCTTTGATATTAAGAATGCATAATTCTGTTTATTTGAAAGGAATAATAATACTTCATTTTTCCTCATTCATATATGTCTTGGGGGGAAAAAAGAAGTGGGATAGCTTTCCATAGGGTAACAAGGAACAATGGTCACAAACTGACAGAGCAGATTTAGGCTAGATATCAGGAAAAACTTCTTCACAGTCAGGGTGGCCAAAATTTGGAACGGGCTTCCAAGGCAGGTGGTGCTCTCCCCTAGCTTGGGGGTCTTTAAAAGAAGGCTGGACATGCACATGCCTGGGGTCATCTGACTCCAGCACTCTTTCCTGCCCAGGGCAGGAGGTCGGACTCAATGATCTGTTGAGGTCCCTTCTGACCCTAGCATTTATGAATCTATGAATCTATAAATGTCACCTCCTGATGACTGTCTTTCAGACTTGAATTGTTAAGCTTACACTAGCTCAATTAATATTTATGCCTGTAGACCACGTTTCTGGGAAAAACATTTTTATATATTTTAATGTATGGAAGAGAATGAAATGAGAGAGGTAGTCAGCCATGTTGGTTTGAAGTCAGACAAATTAAATGAGTCCATGCATAGTATTTGATGAAATAGGCTAATGCTTATGAAAGCTTATGCATTTCTGAATGGGTTAGTTTATAAGGTGCCACCTTGCCCTGCATTCTGCCAGAGAATGAAATGATATTCTGTTCCTGAATCTGCATTGTACCTATTCCTTTATACAATATTAGTAGAATAGTTTTCTCTTCAAGTGGGGATATTAAAAATTGCTGTATTTAAAAAGCACCTTATCCTTCTTTTTCATATCCACGTCTGATCCAAAATTGGAAGTGACAGGAAGGTGAGCTTTCATATAGTGCAGAGGAATTCAAACTTTTAGGACCAGTAACCCTTACCACTGACCTGATGTAGTCTCTAGTGGCAAGGTGAATACCCATCAGTAGAAAAAGGTCATTATTCACCTCAAATAAACAGAATTACCCATTCTGAAACTCTAGATTCATCTGTTTCACATTCTATCCACCCTGGTCTGATTAGAGCAAATTAGATTGTGTACTAATCAGCTCAAGTCATGTGACCAGAGTGTAGAAATCCATGATTTGCTTTGCTTGCAGTAAATTTTCACATTTGCACAGTGTGTATGAAAAGCACAAAAATTCCTAATTATGACAGTTCCAATCCTTCAACCTTCACTCACACAAGTTGTTCAAACTCTCCTGAGTGGTCCTATTGAGCTCAGTGGGACTTCTCACAAGAATAAGAGTTGCTAGATTGGTAGATAGTTTTACAATCTGTTGACAGCATCGTTTTAGCTACTTAATTCAGAGCCAGTTGGGAAGATTGAATTTGCAATGTACTTCCACAGAATTTAGAAACTGAAACTTTTAGTTCATCTTGCAGTGTCTATCAGTCATAAAGTCACAAGGCAAATATTAATCCTTTCCCTTCTTGACACTGGCCTTTTACTTGGCAATGATCACCCACTCCTGTGATTCTTATTTTAGTTTAATTATTTTTAACTCTCCATTTTATCAATGCATATTTAAAACAAAGAGGTAGAAGAGAAGCCATACATTTTGAAGGCATGGAGCAGAAGCTGCAGGCATAGGTTCTGTTCCTTGTTCTGCCACCCTCACATAAGCATGGGTAAGTCAAATAACCTCTGCACCTAGGCTTCCACAGTGCTTATACAGGGAATACAGTAACTCCAGTGACTGCGCATTTATTTACACTTGATTATACAACTACTAAATAAATACACAGTAACCACTGCACATCAATGAATGTGTAGATGTGCCCTCAGAAGCTTAATGATGTAGCTGAAAAGCCCAGGTACCTGCCACACAGGGACAGACAGCAGTGACTTTTGGTTGCCACAGCCATGATTGTGCGGCAGCACCAGAAGCAATTTTTTTCTGCTTCCCCCAGCCTTCAAGTTGGAGCCCAGGGCAGCTGCTTTGGTCACTGGGCCCTAGTTACACCACTTACTACATATATACAAAGTGCATATGTTATTAATATCATTGCTAGGTTTAAACATGTATTCAGAGTCAACTGCAAAGGGAATCAATTGATTGGCTGCATATGTAATCAGGGGTGACTAACCGATGATATACATGCCACAAGTGGCATGGGTGGCCTGTGTGTAGCATGTGACAGGTCAGGGAGGGAGCAGGCAGCATGGTGGCAAATAGGGCAGGGAGCAGAAAGCAGAGCAGCAAAGCATTCAGGGGAAGGGGATCAGGGTGGCATTTGGGGAGAGCACAGGACTTGAGTTGTGGAACACCTGCCAAAAATGCTGCCCCCTCATTGTGATAGATTAATATTACTAATGGGACTTTAAATAGGTGTGGAATACACTAACAGCTTAAAAATAAAATACATGTTAAGAATATACGGTTTTAAAAATGTATTTATAAAGTAGATGTCTTTTTATTGGTTTGATCAACTTTTGTGTCACTATAATTAACAAAAAGTGAGATGACAACATTAAAAAAAGAAAGAAGCACAATAACAACAAAAATTATTACCATTGGAAATTTTTTTCTCATATAAGAGCAGGAAAAAACTACATGGCTGTCCTAATATAAAGAGATGGATCTAGGTAGGGAAAATAATTTTACACTTACAAAGTTCTACAATCCTATTTAAAGGGCCATGGATTTTATGATACCCATGTGCAGGAATATATAGAAAAATCCATTTTTTCACTCTCTCCACGTACTTGGATTTCTGTGGAAGTGTATGTAGGAATTAAAATCTATAATGAAGTTATATGAGAGAGAAACTATAGATGCATATTGCACAGGCTCCCATAAATTAAGGATTTTCTGAAAATTCTGTCTCAACTTGTAGGAAATGTTGATCCCAATTCAGGCTTTACAAATCTGGGGTTACAAAGTCTCAAAGAGATCCAAAATCACACAAACAAAGCCTACATCTGGTCCCAGTTAATTGTTAAGTGAAGATGGAATATCATTCAACTCTTTTATACAGCCTGACTAAACTTATCTGAGTTATAGTTGGTAGTGTTCTGGTATATCCATCCTGGATCTGGTATTACAGGATGTCTAATCAGTGTGCATGTGACAGGCAATAAATTTCCTAATGTCTCTACAATTCACAAATATGCATCAATCTGAACTTACATTTCTTGCTTCTTGTCAAGTTGTATTACAACCCTTTCTTACCAACTAAATTTACATAAATTTAGCTGGTCTCCAGAACATCTGCAAGTTGATCTTCACAGTAATGTCCCACCAGTAGCCAAGAGAAATGAGCAGTCCTTGTGCTTGAAAGCGGAAAATGGATTCTAGGTTCATGTTTCTATGGATTTTTGTTTGTTTTTTTTAAGGGTGAAATTCATGGCCAACCTGAGTGCCAGGATGATGTGTCAGTTAAGTACTCAAAATGTGGATGAAAAATGAGGCTATACAGACTTTTTGTTGGACTTCTACATGGGACAGATTTCACTCTAACTTCATTAGCTTGTACTCTGTCCCTATGGCCAAGGCAGAACTAAATAAATCAGACTTAAACTAGACTTAAATAGCATTTTTTGTCACCATGACATATTTTTTCAAAGGAGTTCCATGATTTAAATAGCTTAGCAAAAGGAGACGGGGCGGGGGGGAGGGGGTTGTTCACATATTGCGCTAGCAGAAAATGCTTAACAGCGTCTGCAGTTGCAAAAAAAAAACAAAACGAAAAAAAATCTAACTTTTCAGGAAAGGCACCAGCGTTTCAACATATGGGTAATTATGTCCTGATTCTGAGCTTTTCTGCAAAAATGAAACAATATATTTGTCTCCTAGATTGGAGAGGACTAACTGAAAAGAAAAAAAAGAAAAATTCTGTTCAGGTTAAAAAAACAAAACTAAAAAACCTAAGTAACTGATTGTGATTGTAAGAATGGATTACATCATACATTTCCATAGCAAATAAACTTGGAAAATAACAATAATGTTAGCAGAAGTTATCTGAAATAGCTTCCTTGATAGTTGATATACAACTATAGTAAAAAGATGACACAGATAAATAGAAAGATTTGCTCCCTTTACTGAGAGTTCATCCACTATTTGTCTCTTTCCTTGATTTTTTCCCCCCATTATACTTTGAACTTCTTTGGAACAAAAGAATACCCTTTTGTTTCTCTGATAGCATAAAAGCAAAGCTTAAACACTCACTCCCTCGCTCGCTCTCGCGCTCTCTCTCTCTCTCTCTCTCTCTCTCTCTCTCTCTCTCTCTCTCTCTCTCTCTCTCTCTCTCTCTCTCTCACATGCACTCCCTCTCTTTCTCCATCTTTCTCCTTTTCATCTATCTGGAATAGCTATGCTATAATTTCCTTTATTCAAACAAAGCTTATTACGCACTCAGCATATGAATATAGGCAACATTAAAATAAAAATAATTGAGAGGTGAATCCCAAAAGAGCCACCCCAAAAATCTCCATCTGCTGAATAATCCTGCCAACATAAATGAAGACTTCGACAAAATACACTCATCTTCCAAAACAGTACAACATACTTCTTTTAGGCTTTGGGTTGCAGCTGTAATACAAAACTATACTACAAAGCAATCACAGCGATCACATATGCATCTAGAGAAACGTTATGTACATGCTCTGGAATTTTTTTAATTAAATTTTGGAACAGATTCTGTAACCTTACTTTGGGTAAGGAAAAGAATAAACCTAACTGGTTTTAATGTGAATACTGGTACTTGCAAAGCAAGCCACTATTCAGTGGGTGAAAGGACAATCAATTTAAACACATAAAAAACTGCAACATTCAAATACCCCTGTAAAGTTATGAACTTTGCTTTACAACCCACAACTTTTTTTTACAAGAAATGTGGAAAACATTAACTAAAATTGTGTTGGTCTGTACAATTTTATTCTGTTAAAGACAGGTTTTATGATACATTTAGCCTTTTAAATGACACTAATAGTCTCTGGAGACGCATGGTCTTTTCTGCAGTTCAACAATTAAGTCTATTTCAATGTTATTTGGATAAGTTGAAACAATTCAGTTACTGTATGTCTGCTCAGTGGCATGTACTGTAAGGCTAATGGAAACCACCTAGAGATACCTAAATAACAAGGTTTTAGCCAGCATTAGACATATACTAAACTTTTTGTGGGGGAGGAGGGTGGGTTTTCTTAGGGGGAGGGAAAGAAGTTGGTATTTTTTTTACCTTCTATTTTGTTTTTTCAGATTTCTACTAGCCAAAAAAAAAAAAAATCACAGAAATTTGTATAGGTCAGAAGTTTGACTTGATAATGAGCATTATTAATCACAATTGTGTCCCTGTGTTTCTTTTCTTGCTCTGCTTTTGAAATGTATTTTGTTCGCTAGATTGTATGAGCAAGGTTTTTTTCTCTCCACACACACACACACACACACACACACACACACTTTTGTATGTGTGTTCCTATGTATATACGTACACTGCCAAGAAGCAGGAAAAACTAGCTTGCGCAGAGCTCTGTATTGTTGTGACTAGACTGCTTCCACTACCCAACCTAGCTCATTTAAAACTAACTTGGGTATCTCTCTGTTACACTGCAGACTGCAGAGTAGACATACCCATAATGTAATTGCTACTGCAAGTGGAGGTCAGAGGAAGCAATTAGTAGGCTCTAAACCTGGCTCCATTTAGACTCCCAGGCTATAGATTATCATGAGCAAGAAGAAAGTAAAGATACAGATGCAAACAAATATTTATTTCTTTTAATGATCTCCAGGCAATCCCATTCAGTTTTTGTGGCTATCCTGGGTCTTTGGTTTTTGTTGTTTTGTGTTTTTTTAAATATAAAATTCAATTTCCACAAAAAGTCAACATTTTCTCATGGGAAAATGTTATTTTTACCAATATTAAATCAGGAAAGACCAAACTAAAATGTCTTATTTTGAGCTGAAACAGATGAAGTCAATTTCATTTCGAGGCAGGCCAACACTAGCTGCCATTCACCTGACCAGCTGCAGGGTCTCATCAAAGGTGTCTTTCAAAATGTCTCATGCCCTCATACTCTCCTATGATGCCTTATGTTCTTTCATGGATTCATAGATTGCTAGGGGCTGGAAGGGACCTTGCATATCATTGGGTCCAGCCCTCCTGCTCTAGGCAGGAGGACAACTGGGGTTAAGTGACCCCAGCGAGGTGACTATCTAGTCTCCTCTGGAAAACCTCCAGAGTAAGTGACTGCACCACCTCTGGAGGGAATTTATTCCACAGTCTGGACACCATGTGAAGGAGTTTTTCCTGGAATTAAGCCTGAAGCAGCCTTCCAGGAGTTTGTATCCATTAGTCCTGGTCCTCCCCAGGGGTGCCCTAGTGAACAGTTGTTCACCAAGCTCCTGATGCACTCCTCTGATACTGTGATAAGCCACTATCAAGTCCCCTCTCAACCTTCTTTTCTTTAGGCTGAATAGGTCCAGCTCCCTCAGCCTTTCTTTGTATGGCTTGCCTTGCAAGTCCCTGATCATATGGGTTGCTCTTTTCTGGACCCTCTCAAGTTTTCCACATCCTTATTGAAGTGCAGTGCCCAGAACTGGATGCAGTACTCCAGCGGCAATCTCACCATTGCTGACTACAATGGGACTATCACTTCCTTAGTTTTACACGAGATGCATCGGTTGATGCATGCCAACGTGTTGTTTCATAGATTCATAGATTATAGAGTTGGAAGGGACCAAATGGATCATCATGTCCGACCCCCTGCCCTTCACAGGAAAGAGGACCAAGGTCAGATGACCCCAGTCAGGTGATTGTCAAGCCTCCTCTAGAAGACCTCCAAGTTAGGTGATAGCACCACCTCTCTTGGAAGTTGTTTGCCCTGCTGACCAATGCCTCACACTGATGGCTCATATTCATACAATGGTCAATCATTACTCCTAGGTCCCTTTTGGCTGTGGTGCAAGTCAAGCTGTCACCATTGAGCCTGTATCTGTGTTAAGGGCTGTTTGCCCCCAGATGGAGCACCTTAAACTTGGAAGTGTTAAACTTCATCTGGTTCCAGTCTGCCCAACTTTTGAGCCTGTCCAGGTCTGCCTATATCTGCAACCTATCTTATGGCATGACCACATTGCCCCATAACTTGGTGCTGTCTGTGAACTTGGACAGCAAGCTTTTCACTCCTCTGTCCAAATCATTGATAAAGATGTTGAAAAGCACTGGTCCAAGCACGGACCCCTGAGGGACACCACTGGCCACTTCACACCAGGATGACACAGATCCGTTCATGAGAACTCTCTGGGTCCTACCCTATAGCCAGTTTCCCACGCACTGAACCATAGAGCAGCTGATCCCACAACCTTCCAGTTTTCCCACAAGGATATCATAGAATCATAGAAGTAGGGTCGGAAGGGACCTT
>NW_017728992.1:72394631-72402632 GCF_001723915.1 Gavialis gangeticus | reverse complement strand
CAGGTGGTGAGAGACCTGGTCATAGAAGGAGATGAGATTAGTAAGACAAGACCTACCCGCAACAAAGCCGTGCTGGCTGTCATTCAGAATCTTACGTTCTGCGAGGGTATCGCACATAGATTCTTTAATGAGTCTTTCCAGGATTTTCCCTGGGATGGAAGTTAGGCTGATTGGCCTATAGTAGGCCGGGTTCTCCCTCTTCCGCTTCTTGAAGATGGGCACAATGTTGGCCCTCTTCTAATCCTCAGGGATTTCCCCACGAATTCTGAAAGAGTTTTGCCAGGGGTTCCACGATGGCCTCAGCCAGCTCCTTCAGCACTCTTGGATGGAGTCCATCTGGTCCTGCTGACTTATAAATGTCTAGTTTTTCGAAGTGGCATTGCACCCACTCAGCATCCACAGTGGGGAGGCTGCAGTCCCGCCATGTTCCCTATGAGCCTTATCTCACTTGACTGTCCCCATGGTCTGGTGAAATACCAAAGCAAAGTGGGCATTCAGGAGTTCAGTTTTTGTATGGCCAAGTTTGTCTGGATGTGCCCAGAGTGTTTAGATTATCAAGATATTGCTGCTCAGAGCAGCTGACCATCAGGATTTTTTATAGTAACTTGCTTTAATTTTCCAAGGTCATTAGCTAGCATAGAAACTGATCTTTCACTCCCATATTAAAATGTGTGATGGTGCTTTTTGGGTAGAAATCTCAGTGAAGATCACCTCATGGAGACTCTTCTACATTAATCTGTCAGGTTTGGGCTTAAACACAAAAAATCATTGCCAAAAGTTTTGTAAGGCCTGTTCTTCCACATTGTGCTATCAGAGAGCCATCTAAGGTCACATGAAGACTTTGTGCTTCAACCTTGACTCTTACCCTAGCTTGTCCCATGCTTTCTCTTAGATTGCTCAGCTCCTCTGAACACAAGGGTCTTTCCACAGCAGTAGCCTTTGGTAGGTACTTGAAAAAGCGTTATATAAAATTCTATTTGATGGTTCCCAATAAAGTATTAACTATGCTAAATGTACTTCCAAGAAGCACATGGAGATTTGACCAAAAAAAACCAGATTATAACAATAAGCCACTTTGGCTACAGGAGGGGAAAAGGAGGCAGGGTGGGACGAAAAAGAGTATAAATTATGAAAAGTGCATGTATCCCATTGCTTTTGTTCAATTAAATTTCAGTGGTCAACAGGAATATATAAGATGGCCTTTGGAAGAGTTTTTCTTCAGCCTAATTCATATAGTCTACTATTCTGCAGGCTGAAAAGGTACATTTTAATTACCACAGTGCAAGTGGATGTAAAATCAATAAGCTGTTTTATTTCTCTCGTTGATATGTATAAATACTTACTTTACAGCAGGGTTAAACTGAGTTTTCTATCATTGAATGAGAGGATTAATGCAGGCCATTCAAACCAGGTTAGAGCATCAGGGAACAGAGTAGCCCTCAAAAGAGTTGAGTGTCAAAACATTCCCTGAAAATATTCACTGGCTGCTTAGGAAACTCTTTTTTTGGTTATTTTATAATTGTTATCATCAGCCAGATGGCATGGAAGGACACAATAGTGTCACAAAACACAAGACAGTCCATGCCGGTAATGATATAACTGTACTGGTTCATCTTAAAGTATACACTCTATATTTCATTCCATATTTCAATGTTTGGGACATTTCATTTTAATTAAGCTATTCCTTCAGTTCTCAGAGCATCTGCACTGACTTATGGGCTGTTGGAATTCTACATTTTAAATAGAGATAGGTCTCGTTCCCCATGCCGGCTGAAATGTTGAAAAGTTTCTAAAAGGAGCTGAATTCCACCTCTTGAATCAGTCCCTAGTATGAATACATAATAAGGTCTTAGCTCTCCTTATATCTTTTTGTTCTCTGCATTCTTAGACTGGTTTACACCACCACCTTTTCTCATTTTTATGGGGACAGGAAATGCATATGGTCTTTAACTGGGTCTCAAGCAATTACCTCACTCAAGGATTAGCCTCCTCTAAGAAAAGTCAGAGATCCAACTTCCTCTCTAAGTTTGAGTGACAGGTAGGTAAGTAGATGGGTAAATTCCATTTCTCAAAATCAAATAATAGAGGATAATTTGTCTGTATTATTCTTGTACTTCCCATTATTTTGTATTATTCTTGTACTTCCCATTATTTTGTGATACAATGTACAAATATACATGGGGTGGAAAGTCTGTCCAGAATTTAGAACATGGATGTGGGCTGTGGGAGATCCAGATTCCATTGCAGCTCTGCTCCAAACATGCTGTAAAGCACTTGGAGGGGTTGGGAGGGGAGAAGGGAGTGCAATAAAAGCAACTTCCTTGGGCACCAACTTGTTGGAGGAGAATGAAAAAAAGCAGATGCTTTTGACACCCATGCATTTGTGATTGCAAACTGAAAGTTGTCACTTCTGCTTTTCTTGGACACCCAACCATGTCCCTTCAGCTGTGCCATTGGCAAGTCATTTAGGCCCAAAGCCTCAAAGGTATTTAGGTGCCTACCTTATACTTAGGCATCTACATCCCATTGAAATCACATGAAAATGTAGGCCCTTAAATGTTGGTCTACGTACTTGAGCACCTATGGCTAAGGACAGATATTACACACAAACCGGTATAAGTGATTGGAACCCAGTTCAAATTTGTAACACAACAGAAGTTCAGTACACATAAACAGCTTTCAAAATGGCCAAAACTGGCTTAAGATAAACCCAGATGGATGTAGTATCAGACTTCACTGATTCAGGTTAAATTGGCTATTGAACTTTTGTCCCAGATCCACTCTTTTTTCAAGTTAAACTCATAGTCGTCATCCCCCCTACCCCCAGCATCCCAGGATGCTTTGCACCTTCCCTACAAACCCCCCTTGCAGGGTAGGCCTGCAAGCAAGCCTTGCCTAAGCTGTCTGCTCCAGCCAAGCAGGGGTGCATGCTCTAGTGCCCTTCAGTTTCCAAACTGGGCCACTGCAAGCACGTGGCTACATTTCTGGAATCAAAAATGAATATCCGTTCACTTGCTTATCAGAACAATCTAAGCAGCTTAGAAGACTGTGAAGACTGAATCTAACCTGCAAAGACTGAATTGATTCAGCTTCAGGCTTTTTGACCATCTGTACGTAGCCTGTCTGTAAAATGGAGAATGTTCTGGGGAATATTGTAAGAATGAACACATTAAACATAGAGAAGAATTCAGATGCTGGTGGCGTGCAGTGCATAAGACCCTTAGCTAGATAATGCAACTGGATCTGGCTACAATAATTCCATAAATTAGTAGATCTTACCTAAAGTTTGTCAGAATGACCATCAACTTATTTCAAGGCTTCATTTTTAATTTACTCTTATACATAAACTGCCTGGATGACAGTACAGCCAATTTTATAAATACCTATATATTTATATCCTGATATTTTTTAGGAAGTACTTTCCATATTTTTAAATTTTACTTTATGATCTGTTCTCACATCCTCCTCATGTATTTTATACTGATGGTTCTTGGAGAAGTGTGCAGAAAGAGGTACTTGTGGTGTTTGTGCAATGATGTGCAGAGGGACACAAACTACAAAACATCTGGTTATGCTGTAACAGACAGGGGAGCAATAGATACAAGTTTGCCAGTAGCAGAATGCTACTCTTGAATAAATTAGAAGAAAGAGACTCATTCACAGGCTTTTTTCTGCCTAAATTATATGAAAATCAGATTAACATGGGACAGGAGCCCAGTGAGAACAGAGACCTTATGATTCAAAATGCAAAAATATCAAAAGCAGCATGTAATAGAAATGAGCTACAGCATAAGTATGGTATGATTCTTTGAATCTATTTTTACTACAAGTACAGAAAATGAACTATGTTATAGGTACCAGTAAGGAACCAATCCCGCATTTACTAAAATGAATTTTAAAAATTGAGTTCAGCTGGGCAGTAGAATACGATAAGATGAAAAAAGAAAGAAAGGAAAAAAAAAGCTTCCATTAAGGTCCCAACTTAGCACTCACTTCTGCTAACCACTGTTTGTCTTTTGTTTTCAGTAGTACTGGAGCGGGTCTTAAATGCCACAGTAACCTAACTTGCATCCCAAAATTGAAGTTTCAAAAGGTTTCACCTGTGATGTTAACTGGGCCTTGTTACACATCCCTGATGTTTTAAGTTTGGTATAAAATATAAATGACTTGATCTCACAAACATGGTGAGACTACTCATGTGAGTGAAGTTAAGCATGTGCTCAGGCATTGACAAGATTGTAATAGATTAACCTTTTTATATTTAACTTTATATGTACTGAAAATATTTTCTTCAAACATGAATTGTTTTAATTCATTACTAAGTATAACAAAATCAAACCAAATGGGAAGTTTCTAGACGTGCAAAGGCATTACCAAGAAAGATGGAACTTGGCATTCAGTTCTACTAGAAGTTTTTTTCAAGTATGATTACCCTGTGCACATGTATTAATACACTTTTCCTAATGCGCATTAAATTTGGTACCTCCAATGTGAGGTATTAAATAAATGCACATTAGGCTGTGCTAATGCACAGTAGCACAAGTGCATGCTTGTTAGGTGGCACAATGTGCAGTAGCCTCTACTGTGCAATACCATATTAGCACAGTTTTTATGTGCTGCTTTAATGCACAGTAGATAAGCTACTGAGCATTAAAGTGCAGAGGTAGACACACCCACTGACTACTATTTTGTCAGTCCATATTCAAACAAATCTTCGGGTAATAAATAAAGACTTGGTTAAGCTTCCCGGACAAAACATTTCATAAAAACAAAAAATCTAGTGAACTCTAGAAGCGGGTAAAAGTTTTGGCCAAAATGTTTTTGACAAAAATTGCAGCTGCAGGTCACCTGAAACATATGACAGATTCAGATACATTGAAAATAATCAAAATATCTCATTTTGATCTTTTTATATTAAAATATTTGGATTTTCAATCCAAAAGTTTCATTTAAAATGTACTTAACATCAAAATTTACTATTTTATTTACAATATTTTAAGTTTTAAAAAACAAGTACCAAAAATGAGATGTTTCAAGTTGAATAAATTAGTCGTTTGACTAGAAATGGCTTTTTGTAACTTTCAGTTTACCTAATTTTTTTTTTAATTACCTTCAGTGAAACAGAATCAAGGTGATCACACATAAAACTCCATAGTTATTTGCACAGCTATGGTGAGCTTATATATAAAAGGAAAGAAATTCTTCATATTTGACCTTGTACCACATTTCTTCACTGACTTCTGGGGGGGGGAAATCCTTTTTTTTTACATAAAATTATTTTAGACAACTGACAGATCCTTTTTTGGGTTTGCTTTAAGGACTACTGACATTTACTCTCTTGTACACTTCCTCTTAGAGCTTTAAACTAAGTATTTCTACTACCTGTGTCCAGATTGCCCATAGAATCCCAAGAACTCTGTCTATAAAATATAGTTAAACCCATTTTGGAACTGGTATGATAGCCATTCTACATCCATTCTCTTGAGATCTAGGAACTCTGCAGTAACATTAGTAGTAAGTGACCTCACATCTGGTTGCAATCAACAAATAACACTTCCAACCACCTCAGTTCTGGTACTATTGGGATATGGGCAGTCAGACCCTGTGGTAAGACCAGATGATCAGACCTGGACTCACACAACGAGCAAACCAGAGCATCTAGGAGCAAGACAGCTAGCACTCTGAAGCAAGTCTGTTGAGCAGCTGTTCATCTATTGCCCCAGGTATATTTATTTAGGGGCCCTGTTGCTCCTCCCAGCCAATCAGAAGGCAAATAGGCATGGACAGCCTATTGTATGTGAGAAATCAGCCCAAGCGTGTTTTCCTGTTATGGATCCTGACAAATCCATACAAACTCAGGCCTTTTAGTACCCCACATCATAGAATATGGGTTATATTCAGCATAACTATCTTGAATGCCTCTTCTGGAATTCTTAATTAGGATTATATGATGCCAGCATTCTTTCCTTCTTCCTTTATTAGACCCAATCTCCTGGCTTCCTGCTTAAACTGATGTTTTACCCTAAAAAAACTCCACAAATTTTAGTAATAAAAAAGGTCAAATTCTGTCTTCCGAAATTCATATGGAACTCATTGCCTTTTTATGCATAGAAGATGCTAGTTATTGTCTGACCCTGCTGGACTCATTCAGTATGTGGGCACATGTGTTGCCCTCTGTTACAAATTAAACTGTCACTTGTACTGGAGATGATAATAGCGTGAGGGAGCTGCCCAGCCCTTCCAGTTGCAGAAGGAAAGTTTGGAGCCGATTTACCTGGGCAGCACCAGCAACAGGACTATCAAGCTGCAAGTGGGCTGAACACCAAAGCTTCTCATGTTCGTGCTACTGTCACAAGAAGACTTGCATCTGACTCTGAGCTAAAACCATCAATTTGTGGTCCTGTAGTATCCCAGAAGGCACTGGTCTTAGGTGGACTAGCTGGGAACTGACAGCTGGGAACAGCCAAGCAACAGGTGGGTGGGTGCAGGATTGAAAGAGGGAAAAGGGAGGGAGCAGGTAAGTGGGGAGCAGCTGAGCTGCCACCCACTCAGCCCCCAAATTGCTTCTCTGACCCCCAGATCACTCCCCTGCCATCCTAATTGTCCTCTTTCCCCCCATTAGTCTCTCCAACTCTAGATCACTGCCCTGCTGCCCTGATCATTCCAAGAGTGATGGAGGCACCAAGCTGGATTTGAAATACATGGGGATGATCCCCCAATAAGAGATGAGAGCCCCCCATAAATCCCACATAAGAGATGAGAGCCCCCCCCCCCAAAAGATAAGAGCCCTTGGCCCTCCCTGCCCCTTTCTAAACAGCTCAAGTGGCAGCGGCTCCTTCTGGTTGCCACTGCTGCAGACCCCCCAAGAGTTGGAGTATAATTCAAACCCTGGATCTAGGGTCCAATGGGAGGCAGCAGGGCAATTTGTGGGGCCCTTTCCCTCCTCCTCTCCAGCCTATATAGTAGCTAGTGGGGCAGGCATGGAACAGACTTGCAGCTCCTAGCCTCACTGCTACTCGCCAGCCTTCTAGTCATGGGTTTGAGTATCACACATTAGAAAGGTGTTAACTCTGAACATGTGACTGATTGCTAGCACTTGTTAACCTTAACACAGACTAACATACCTTAGAATTAGCACCTGCTAACTTTAACATGTAATCTCACCATCTGAAATCTTAAAGTTCTCAGTCAACTGACAGTTATATTTCCTGCTAACAACATCAATAAAAGCTAAAGGCCCACACTGCCAAACATGTGTCTATAGTATGAGCCTTCCAGTATCTTTTTCCAGCATGAGGGGAAATGGTTATACATGCATATATCTGACAGAAGAATTTCAGCTAAAAGAACAAACAAGTTCAAGTACAGCTAAAATATACTGTAAAATTCCTGCAGATACATCCATTCCAGTTTTACTGACTACTTACTTTCATCCTGCTAGTCAGAGTACCAAACTGAGTAATGGCATATAGGAGCTCGAGCAACACATACTTATTCCAGCAAGGAACATGGCCCCTAGTCTCTTTGCATAAACTTCTGGAGTCTGAACTGCTCCTTGCAGACTTCAGTAGATGCAATAGTGAAAATGGGCTCTCCTATGGCCTGTCAGTGAGATCATAACTGGGCATCTGAATTTGAGCTTTGAGGTGTTGTTTTCTGGACCAACAAAAAACATGGACATCCCATGTGAGTTTAGTTCCTGGGACAGACTGAGGCAGTTGACAAGAAAGCAAGAAGTACCAATTGCCAACTGGAGATAGCATAGAACAATGATTTTCAACCAGGGTGCCGCAGCACCACAGGGGCTAAGGGCAAACATTCAAAAAGCCTAAGCCTGAATTGATTCAATCTTTGCAAGTTAGTCTAACCTGGCTAGGCTGAACTGGGTTGTAATTGGACAAATATTCTCTCTGGACTGAGGAAATGCAGGCACATGCTTGTAGTGACTCAAGCTAGAAGCCGGGGGGTGCTAGAGCAGCCCTCCCTCCCCTTCTATAGGGC
>NW_017728992.1:72388870-72389631 GCF_001723915.1 Gavialis gangeticus | reverse complement strand
GTTGTAATTGGACAAATATTCTCTCTGGACTGAGGAAATGCAGGCACATGCTTGTAGTGACTCAAGCTAGAAGCCGGGGGGTGCTAGAGCAGCCCTCCCTCCCCTTCTATAGGGCTGGGCTGAAGGGGGTGTTGCCAAGCCCTGGCAGGACCTCTGATTAGGGAGGGGTGTGAACCCCCACCCTGCTTGCACCATCTTGGGCTTTTCCCTGCTGGCTGCTCAAGGGGCAAGAGTGTTGCCAGACCCCAGCCCCCTGCTAACACTCTGAGGCAAGGGGGGTGTCCAGTACATGCATCTGTTGATACAGAGCTCTTCAATCTCCCTCCCTGCTTCTTTATACTGTCTGCAGCAAACTGACAGGGAAGAAAACCAGCAGGGGGTTGATAACAGTGTTTATCACCCCATTGTCAAAACAATAGCCTCTTCCCATTAGTTCAAACTCTTCTTAAACAGCTGACCTGTTGATTAGCTCCAAAAAGCCCTAAGTGGTCACTGTTCTGTCTGCCTATCCCAGTAAAATTGGAGACCCACACACACGGACACCTCTCAGCATTATCTAGCATACCATATGCCTAAGGTCTATGAAGCTGGGATCCACGCTGTGGGAGATAAGAGGGTGAGGAGGGGGAATTCTTGCTTGAGCACCAAGCAGCAAGGATGGGTAGAGGCAAGGGGAAGCCAGGCAGACCCTGATGTGCCTGCAGTCTCTGCTGGGCTCCAGCCAGGGAGCAGAGGGGAAGGGCCAGTTCTGCTGTGGAGCA
>NW_017728992.1:72383612-72388797 GCF_001723915.1 Gavialis gangeticus | reverse complement strand
ACAGACATTGCATAAACCAGTTTGACCCAAATCAGTTAAATATGATACTACATTCAATCAGATTTATCTCAGACTGACTTATGTGCAGTGAACATCTGTTCTGTTACAGGTTTTAACCAGTTTCTGATCACATAAATCAGTTTATGTGTAATGTCTGTCCCTAGCCAGAGCATCATGAGATCCTTCCAGGGATGCTGTGGGATGCCATGCAAAGCCCATATTAGGTGTGCAAACATGACTCACAAAATAAACCCAAAGATTGTAAGTAAGAATCCAGTGCTGTGCATTAAAATATATCCAAATTGTAGTGGTTCCTCTAAATTATTTTCCATAATAAAATTGCTATATTACTTTTCCATGGTCAAAAAAATGACTGAAAGCTAACAGCTGGCATTTTCTGAGGGGCATCTTGAGTCTAAAAAGATTAAGAACCACTGTATAGAGATAGAAGCAATGGAAGTAACTTGATCTGTTCCATTTACAAACCTGAAGCTTTGCTTTTAAGTTGTACCCTCCCTCCTTTTTTCTGTTTTCTCTTCTTAACTGAAAGTTTTCTGGGCATAGTTTTTTAGGGGTTTTTGTTTGTTTATTTTCCCACATATATTTCCTGCAGAAATTTCAAACCCATCCTGATTTGAACAGAGTATTTATTTGTCATCAACCAACATGTATTTAACATAATTTTTGTTTTCCATAAACAGGAATTGTGGCAACTACTTCCACATCCCTTTATTTAAAAGCCAGCA
Source organism: Gavialis gangeticus (assembly GCF_001723915.1). Classification (NCBI taxonomy): domain Eukaryota; kingdom Metazoa; phylum Chordata; order Crocodylia; family Gavialidae; genus Gavialis; species Gavialis gangeticus. The sequence continues at coordinate 72,388,051 of NW_017728992.1, read as the reverse complement.
TTAGCCCAAGCATCTCCAAGAGCAAAAGTTCAGTACATGTTTAATGAGTATCATAGTCAGACTGAAATCATGAGTTATCTGTATTGATTATCATATAAATCAGTATTTATTATATACACACACCTCCTCTTGAGGATTCTGTCAGCATCTTAATATCAAAATCCCAAACACATTCTTCATAGGGTATTTAGTTGATTAATTTATTACCACTAATTATACTCTGTATTTTCACAATATTGTTTCCAGTGATTATTTCCTCCTTCCGTTTTGTCTAACCATATGTCTCATATGCTATGACAGTATCTACAGAGAGCTTTGTTTCACACAGCTTTGCAAATATGTACACAGTTTTATCTCAAAGCTCTGACATTGGGCATCCTGCAGTGTTTGGTATATACATTGTCTTCATTTTCTAACATTTTTGCTAGGAATAATTGGATCTGGAATTTCAATTTGGAACTATACATTGTAAAACATACTCATGCAGGAATTTTCTCCAATGTTTTCATGACACGCCCAATACTCAAGATACCACATGTTACCAGGGACCAGGAGATGAAAGGTTATACAAAGAAATGACCGACATTGTCATTCAATGTCTGTATCAACTTATGCAGAGAATACTAAAATGGTGTATTATTGCGCCTATTGTATGACAAAGGATCTCTGTAAAAAAGACTAATAATAAAACATATGTAGTGGAATTAAAGAGAAAAATATCAAAACAAAGGAGCTTTGAAATTGGACCTAAATGTTGAACATTTTGATTTGGGTTCCTTTTAAATTCTCTGAATACTTTCCATTGTATAAAAAAGGGCTCACAGAGGGACTATTTGAAGAAAATAAAGAGCTTTTATCTCTAAGGATAGAAATGTATTTTTGAGTGGCAAAGCCAGTCTTCTTGAGGGTCATTTTGAAGTAGAAACCCCAGCTCCAGAGGTGGAAAGCATAACTCTCTTGGCAATAACTAGTTATGACAGTGAGTGATTACTTTGAGAGATAGGATAGTAACAATTCTGTAACCAATTATAAAAGAATCACTAATAACCAAAGAAAAATATGAAGGGGAGAAGAAGGATGGTGCTCACTTCAGACTCTCTTATATATTTTTAAGGACACATCCTCCTCTATTTTATTTTACCACAATTACTTCTATTGATTTAATTAGAAAGATTAAGGCAGACATCAGATTCTCTTGCTGCTTACAAAACACAGAACAACAGTACAGCATTTCTTCCAAGACTGAGCAGAGCTTGCAGGCTAGGACCTGTTAAAACTATATTTTCCAAAGATTTTGAAAGAGCCTGTCTTTAATTCTAATCAGGTCTCCCCCTCAACCTTTCTCTGTTATTCTCTATTTATTAAATGAGCAAAGCAGCAGTCATTTACAGTGAGACATACAGTAAATGACTTGATTCTGACTTCACTCTGCATGGGCTCACAGCATTATAATGCCATTAATTTTCACTGAGCTGCTTCTATTTTTGACTGGTATGAGGTGAGAATCAGACCAAAGATGCCTTTTGCAAGTTCTCCAGCCTGTCTGCATTGAAAACCTACCAAGGGAGTTGTATGATGATAGGAGAAAGGTGTTAGTGGTTTTGTCATTTTGTATCTGGTTCCACATTCAGACATGGACATGACTGGACCCTGGTATTTACACCCAAAGATTTGAGGATGTATTCCATTTTACAGCGTATTCATATTCAGCCCCTAATATGAAACACAGCCCTTATTCCATTTTAGTGAGTGCTCCTGGTGGTGTGTCATCCGTGAAAGTTACAATTGCAGTTTGGCATCAAACCAGCAAGACACAGGTTCCTTGGATATGTCATGAGAAGCAAAGCGGCATCCATAGAGATCTGCCAGGTCTCACAGTTTTTTGACACATGACACACAGTTTTAGCAGGGCTGGTCACACTGCAGAATGTTTCATTTTTTCCCAGTCTATACTGCTCCCTTTACCCTTTCACTGGCTGCCAAGCTGGCCTGCGTCTGACATCAGACACAGAGGAAGTGGGGCAGGATTTCAGCTGTCAGCTCAATGGTGCAGAAACACCATCGCAAAAAATGTAGGAATATAAACTTTTTGTTTTAGTAGGGTTTGAAGCCACTGTCTCCTGATGAAAAATTGTCAGCAGGGACCTTTAGAGGGTTTTTTTCTTTTGTTTTTTTTAAAGATTCCAAACAGTAGACAGAGACTTTGACAAAAATAGTAAAAGAAAAATCAGTGAAACATTGAAACTAATCACACGTACTTATGTTATGTACTTAATTATGATAATAGTTAGAGACATAAATAAGGCAATACATTTCCACAAGTGCTGAGCTGCGACTGAACTAAGAAGGATACACACAGGTAACTCAAGGTGCTCTGCAGCTCCCTTAATGAGCCCAGAACTAGTTCCACTATCTCAGTCTAGCACAAATTCAGTCTGACCCGCTCCTTTTCTTAATGGTGAAATAAATGCTATAGGGGAGGGGAAAAAAACATTCAAGACAATCAAAAAAGAAAGAAAAAGAAAAGAAAAGATAGACAAAGACAGTATGAAAGAAAAAAAGAAAACTATTGAAAGCCTGTGCAGACAAGTATGAATCAATTATTCTAAAAAGCAGATGTAAAATGAAGCTGCTTAAACATATAAGGCACTTCTACATTGTATTCAAATAATGCTGAAATTATAGAGCTGTCATTCGCAGACCTGTCGAGGGTGCCTTTCTTACCACATTATGATTTAGCATTTCTCTTGGAAGGTTGTAGCAATTTTGACATTAGAGTCATTGGACAGAAAAGCCATAAAATGTACATGGAGCACCACCTCTCTTTTTTGTGGTCTTATAAAAGGCTCCAAGAGCCAATTATAACTCCACGGGAAAAAAAGAGTGACCTGAAGGGGAAGTATTTGTAAAAGTGCAGGAACAACTGGTCTCGAGAGAGAGAGCACATGTCTGTGGAACAAATGTAATGGCAAAGATTTAAATAATTTGATGGCACATAACCTAATCTGACATGGCAGCAGGTTATTTTACAAATCGTGAAGTGCTCTGCCCATGAGTGTCATAATAAGAGCCTCTTTTAGAGACAACTAAGAGATATGGATTTTCTGGAGGTGAATGTTCACATGATGGAAATGAAGAACAAGGGGTAAGAGTAACTCCAAACTGCTTGCTTTCTAGATTGCTGTTATAGATGTGGCTTCACATAAAACATTTCCATTTGGCCTCCCTTTCTTACAACCATTGGGTACACCAAATCTAGCAGCTAAGCCATAATACTAAGTGTCTGCCCTATTGTATACATTTCACTTTTCACCATACAAGCTCCTGCATAGTGCACTGAATCGTAGTTTCTCTAAATCTGTCTCCTGCAGGTTGTTGGAAACAGTTCTCCCAGTTGTTAATAAGCCTGTGGAAAAGAGAGTCAAGCCTGTTTTAGTAATTATGTAATGGACATATTGCTCTGCTGTGCACCAGACGGCAGTGTCTTATTAAACCTGCCAGATTGATCATGGGATGATGTAATTTCAGGGCTGGTGAAGGGTTCAGCCTATTCTGAGCAGTGCAGCTTGCTTTTGTACTGTGCTAGGTGAGCTTCTTGATTGTCTGAGGCATTGTTGTTCAATGAAGAGCTGGTTTACAGATAAAGGTGGCACTGTCGGGAGTTCTGTATAGCTCAGAGCTAATTGCTGACCCTAACAGGCCCAATTAGCTGTTACAAGCTCTGCAAAACAGCCCATGGGACCAATCCTTTCCTACACACACACATATTGAAACTCTCATTGCATGGGTACCTTGGCTACAAGCTTTGTAGTTACCTTTCAACAGATCAAAGGTTTATTAGGAAGAATGACTGCTGAACTAGCTGTGGACATGAAATGTCACAAACATACATGCATTCCAGAAAAAGACTTGAAATGCAAAATACTGATGAGCTAGAACCAACTGCAATATATTGAAGGGGGTATTTTCAATCAGATCCCCTGACTTATAATTTTATGAGGTAATCCTCACCATTTAGGTCTAATAAACTCACAGATCATGAACAATGGCTGCTTTAAATCTATTGTCGCTAGCAGTAACATTAGAAGCAAAGGCTCCCAGGCTCTTCTCACAGCATTTATTTTTATTCACTCAGTCTCTCATTCCACATCAGCTGCCATCTGGACAAAATTCAGAAACCATGACACCTGCTTGAAGAATAAGATGCTGATCAGATGGAATGGGCCGGGGCTTTATCTTGAGAGCAGAAATGTGAATTGTTGGTAACAATTGCTTAAAAGATTTGTAAATTATGTGCCTTCAGTGCAACATATGGCTCATGTAAAATATGGATTTGTGAACTTTTCACTAAACTTAGAGCTTAGATGCTTTGGAGATGACTGCTGTATAAATGTGTCTAACAGCTAAATAAAACAACAGTGAGAGAGAGAGAGAGAGAG
>NW_017728992.1:72377664-72383601 GCF_001723915.1 Gavialis gangeticus | reverse complement strand
GAGAGAGAGAGAGAGAGAAACAGAGAAAGCAAGCAAGTAAAGAAGGTGCTAATATTTGCCTTTATCAGTGTTAATAATGTTAAGTTGCACAGATATGGAACTATGCTTATATCAATTTAATCCAAATACCTCAAAGTCCCTTACATCACTGTACAAAGCTGAATTAAAAGAACAAGTGGTCATAGGTACACCACAACATGGGGACCCTGTGGCTACGCCTTCAAGTACCAGTAAAAGCGGGATCATATCCCTCTGAGGTAGGGCTAGCCACATGTACCTTCTATTTCTCTGGCAGCTGTGAACATCCCCTCAAACTGCACCAAACACCCAGCAATGAGGTTTGTCTGGCACACTGACTTGTCTCATGCTGCACTTGAGCCTCATCTTAGTGTGGTGTTGAGAGGAGCCCCTAAAACAGCGTCTTGGATTTAATACCACCCTGAGATGCAAGGGGCAGTTCCAGCCTTTTATATTTACCAATTCAAGCTGCCAGTACATTCAGAAGGACAAGTAGTGCCATTTCTTCTCTTGTCCTATTTTTGAGCTTATCTTTGCAACCATTTAGCAAAACTCACAGATCCACTAGAATCTAACAGGGCCACACTGTGAGTGCTTCTGTAATAGCCTCAAACTTGCAAACTCTAGGCTGTCAGCCATGTCTTAGTGCCCATACCACCCCCGCCCCCAAACCATGAAGCTAAGACAAAATTTAAGTGAAAGCTAATAAGCTAATATTCTGTCCGTATCATTTGAGTTCAGTAGCTGGGCACCTGGACACAGAATTAGAGTGCATATGTCTTATTCCAACCCCAAACTTATGAGGCCTCAAGGGCTGACAGGAAGTCAGCAGAAAAACTGGAAATAAAACCAAGGAGTCTTGACTTTCAGACTTTCTTGAAGATACCATACCGCACTGCTCCCTCTCTTATCTCAAAATAACCATAATATTGGTAATAATAAATATGAGAAATACCCAACCACCACTAAAATTATGTCACTTCTGCATACCATAGCTTCCTTATAGGAAGAGATGTGAAGGGTAACTTTTGCAACAACAAATTACTATTTTAAGTAGACAGAAATCTATACTTGAGGGTTGGAGTAAGTACAGCATTCAATTTAATGGGTCCAACGTAAAAAAAAAGTAAAAAAAATCTCCTAAAATGAGGAAAGTGAGGTTTAAAGGAGGTCATCTGGTTTCAAATCCTTTTGGCATGCATTATTGGGGGGCAGGAGGAGGGGATTGCATGTTTGAGAGCCATCATCTTGGCTAATACACCAATCACTGAAACAGGGACCTCCAGAAAGCAAAGCATAAACTGGTACACAGACTTGTGTCCTTGGCAAATTGGGCATGGGACCTATTAAAATACACTGGGTGTGTCTACATATGCAATTAATTCAAAGCAATAAATTCAGGTGCATATCACACCTGAATTTATTGCTCTTGGGTGCTGTGTCTTCATGTGAGCCCAGGACTGCAGGTCAGAGCAGCCCCAGCTGGCAGGTGGTCTGGGGGTGAGCCTGCCAGCCTGGGGCTGCTATGAACCAACTCAACATGCTGCAAAGGAGCTGGCTGGGGCACGAGGGTGGTCCAGTTTGGGGCTATCCAGCAGGCCCCATCTCTGTCAGCATCTACATGTGCATTACTTCACACTAAAAAACTCCACAGCAGGATAGTATCTTTATTTACAAGTACTAATCTGTGGCAGTTTATTAGTTTACTGTGGCCTAATAGGGCCACGCATGTTGATGCTGAGAAGTTTACTGAAGAGCTAATTGGGCAGCTTCACTGTAAACATCTCATGTGGACAAGCCAACTGACCAATGAGTTACATGCTATGGGATCCACAGCAGACTGGATCCTGAATGAGACACCCTTTGTGCAATGACCAGTAACTTGGCTGAGATATTCAGGATTGGATCAGGGACCTTCAAAGATAAGACGGTTCTACTGGTTTCTCATTCTTTGCAGATCAGGCACCAAGGCAACCCTGGAAAACTCACTCACTCACTCACCCACCAGTGGATGTTCAGGCGCACAAGATTCTCGTTGCACATACATATTCAGAGATTGTATATTTAAGGTACAGTCTTAGCTGATCTTTAGAAACACAGAGATAATTGTTCTAACCTAATACAATGCAAGGGCATTTTCCAGTATAGATCATGGAAAATGGAATCCCAAGAAAGGTGCAATATTATTACAGTCACTAATTCTTATACACAGCTATTACTCTAGTGTTGAAAGGGTTACAGTGTTTTTATTTGTTTACTTGTGGTTTATAAAATCTGCTCAAGACTTATAAGGGGGCTGGCAGACAATAAACAAAATTAGCTCACCAGTACCACTCCAGTGTCTTACAGTGCTTAATGGCAGCAAGCTTTGTGGTAGTAAGCAGGTTCCCCAGCCTTAGCCTGCCACTTGCCTACAAGAAATAGTGAAAAACTAAGGGAGGGTGGGAAGAAGGAAATATTCCATTTTTAATTGCTTTTCATTTTCATTTTATAGACATATTTAAACTTTGAGTTATCAGAAGCTGTTCAAAGTCTTTTTCTTTTACCATTTTAAAATATACTTCTCCTAAAGCCAGATGAAAAATACTGCTAATGGGGTTGTGTGACTCCCACAAAGTCCCCTACAAATTAAGGGGCTTTGAAAAAATGTCAGCTGCCCAGTTCCCCAGAAAGAAAAATTAAACAGTAAAGGCTTATCGACTTGTTCCTGAGAAGATAAAGCACTTATGAATGAGACCCTTTCATACTCTCTGGTTTATGATCAGTCTACAACTTCCAAGATTTGCAGAAAATATAGTGATTAGGAAAAAAATACTTTGATTAAATGAGTTTTAAGATTCTATATTGCACATCTACACTCTCATCAACTTGTTTTTGTACAATATGTTGTCTCTCCTTGTCATGCAGCTATCACCACCAATTATAACTGGTGCCATAAAAACATCATATTCATGCTGATCAGCTGATTGTGCCAAGTTCAAGAAAGGACAGAAGGGTAAGGATGACAGCAACTTCTTTCTGGCTTTACTCCAAACCCCCTACAGGCTTTTGTTGTTGTTGTTGTTGTTCTCTGCAGCAGTCTGGATATTTTGCCTTCTCAGGAGCGCAAATTCCATCTCTCTCTTTTAGGGCCTGATCTGACTCCTATCAACACCTCTATGAGTGGGGACTTACCTGGGTGATTTATTGAGGCCTTTCTTCTCTTCTGTTGTCACCTTAGATGCGCTCTCTGCTAAATGTAGAAAGGAGGGAAAGGGTGGACCTTCCACTTAATGAACACCATTCTCTGTGACACTTGCCTAGAAGTAGAGCTTGAAACTCAGAGAAAAGGATGGTCTCTGTTCTTAATTCAATCCCAAAAAGAGTTGTCTTTGAGTGACCTCCAAGCATAAACAGCTGATATTTCTACCCTCTTAACTTAAGGCACATTTAAATGTTTTGCATCTAAGTGTCCAGAATTCTGGAGCTTTTCAGTACGCTGACACAGATCCGCCAAATCAGAAAGGTAGAGAGACAAACCTCATGCAAAAGCAAGACAGAGGATGAAGTCAAACATGGATGCTAGTGAAGTCATCAGCTGTTACCTAAGCATAGAAGTGAACGCATCTAAAGACACAGGACTTGTTAGACTAATGACTCAGGCTTTTTGGAAAATGATTAAGTCCATTACTTGAAAATTGGGCTTAGAACTGTTTTGTTTTATTTAATGCTTCATTAAGCTACTGTCTATTTCAGGAAAATAAAAATGGGAACTGGTCACAATGACCATCAGCTTCTTTAAGTGATGCCTCAAGTTTTTCTTTTATTGACATAGAAATATGAATCTGAATTGCATTGAATAAGTTACACTAAGTAAGGAGCTTAAAAAGACCACATTTCCTTACTTTATCCTTCCATTTTCAGTTTTGGCTTCAGAAACTCCAAGGTGGTTTCACTGACTCCTCAGAGAGCCAGCACTCTTGTTTCATTTCAGCAGCTATAAGACATTATACAAAATATCACCCACCGGTAGATTTAAGATTTTTCACATCCAAAATGTTAATCAACCTAAATCTTAAGGCACAGTCAACAATTTAGTAATTGTTTAAAAATACTTCTGGATTATTTAATAACCCCTCAAGTAGTTAAGGTATATTGGCCATCCATATTTCAGCCTCTTGTCTCATTGCCACCCTAATGTAATTTTCTGCAATATAAGTGCCCTCATCAACTTAATAAACTAGGAGCATCACAGACTTCTGGGAGAAGTACCCATGCAGGAAAGTAGCCATGTTTTCCCTGTGACAGTGTCAGTTGCTGTGATTCTGTCATAGCAATGCAAATGACTCAGATTAGCAACCAAACAAGGTGAGTCTAAATTAGCTTCAAACTGGAATCATAAAAGAGGTTAGTGTGTATACCTATTAGAGACAGAAAGAAACAAAATCTGTAGCTGCCAAGCTGGAAAACTAGCCAGCTCATTCTGAAGTTTATATTTTCTATAATTTAGTTTGACAATAAAAGAAAACCCAAGAGAAGGGTAAGTTTGGATGACATTCAAGTGTGTGTGTGTCCTACATAAAAGGGAGTAGACTTACCATCTGTTTACACTCCCCTGTGCTGTTGGAACTGCAGGGGATGAGCACAACTATAAAAAGTGGGCTTTACTGCCAATGTAGGGTCCATGGTCAGGGAGGCCAGGAACACACTGTATTCCTAGACCACTTCCAAAACTCTTCTATGGAGCCCTTATGCAGTGGAACATAAATCTGCCCTAGCCACAGTATACCATAGTTACAAAACTGCAGCAGTAAAGAGGGTATTTATATTCTCCAGGGGTAGATTCACCCAAGCCCTCCACACATCCCTGTATAAAGGTGTAATTTTGATCACCCTGTACTAATTGGACCATTGTATTGCTACTTATACACCTAAGATGAAGCACCTAAAATAAATATTTAATGATGCAGTGGAGCTTCTGTAACAGAGGATGTAAAGTAGAAAGCGATCAGAGAAGAAAACATTTTCTAAGCTCCATTTAAGACAAAAGTCTTTTGATCTCCTGAACTCTTTGCCATGCATTAAAAAAAAAACAAAACAGACTTTCCCCAACATTTAAAACATTGCATAACCCCATTTCTATTTGTGATAGGGCCTGAATGCACATTATAGCTACAATGGTTAAATTCTAAGGAGGTGTTAAAGAAAATACTGGACTGTATATAAAATGCATGGACAAGCAGAATAGGTTTACATAATGTTAATATAGACAAATGACATGTACAACATATCTAGCTGCAATTTAATTAGATTAATTAGATCAATATAATTAGTATAGCTATATTACACTATCTAGACTTAGCCTTACAAAGCGTGCCACTAAAAATGGTTTACAACCCTAAAACATTATAATAGTGCATACAGTATCAATGCTATCACGCATCAATATCACTGCTAACACACCATTAATAGTGGGAGTTTATAGGACACTCAAGAGAGACATAAAATACTATCCTTGCAAGAAAAAATTTTGATAATATGGCCTGCAAAATTATTTCAACTGTCAAAAAGAGCTTGCTTGAAATTAATTTTAAACTGCCACAGCATGCTCATGATTATATAGCAAGTTAATTTGACCAATAGAGGCAGGGGTAGACATAATGAGCAAAACAGAGAAAGGTAAAATGATTTACCAATGAGTATTGTGCCTAAAGTTCTGCATGTGTTCCATACATACAGTAAATCATAACTCAGGAGTGGCTGTTTAATTGCTGCATCATCTTAAACCTGGAGTAGATGTCATATTTAATGAGACTTGGATGAGTTCGCTTCCAATAAGACTAGGGACTGTGCTTGGACCGTTAAATATCCATAGAGGTAAAAAATGTCCACTTCTATCTGCTTCTGCGCTCAATTCTCCTGGGTTCAGAGCTCACCAAG
>NW_017728992.1:72370670-72372664 GCF_001723915.1 Gavialis gangeticus | reverse complement strand
AGGGACTGTGCTTGGACCGTTAAATATCCATAGAGGTAAAAAATGTCCACTTCTATCTGCTTCTGCGCTCAATTCTCCTGGGTTCAGAGCTCACCAAGTAATCTATGCATTTCTAACACTGAGGCTCAACTACTGTGACTTTCTATATCAAGAAAATCACAGGCCTTGGAAAAAACCCTCTAGCCAGTTCAGGATGCAGCACCTCCCATGCTTAGCAACCCAAGTCCACCAGGAATACGTCATCCTGAATTCTGATCATCTGCATTGGCTATCCATTGAACAGAGAATCCAGACTGAATCAACCCAGCCAGAATCTTAATTCAATATTTGAACTAAATTCAAGGGAGGGGAAATACTAATAAATTAACCCAATATGTCACATCAGTTCCCTTTGTATACAGCTATATAAGCAAAAGTAAATGCAGTGTTTATGAAAGATGCTGGGTAACAGCCCTGCTGATGGAAGTCTTCCAATTATATTAATTTTATGTTCATGAATAGGTAGCAGGAGCCGAATGTTAATAGTACTTTCATTTACCCATGGACTGTAACTTTAACTGGTAAAGGCTCAAGCTAAGAGCCCATTTCTCCTTCATGCCTGTATAGTAGAAACAGAATTGAGATCAGCAACCCTTCTCACACAGGATGCCAACATCCACTGGGCAGTTCAAACTCTACCAGTCTGAGCCTGTATCAGACTGGTTGTGGGTAGTGGTAATGCTCAATAACCCTCATCTTAGCTTGAGCTATTTGGTCCTTTGTCCTTGTCTCAAGTTTTCTAGAGATCAAAGGAACTAACGAAAAGTTGCATCATCTTAAGCCTGGAGTAGATGTCATATTTAATGAGACTTGGATGAGTTCGCTTCCAATAAGACTAGGGATTGCGCTTGGACCGTTAAATATCCATAGAGGTAAAAAATGTTCACTTCTATCTGCTGCTGTGCTCAATTCTCCTGGGTTCAGAGCTCACCAAGTAATCTATACATTTCTAACACTGAGGCTCAACTAACTGAGGCTCACTGAGGCTAACACTGAGGCTTACTGAGGCTCTAACACTTTGAATATATACATACTTGTTGGCCCTATAAACTAGGTAGTAGCAATCCTCAAGTTCTTAAAGCTGTTATACAGGTCTTCTGCAGAGCTCTTGCTGTTAAAATGAATGTAAAGTCTCATGACCCTTGAAGTGATGCTTCTCTTATGAGTACAGAATTCTACGGGAGAGTTCCATGCATAGTGCATCATGCTACATATCTTTCAGTTCTGGCTCGAGCTACTCCAGCCCAGGTGACCTTGACCTTCCAAACATTAATAAGGCTATAATTGATCATAAATCTCAAAGAACATTTTTAAATCTAAAAAGACCTAAATACCATAAAGAGAATCCTATATCAGTTACCAACTGGTGCACTCAAAATTATTTTGCACGTGCAGGGATTCCCCACGCTGCTAATTTGCAGCATGGGGAGGGGGGGGGTTGACCCCAGGAGATCTACCACCAACATCAGTGCTTTATTTACAATAAATTATAATCCCCCTCCCTGCTTTTTTTAAAGAGTTTTTTTTTTTATCTCATCCCTCACCCTATATTTTTCTATTGGTTTCCTAGGAAATAGTGAACATGGGAGACTTATGCTCTAATTTTGACAATTTATGGCAGCCAATCAAAATTCTGATGGTGTTCTAAATTCTTCTGTCTTGGTTTCAGGTAAGCTTCAAATGCACAGTGGTTAATATTTCTTCTCAAAGAAAAGCTTTTCAGAATCTATACTTTTCAAGAGATCTTTTCAAAGACATCTACCTGTTTAATCTATCTTTAAAAAAAAATCCTTTATGGAATGTTTAATGACAAAATAGCACTTTGCAATTATACCTCAGAGATGATACACAGAGTTACACACATTAACTATGCACTCATTTCAAAATTTAGAACCCTAGCTGTGTCTTCTTCAAACCACCCAAAGAACAAAAATATAGGGAATTCCTTATTCACA
>NW_017728992.1:72367538-72370256 GCF_001723915.1 Gavialis gangeticus | reverse complement strand
TTTAGTTAAAGCACCCCCACCACCATTTTGAAATGCAGGGATGGGGATACATGAGATGCAGGGGCTGGCTGGAGCACAGTAATTACCATGTTTGAGCACACTGTAATTACAGCATGTAATTATAGCATGTTGGGACAAGCCCCAGGCTCATGTACAGGCACCCTCACATTGGAGGTACTAAATTTAATATGCATTAGGAAAAGCACCTTAATGCACATGTAGATGCAGCCACTGAGTACATATACTTTGTTTATATAGGATAGATCACTGGTTCAAGGTAGGGATTTTCAACAACAGCCTAATACTTGAAAGACTATATGTAAAATTTTAAATTTGAAGGTTTCAGACTCTTTCAATAAGCCTCCATTGAAATCCCTAAACTACCTTTATTCAATGATGATTTTAATTCCAGTAACGATATAGCTTGTTCATCCAGTCTCTGTGGGACAGTGGCTGTTCCAATGTTGAGTTAGCTGTATTATTTTTAACCATTAAGGTATTTATTTTCACTATATATACCTTTACAAAGTAATGTCAAAAAAGTCTACAGAAAAAGAAATATGTTTCAGTTATCCATTTTTGCTATTTTATTTTAAAAATGGGTAATTCCATCATATATGAGTGAGAGATATGCGTGTGTGTGTGTGTGTGTGTGTGTATGTATGTATTTCATGACAGATTTGTCTAGAATGAAGTAATTATTTAAGATGTTAATTATAATCCATATAGTATATTAAAGAAAATCAATATATATTTAGAAGAAGTCATTATCCTGGATATTTGAGCTGAAGTCTCCTTGCAAATAGAGTAGTCCCATTCCCAAATTAAAGCTTTAATATATAGTCAATTTTAACTTGGATTATTCTAAAAAAAATAATCTCATTGAATATAAATAAAAGGGATGCTGAACTCATATTAAAAAGTATCTGTACAGTAGTCTTTCGGTAATGTAGTATACCTGTTTGCTTGATGTTTAGGTATTTCTTTTGCTACTGCCATATGTGAAAGAACTGAAAAGGGATGATCTTCACTGATGGCAAAAATCGCTGAACACAAAGGACATATGCAGAACATCTTCATTTATCTGTGTCCCTTTGGAAAGCAACTGTCTAAAAGCCATTTGGATAGCTGAAATTGTTTGAGTAGGTGAAACCACAGCATCTTGTGAGGAATTATACATACTATTCTTAGCAGTATCGATATTAAATACAGTAAAGCTTAGAAGAGAACTGTTTGTTATACAATACCATTACAAGTTACTGTATCAAACTTAATTGTAGGGATACGGTACTGTATTAAATAAAGCTTTAAAAGAGAATACCATATTTACTCACATACTATATGCACCCTTTCCCCAAAAATCAACCCCCTAAAATTAGGATGCATAACGTAAACAGCAGAGCTGATATTCTGCCTAGAACAGAAGCATCCCACTTTGATTCCTGTTCCACCATGCAGAAGTAAGTACCATTTCTATTCAGGTAGCTGAGAGAGTCAGTTCACTTCATAGCTCATTGTTTTTTACTCCACAAGTGTTAACAATCATCTCTCCTTTTTAATGGTCTTGATGATTCGCCTAATCAAGTTAACCTTTCTTCTGGAAATTTTGCTATCTATTAGCTACTTCTGATCTTTATTCTTCTATTTCTCCTACAGACTGCATTTAGTTCTTTTTTTAATTTGTTGCTCTAGCCATGAAGACCAGTCTTTAGCTGCAGCTATAGTTACATTTTTCTTTTAGCAGGAAAGGGAGAGTGACTGAGTTGAAGATGAGGTTCTGTCCCTGCTCTATGCAGCCATAACTCTGGAAAAATATTTTTTCTCATTCTGCCTTCCCAAAAACAAGGTGTGTGTCTTATTTGAGGGCATGTGGTATGCAATGAAATATGGTAGTTTGTAATTCAATGCCAATGTAAAACAAAGTTGCTGTTTGGATAACTGAAGGTTTGGATAACCAATGATGCAATATATGACATTTGTATCAGCCAGGATTAGGGACCCATTCTTATTTGCAAATCTGACAAAGAATTAAACTAAGCTCATTGTCCTCATAGAATAATTATAAGGAGAAGGAGAAAACCTTTGCCAGACCTATACAAAATGAGGCTTCCCCCCAGATTTTAACACAGGGCTGTCTAATTGGTGGCCCACCTGCTGCATGCTACCTGAGAGGGGTTAAATTGAGTAAAAACAGTTCCCACACCACTGCCACTCTCCCCATTGCTCTAACTGCAGCAGCAAGCAGGGACTCAAGTTTTCCCCTCCCCCTGGCTTGCCCTCGCCCCTGCCTGCAGCCCTTGGTAAATGGCACAGTGCAGCAGGGGGCTTACAGTCGAGGAGCTAAAGGGGAGTTAGGGTGCAGTGGAGTGCAGGGAGCAGCATTGGGGAGTGCACAGTGTATCAGTGGGGATACCTGGGCATGCTCTGGAGCAGTAGGACTACTGGATGCATGGTGTAGTGGAGGGGGTGAATGGAACAGCAGGGAGGCAGCACATGAGCATGCAGTACAGCAGGCAAGCATACATCCCCTGGGGCCCATGGCTCTTGTTTGTGTAGCCCCTGCTAGTGTGGCCCCTGTGCATGGGGCCCAAGGGGCAAGGAGCTGGACAGCCCTGTTTTAACTAAAGTTAATGTTTCAGGGCAGAAAAGCATATGGAACCCCCAAAAAAGATGTTCTCAGGTAAAAGTGCTTATCAATAGGGCCTATTGCAAGTAAGT
>NW_017728992.1:72343766-72362538 GCF_001723915.1 Gavialis gangeticus | reverse complement strand
AAGGAGCTGGACAGCCCTGTTTTAACTAAAGTTAATGTTTCAGGGCAGAAAAGCATATGGAACCCCCAAAAAAGATGTTCTCAGGTAAAAGTGCTTATCAATAGGGCCTATTGCAAGTAAGTTACCATATTTACTTGAATACAAGATGAGGTTTTTTCCCCCACAAGTAAGCTTCAGGAAAAAAAGCCCCTTGTCTTATGTTTGTATACAAGGAAACCATGTTAAATACAATGTCTATCTGTGAACTGCTGCTAAAAGCAGCATGTTCTCAGTAATGGAAACCAACTATGAAGTTGATTAAATCCAGCCAACACTGAACATAACTATAAAGTACATGGCCCATACTAAGCACATATGTTGATGGGAATCTGTCAGAAGGAGAAATTAATACAACCCATATGAACAAGATATACAGTAGTGCCCATTGAGCGTAGTCCTCCTCAGCATTGACTCTTTTTCAAGTCATGGTGAGTCACTGCATTGCTTACATTCTGACTCTTTATTTACTCCCACAGCTGAACTGTGCTTTTCTTTCCCACTTCCATGGGTCTATGGGTACTAGATTCAAATTACTACACCTATGTTTATTTCAATGTCAGTTTTTTTCAAATTTGCTCCTCACTTCCATGTGCTCAGAGAGTACAGGGTCTTACAGTAAGGAGGTGGAGGAAGAGGTTTCAGCAGGGGAAGATTTATTTCCCCTGTTGTAGCAGTGGGAGGGGGGCAAATTTAAGACAAACCATCAATAACAAGATTTTTTTACCTGGAAAATTAGATCAAATTTACAAATTTTCCATATATAGAATCTAATTATTGAGGGGGTCATCTTATAATCAAGTAAATATATTACATAACACGCCTGGTTTCAGGATGAACTTGAGGTGTCTGAAGAACCTAAATAGAATGGACTTAACCAGTATCTCCTAAACTGATACCAGATCCAGCAATGGACTTCCTAAACTGATCCAACAATAGACTTGCTAGATCCTCTAAACTGAAGTAAAGTACTTGTCACACTCACTATATGCTATAGCCTGTGACACTGACCAATATATTTTGTATTATATGCTCTCAATTAGAGTTGTACTATACCTGGTCCAAGAACTCATTTTGACCAAAGTCCTCCCACTATGGAAAGGAAGATTTATCCTGCAAAATAGATTCACTGTTTGCAAGATTATGGGCAGATTACGATTGGGATTACAAAGCAAATCATTATATCACCCACACACAATGAAATTACATTTATAGGGTTTTTATTCCTATATTCCTTGAAGCAACTTGTGGTTGCTGAAAAATGAGGCTAAATGTTCCATTACAAATTGCAAAAAAGAAGAGAAACTAACAGACAGATATGTCTAGTTCTCGGTGTCATTTTAAAAAGGGCAAGTTTAAAGTCCTAGTATGCACAAACCTGGCAAGGATATTACACTTTATTTTAATCCAGCTTTTATGAAGTTCTTTCCAAAGCTGCTGGGAGGAGCAGAGAAGTTAAAAACAGTCAATAAGTATTTCCATTCTAATAGAAAGGTTTTCCCAAGTCAATTCTAGGAACAAATTCAGAATTATCAAATAATCTTGTGATAAATAAACATAGAAGAATCTTCACATAGAATGTACACTAGAAATTTCATTTGCATCTTTTCTATTTTGCTTTAAATGAAAAGTTTATTTTAACAATGGTGACTGGTAGCTTGTTTGATTTTCATCCAGTAATTTTGTTGCAA
The DNA here is from genome assembly GCF_001723915.1 of Gavialis gangeticus. NCBI lineage: Eukaryota > Metazoa > Chordata > Crocodylia > Gavialidae > Gavialis > Gavialis gangeticus. Next base: position 72,360,811 of record NW_017728992.1, on the reverse strand, counting down.
ATTCTGCTACAGGGATTAATATATATTGACTTTTCAAATGAAAACAATTTTTCTAAATTTATAATACTAATGGAAAATTCCCATTTTGAGGCCTACCTCAGAGGAAATTATGCACCTTTTAATTGTGGTTTTCAATGCTGCTATTGTACCATTACTTTGATATTTAGGAACCTTGCATCAAATTAAAATTTTCTAAATTGTTTGCAAAAGAGCTACAATCATCTTTTCAGCTGTTACTTAGAGGGTGCTTTGATTTGCTCATAAGAACGGTCAGTACACTAATGTTCTGCTACTGTTACGAAGAAAAATGCCTTTAAGATGGTTAAAGACTGTGGCAGTTATCTTGATCTTTGATGATAAAGACCTGCTAAGGATGCCATACCTCCAGCTCACAGAAAGTTAATTCTGAGCTACATCAGGTGACGTTACGTGAAAAAATGGGCATGCCCCCCCATCTTAAACAGCTTCAGGCACAGGACTTTGAAAGATTTGGCTTTTTTTAAAAAAACGGGTATATGGGGCATTGGTGTGCTCATTTTGTTCTCTTTTCTCTTTGCATATTGTCTGTTTCTACATGTCACTCACAACCAATTCCAGACGGTATATGCTGAAATAATGTAACCAAGAGGGAATTAACACATGAGTCACAGCAACTAAGCCATCATGCAAGAGGTCAAGGTAACTAAAGACTGGAGAATGATTTTTCCAGGCACTTTTGCCATACATATCTACAAGCCTAAGAAAAACAGTGCATCCGATAGAACCTTGAGTCTGTGCATTGCATTGACAACCAATGGCGGAAAGTCTTGAATTAAAGATGATAATTCTTTGAAGTATTCCTTTTTCTCAACGTACTTTCCTCTCTCAGGTCCAGGGACCACTGGCCAATAACTCTGCCTGAATCTGGAAAACCATGCACACAGCTGATATATTTTATTAGACCAACTAAAAGATATCAGATTTACCAAAGAACCTTATCAGCCTATGTCTTTAGACTATTACAGCTACAACCAATGCCCCTGCACACAGCTGTGCATTTGAACTGCTGGTGACAGATCTCATACATATGTTGAAAAAGACAAGAAAGGACATCCTATAATAAAGGCCACTGTTATCTGTCCAAAACTAATTACCAAAGTGAGTTTAGTGCTGCATGCAGGCCTTGTAAGTGAATCAGCAGTATCTTGGAACTAGTGGTATCAAAGGCTGCTTAGAGCAAGTAAACCCTGCATATTTTCTGTCTTCCAGTGGTCACAAGGACTTTGTCCACTAATATCACTTCAGTAGTCTCCTGCCACATACCAGCCTGAAACCTGATTATAAAGAGCTTCAGATCCTGCAAGGCATCTAGAATTATCCTATCTACTGTCTTCTCAGTAATTTTGATAAGGAATAGAAGGTTGTGTATCTTAAGCATTCATGTTTCACAAACCTGTTGAACTGATGATAGATGGCAGAAAGGCTAAGTACAGACAGTCAAAAAGCCCAAGGCTGAATCAGTTCAATCTTCACAGGTTTGTTTAAGCTGTGGAGATTTAACTGATAAGCAAGTGAACAGGCATTCACTTTTTATTCTGAAAATGCAGCCACATCCCTGTAGTGGCTCAAGCCAGAAGCAGGGGGGGGAGGGCAGGAGAGAATGCTTGGACACACCTCCATGCTCAGCTGGAGAAGACAGCTTGGATCAAAGCTAGCCTACCCACCCTGAGGAGCAGGGGGTGGGTTGTTGGGGAGCTGCAAAGGATCCTGGGATGCTGGGGAACTATGAGTTAACTTGAATCTGGAGGGGATCTGGGACAGAAGTTCAATAAACCAATTTAACCTAAACCAGTTAAGTCTGATACTACATCCATCCAGGTTCATCTTAAAATTGGTTTTGGCCATTTTGTAATCGGTTTATGTGCACTGAACTTTTGTTGTGTTACAGATTTGAACTGGTTTCCAATTGCTTTTACCAGTTGATGTATAATTTCTCTCCCTAGCCAGAGTCTGGGAAGCTTTAAGAGCCATAGCTTTCCATTTTTCCTGGACTAGTTGTAATGTAAAATTATTTCAAACTTTAAGTCTTCTGCTACAATATTAACATGAAAAATGTTTAAAATAACTCCATTTCTTTACAGATGACCAAACTAAAATGATATGATCTTCTTAAACTTCTTTTTTTCAATTATTTTTTATTAAGTTCTGATTATGTGTTTGGTCCTGTAAAAGATGCAAGAAAAAGAAGGGGGGCGGGAAAGGAGGCATTTCCTACCTGGTGGTCTTACACAAAGAATATTTTCCAGGAGGATATGAAAGGAGGAAAAGTAGGACAGCAGCTTTGTTATGCATAACAGTTATTGTGAGGAACGAGAAATGGTGATGCATTGTTTGCTACAGAGGTGACACGTGCAGTAGTAATTGCATAGTTATCATGGGAATTATCCCAAGATCTTGTGAATATTGTAATAAATCTCATAAGATCTCATGTGTTAACTGTCCAAATACTGTACATTACAACTCCACATTGAGAAATGAGCAAATGCATTAAAAAATTGAGATACCCATTTCTCATCATATGAAATATTGAAGAGAGTTTAAGACAAAGAAATCTTTAAATTGGTTATCATATTCCAATGACCAAAATCCAAATGTGAAACAAGAGCAAAGAGCGGAGGGCCATAGAATCCCTAAGTCAGTACAAAAAGGTGCCAGTAGACACTGCCATACATAAACTGCATAAGGATAGAGTTGTAACCTAAGTACATACTGAAATGCTGTTTACAAATTCTAGGTGGCAACCATGAGATGTAACAACCTGTGAACACCAATGCACAAGGAAGCACTAGAAATAGGTTAGATGAAGAATTAGTACAGGATAGCATCTACACCTTATTTTTCATGCACATTCTTATAAACACTTAAATCAGAGAGAACATCCCAACAAATGGTTCTTCTTTGGGAAGGATATTAATTGAAGAGAAAAAAATTAGCTGAAGGCTTACGGTTATGATTTGATGAAGATTTTAGTTACATTTCCTCTTGGAATGAGGTGTGAGTGAATTATTGTGTTTAGACATAGAGACAAGATCCTGTTCAAGTGTCCTGTTCTTATCTACTTACGTCTAATGTAGGAATCTGGGTTCCCAGAGTAATCAGTAACCAAATGTGAAAAATACAGGCAAGTTGATAATTTCTCAGTTGCAAAGCTTTTGACTGTATTGTTTTAAAATAATTGCAAATAGGCATTTAGAAAATGACATCAGTGGGAATAATATCCTCATTTAGAAATGTTCCTGTAGCAGTTGTCTAAACAGAAGATGCCAAATGGCTCTTTCCATAATGGTCTATAGGTATATTGTTAGTGCCCATGTAAAAGGTATATTATTAGTGCCCAAGTGTTGTGTTTCTTTGTTTTGATTCCAAGACTGATTTCATATGAACAGAAGAACAGGAGCCTTGATGACAAACTGGAAAAGTAGAGCTTGCATGGGACAGGAGCTTTTTTCCAATATAGATATTTTATACAATTGACAGATAAGCATAGAAATTCTACTAAGCATCCACTCTGTACAGAAAGGGTCTTAAAAAAGCTAAACATGTATAATTTCAAAGACTCAAATCCTGATACACAATTCAAAGACAAGCTGACAAGGAGACACTGCATAGTCATGTACGGTTTGTAAAAGTAGGTAGAATCTTTCCATTTGTACACCACCAACAACAAAAGAAAGACAGGAAAATATTGTCACATTATATCTCCCAATCTGAACACAATCCAAACACTGACACACATTTACAAAAGAAAAAAAGTCACAGCCTTAAGCTATCAAATGTAGTAAATGTGGCATAGTCTATGGCCACATTGTACGTGGAAATCAGTGCTGGATCACAATGAACTTAATAAATTGTTTTACTGGATCGTATTCAGTTTCCATGTTGTATTTCAGGTGTAAACAAACCCAGGAAACACCAGAACAAGCATAATTATCACTTAGTACTTACATTAAGTGTCCAGTAGACATGCCTACATGTCCTAGACTGCACATTTGTTACCATGCAGTCACTGAGTACTTTCTTAAGTAACCTGCATTACTGCACAGTCCCAACACCACCTAGGTTTTGTCCCATGCTACTGCACAGTAGCAATGAGCTACTGTTCAGTAGCTTGTTGCTACTTCCCAGTAGCATCACCATCACGGTTCGTGCCCACTGATGCTATGTAGCATCTCATGTAGACACACCCTGTGTGCACCACAGTGCTCTAAGGTATTCAAAGGACTGGGATTCCACTGTGCTAGACAAGTGGTTCTTAACCTTTTTAAACTCAAGGCTCCCATCATGAAACTCAAGGCACTCCTTGGAAAATACCAGCTCTTGGTTCTCAATTATTCTTTGATTATGGATCTCTGTTGTTGAAATAAATTCAGAAAGATCACAAAAGGTCAGAAATGTTTTTGACACTATTGGCCACATCCAGTCAAGCACAGCTGTGCAGTATGTGGCACCACAGACCACATACTTCACATTTAGGTGTTCTCTGTGCTGCAAGTTTTTGACCCCAGGAGATCCCAAGGTAAAAAAAAAAAACAAGCAAAAAAAGCAGGGCAGCGTACACAAAAACAGCACACATCACCCAAAACTGGAGCCTAGCTGGCCAGAGCCACACTATGATTGCCAGCCAGGCTCCAAGCAGCAGGATTGCCACTAATACAGCCCCAGGAGGCACCCAGGATCCCAAGTAAGGCTCACGGGGCCAGCCCAGTGCTGGCCCCAGCCTCCTCTCCCCCACTGGGGTAACCTGCTGCCTACCAGAGGGCACGTGGCACAAGATCTTGTCCCCAGGAAGACAAATGCCCACACTCATGTGGATATGGCCATTTATTCCAGTTTGAATTCTCTAGGTTTATTTTATGAATCATGAATAGGTATTTGAATACCTAACAGTGCTAATATTTTACAGCACCCCGCAGTCCTCTTAAAAAGATCTCAGGTCACCCTACTGAGACTTGCTATGCTAGATCTTTGCCAAAACATACGTGACTAGAAGGAGGTTGACCTGGCTAAATGATTGTTTTATTTTAGTCTCTGCCATTAAGTATTAAGTACCAAAAAGTGATTGCATCTCACCTGACTGGTAAAATAACAGGACAACAGTTAGGCAGTTATTTGATTGCCCCAAAAGTAGATGGCTCCCCTGTAATGCATTAAGATAATTTGAAGACCCATTGTCTGAGAAGAGTTGGGGAGGGAAAGAACATGAGTTGATTTGTTGACAAATATCATGGAGGGGTTAATTTGAAGCTATTGTAACACAGTTCAGTCCTTGACAAACTAGCTGTAAGTAATAGTGTTATTTTAAAAACTGGGAGGGACCAACTTTGTAATTAAACCTACAGAAACTAATGCAAACCTTTTTAAGGATGGCCATTCATTTAGGGTTTCCAATCTGAGTTCTGAGATTTTATTTTCAGAATTACAAAGCAGCCATTACTCAAATTAAATTCCACCAGCCCATGAAAACTGGTGTAGGCACCCGAAAGAGAGGCACTCACAGAGAAACAACATCTAAAGCCTGGCCGCTTACAAAGATTATACCACTGAGACAATTTTCACACCGGAATCATAAGCAATGGGCAAATCAAAATAATTAAACAGAGCACAAATTTGTCTTTACACTAAGTAGGAACATGCATCAAATTTGAGATGATATACACTAGAGAAACAAAAAACTTTTCCTTGACCTTTTTTTACCTTTATTTTCTTTTACTTGAAAAGAAAAGAAAAGAAAGAAGAAACACACACAAAAAAATTGAAGCTTTTTAAAAAAAAATTACACAGTCACATAACATCAAACGTACAGCTAAATCAATCAGTTAAATTGTGGTTAAGGGGGAAAATGGCAGTAAATGTAGCAAACAAAGCTACTAAATGGCAGGGAACTGGGAAAGGAAGTAGCGTAATAGACTGGTCAATGTAATGACTGACTAAACCTTAGTCAAATAAGCAAACAGGACAAATAGAGCAACAGGACAAATAGAGGGAAAACATCACTGATGACATGTTTCTTTCTTCATGATCAATTCCTTCATTTGCATTGCACAATATTACACAGGCTAGTTTAAAATCCTAAAACATGAACTTCTTGAACTGATCTCAGCTGGCAGTTTATTCAAGCATGTTAATCAGTTTTGATTCATAATCTTCTGAATGTCATGAGAAGGACTTGCATTTTAAAAAATAATCATTCATACCTATGTCAACATCTCTCCTGAGGATGAAACAGTCAGCAGTAGCCCCACACACCCAGTTCTGCTACAAGCTGGCAGTTCTGTACTTTGTTTCACTGAAAAACACTTTTTCCCGTGTTTCCCCCCTTTTTTCCATTCTAGGATGGCCAATAAAATAAAAATGAATGGATTTCCCATCAATACCATCTGTTGGAAGGTATCACTATGAATCAGGACATGGATGTCTTTGTTTGTTTAATTACCTATCACCTACCAGCACTTTAAAAAATCAGGAATGTTGGATATATCTTTTGCCTGTCTAGCAGGTGGACCAAAATTTCATCTGAACTATTATCAATCAGTTGACCTCTCTTTTTTGGGACAAAAGACAGACCAATCTTTTTATCTTTGTCTACTATTCCAGCCTCATCTGGGCCAAGTAGAAAGTCAAAAAGCCTAAAACTGAATTGATTCAATTGTCACAGGTGAGTCTAAGCTGCATAGATTAAACCGAGAAACAAGTGAACAGACATTCCTAGATTTGGGGGTCTGTTTTAAGCAGTGAAGGTAATTTTCTCTGCCAGAATAAAAGTAGAAGCATGAAGATGCTGTGCTGCAAAAATGGCTGCCCTCTTTGCTCTTAGTAAGCAATCAATGGTGGGGGCAGGGGAGGAGTCCAATGTTAACCCTCGTATGGCCACTCTCACACTGATGGCTGAGAGAGAAGCCAGCAGACATTTTGTGCACAGCCTCTTCCTGAAAAAGTCAGTTCTAGGCAATGATTCCAAAAAAAAAAATTTGCTATATTATTTATTTCCAAAAACAAAATATGCATATCTCATTATGGGGGGAGGGGTTTGCAATATTCAAGAAAATATATGGGTATATTGATAAGCAATAATGCCATGTTGCATCAGATGTGTAATCCATTTGATTCTATAGCCCTGGGCTGAGATGCTGGAGAGCTCAGGGGGAAGATGGGAGGGGAGGATGGGAGCAGAGGGTAGGGAAGAGGAGTCTTATGCAACCCTAACTACTGTTGCCATGGTACTGTCTCCTTACACACAGGATGCTGCTGCCACATTGTGGGCTCCTAAATTAGCATCTGGGGCCTTTTTTACATGTGTAAGTGCCACAGCGCTGGGCACTTTGAAACGTGCCCGGTGCTGTGACGCCTGCAGTTGTATAAGTGGTGAAAGGCACATCAGCATGAAGAAAATGGTGGCAGCGAACTTTTGAACTAAAACTCCTTTAGTTCAAAAGTGCACTGCCTCCATTTTCTGCAGGATGACACACATTTCACTGCTTACACAACTGCATGTGGCACAGTGCAGTGTGTGTCAGCTCACATGTGGAACAGACTCAGCCGACTCTTCTCTAAAGCAGCAGATCTCTGACACATCACAGGACAAAAAGGTACGTGTATAAATGCCCTGGGGCAGGGGTTGTCAACCAGGGGTATGAATACCCCCAGGGGTACTTAGAAAGGTCTTTGGGGGTATGCGCGGGCAGGCAGGAATGGAGTGCACTCTGAAGTGCAGCATCAGTGGCTCCTCCAGCGCATTCACCTCTTACCCAAGGGAGGGGGAGGGGCACATGGCCCCACCCAGCTCCTCCCTGCCCCCCACTCCAGCTCACTCTCCTGAATGGCTGCTGGGCTGCTACCCTCAGCCAATATCCAGTGACAGGTGATGGTGGTGGCTGCCACATGCAAGCTCTCCCTCCCTCCATTTGGCCCTCTCCTCCCAGCACGGCTGCTATGCACACTTCAGGAGGGCATGGGGGGCATATCACCCCAAAATCTGTGCACAGGGTGAGGTACCATGGGGCAGGCTGGGGCTGAGGCTGCACCAGACTGTACCTGATGAGCATGGCTCAGTCCTGCCCCTGCCTCAGCTGAGCAGACCTTGCCCCTGCCCCTGCCCCAGCCCCACTCCCTCCCCCAGGGCTCGGGAAGCCTAGTCCGCCCTGCCCAGCTCGTGCAGATCCAGGGCATATGCCCCCCCCCACATGCACTTCTGAGGTGCACATAGTGGTGGGAGCCACCTGCCCTCCCCGGATGAGCTGTTCATGGCTCCATGCCCTCCCCGGATGAGCTGCTTGTGGCTCCATCCCACACCCCACCCCGCCCCAGCTATGCAGTGCCTGCCTCAGTCTCACTTCCTCCCGCACTGCAGGAGCCTCAATCTGCCCCCACCCTTAAAAACAGGAAAAAAATAAGGGAGTACAGGAGCTGAAACTTTGAGTCAGAAGGGGTACACTTATTTTAAAAGGTTGAAAACCCCTGCCCTGGGGCTGTTGCCCATATTTGCCCACCCCAAGTTATGCTACTGTCTATAAGCCAACCTCCTTGGCATCCTATGATGTATAATATTCTCCCTTGAAGTAGTGCAGCAAATAAGTTCTTGGCTATAATGCGTCATGAGAAATGTATGGAGCTTGGCCCACAGAGGAGAATGAGGACATGAGGCAACTGAATTACAGCTCCTATGAGACATTATGCTATTTTTTAAATCAAAATATTTTTGCTTTTAACCCAAATATTTCATTTTTTGGCATCTTTTATGAAGGAAAAACCAAGTTTTCTGTGGAAAGCCAACACTTTGTGGAAAAAAATTGTTTTAGTAAAAACATAATATTTCATTGAAAACCAGTTTAGATGGAAAATTTTCAAAAAGCTGCAGCCCTATATATTTAAATACCTCATCTGATGGCTACAGTAAGTATGGATTATACTGGTATATAGTTCCATAAGAAAGACAAGAAGAGTTCAGAAAGGAATAATATGGAAAGGTTTATGTATATCTTGAGAAAAATTTCAAAGGTGATCTCAGAGCTCATTCAAAAGGAAAAGGCAAAGACATAATTTTTATATTGTTTCATTTCTCAGAACAAATTAAACTTCATAAAACCTAGAATCCATCCTTTACATGTCTTTATATAATGTCACAAAGGGTAAAGAACAAAGGTTTCATCATTGTCAACTTGAATACGCAGCTTGTGGGTTTTCCCCTTTCTGATTTAAGAATAGTTGAGGAGAAAAAAAAAAGACAGGGATAAAAGAAAAAAAAAAATTAGCAGCCAGATATGGTCTATTCCCAACTAAGAAAAAAGAAAAGGGGGTATATCTTCTGGATCTAGTATAGATATTCCCTGAAATCTATTTCTAGCACATTTTGAAGTGATTTGTTTTTCATTCTGCAACCTGTACATCAGTCTACTTGTGGTAAATTTCAAGCTCCTGGGGCAAAAAAAGAATTAAAAATTAAAAATTAAAGTATTTTTCAAATAGATATAAAATCCAAAGATTTTGGTTTTAATATAATTAGTTGTTACAACACTTCAAATATTCAATTCTATTTGGTTGCCCTTAAAATGTTTTGTCTCTCTCAAGTTTGAGTGAATCTAAGCTACACTCCATATATTATTTTGATTTAGGTTTTTTTTTAAATAGCACATTAAATCACTCTAATGAGCTGTTTCTGTTCTTGCGTCAGTCCAAGATCATTAGCTGTGAGACTATCTTTCTGCATTTTCTTTACTATTTCTTATCACAGCTGTCAAAAAGGACTTTGATGGCTTTTCACATAGAAAGTGGGCACAGCTGTGACACAGGTTTAAAGGAACAACTTTGGGATGAGGCTGAAGAATTCATGGGTGATAATTTTAGGCTATTATACTAACTCATTGGGTATTAAGACTGTCAGTGGACTGTTTTGCCTTACTTCCCTCATTCACAAGATGTTCCCTAGAGTTTGCCAAAGTTAACATTGGTACATTGCTTTGGTTGTGTCCAGTGCTACAAAAATACCATTACTAATAGTAATCACTAATATATATTCTGAACATCATTTATCTGTTTCCCCAATTATCAGTTCCAAAAACTTGCCGGCAGAGTTGAAAAGAGAATTCACATTATAGTTGGTCAGAAACATTTTGATGAAATCATTTTTCAATTGAAAATACAGTTCTGCCCATAGCCTGCTTTTTCATTAACATATACCTACACAGATTACTGTACAACTAATTACTAGCAGTTTTGAATGCAAGGCAGAACAACGATTTTATGAAAAGAATCAACATTAAAGCTATTTCTATTTTGCAAGGTTTGAAATAGAACCATTTTAGATTTCATTTTTGTCATATTTTAATCAAAATCACTACTTTTTGTTCAGACAAACAAAAAATGAGAAAAGATTTTTCTTCACTAAGAGTTTATTAACCAAATATGGCCATTTTTCAATAAAAATATTTCAGCTAGTTTCACTTGCAAATCATGTGTACCCTTCTCAATATCCATTTAAGATATAGATAGAGCAAATGGGTATCCAAATTGAAATGGGTTAAAGTTACATGATAATAGTGCATTTTATAGAAGATAATTACATACTGAGCCTTCCAGTTAGGTACTTGATCATTATCATCACTTCTTGGAATCATTAAACATAGCCAATTATTTGTCTTCTCCCACAAGATGTGCAGTTATCCTCCTAAATGGGTAACTATGTTGCCATTTGACTTTCCATAATCACTGGCATGGGATTAAACACCAATGGCTAGACTTACCCAGATGACATCCCTGACCACTTTGGGGGAGGAATTCAGATCTTAGTTTGATATTTTCAGTACTTCATGGTTTTTGACACACACAAGCACATGACAAAGAATGAAAACAATTACCCAAATTTGACTGAGCTGCAAAGTCAGATCTGGTTTACTTTGGGTTTCTGAAGAACGCACAAGTAAATTCATATACTATCCAAGCCAGTTTACCCAGCTGGTTTTAATTCCGTTTCATTTCATCATAAATAACAGGCCTGACTGCAAGAAGTGCTGGTCAATGTGCTCAGCTCACACTTGCTTTCCCCTAATCCTGGAACTCCTGTACTCCAAGTTGGTTGCCTTCGTAAGGTGAGAACAGCCTGAAAATCAACACAGCTTAAACCTGTATCAGCCACATCACTCTATACTCACAACAATTAAGATGGTGCTGTAGGAGACTCGAGGCTGGTTCTGTGCCACTAAAGGATCTCCCTTGCACTGAGGCAGTTCTTCATTTTCTGGATACCCTGGTTTTATGGCCAAAATCCTTTGTCAGTGCAGTATGAAATGCAATATGTGGCATCCCAAAATCTGGCTGAACACACGTGTATTTTCTTATTATCTCAGAATAAGGTGGTCTGACTAGGGTCCTACCAGTGCAACTGTCGTCCCCAGGGTGATTCAAACTAGCACAGATATAAATCATAGCCATGTGATAAAAGCACAGTAGGATCTCCACAATGACAGTGCCAGTGGCACAAAAGCAATAGCTGAGTGATTTTTGTGCAGTTGTTAGTCACCAAAACATTTGGACATTTTAATGCATAAGTATTCAGAGTACAGTTTTAAAAGCACCATTTTCCTCAAGTATATAAAATAGACCTTACAAATCTACATCCAAATCACTAGGAAGAAATGCATATAGCATTAGGAATAACTCCTGCACAGATTTTTGGCTAGCATCTGTACTTTTGTGTAAAGACATTTTCTGTCTATTGATGACTGCTTGCTGCTTCATAACACTTGACAAATTCTTGGTTCTTAAAAGCACCCATAAATGTTTTGTAAATTGCTTCATTTTATCAGGGAGTTCTCAAGTACCTCACCCTGAAATCCAGTGTGGTTTTGTCTCCTAGTCTTGCTTATCTCTATTTTTATGTATTTCCAATTTGTAAAAACCACTCGTTTCCTTCCCTTTGAAGCAACCAAGAGTTTTAACAGCTGTAAACTGGGAATTGTTGTAGCCTTGAGAACTTCTTGGGTGGGGTGCCCTTTTGGGGATGGCTGGGGTAAGGAGAAAAACCCTGCTAAAACCAATGCTTAAAAATACAAAGGCAGGAGAGTAACTTGAGAGAGAGAGAGAGCGAGCCAGCAAGCGAGTGCAAGCAGAATTGTTGTGCATTCGTAATCAAAGTGGTAAAACAAGATTACCAAGACAGCTATTACATGATCACTCCTCAGAATTACAATGTCATATATACTGAATAATAATCATTCAAGAGACCAGAAATAATATATGAAAAGGGGGGGAGAGGGGAGAAATTTAAGAAGTAAAGTTAACAAAATTACATGTTGGGAATCAAGCTAAAACAGAAATCTAAAATTACAGACCTGCTCAGAATACTAATCCCCACAGCTACAAAGATCAGACCAGATATGAGCACCTTGTATGGAATATCTTCCTAGATAAATTCTATTAAAAATGAGATACTGTACTGTAAATATAGGATCATGTGTTCAAGCATTTTATCAGCACTCATGGCTCCCGGTTCATTCCCAAAAGTACAATATACTGGATATTATACCAAGACTGTACTGCACAGGTTTCCATCACTCAGAATTGCTACCTTTTAAACTAGAGCATGTAAATGAAATATTTTATACAGCGAAACTAACCTTAAGACTGGTGTAATGTAACCCTGATTCACTGCAGTCTCCTGTGCTTGGAAGGTGGAAATCTTAACTTGTGCTAATGAAAAATATCAATCTTGATTGTACTAAGCATTTATGTGGGCACTTTAATTCCATGCTGCTAGAAAGATTAACAAAGTGGCACCAATTCCAAAATGAAGGAAAAATTCTGAATAAAGCTAAACTTACACTGAACATCTGTTTATGAATAGCTCTGATTTTTGCTTTGATTGTATGTTTGAAGTCCATTTTCCAGAAATTATCTAATAATTGCATGTATAATATTTGTTTTGCATGCAATGAGGGAAATAAAGGTAAACAGTCTATTTTCTCTAGAATTTTATAGTTGGTAGTCATGGTAATATCTAAAACATTTCACATTATTTTTGTAAGATTCTTTACTTCCAAGAGTTTGGAGATAACAAAGACTACATCAGAGGACATTATTTCTTAAGCAGCACAAACAGACCCAATTCAGCTATGCAGACAATATACTTGTCAGTGAAATACCCTGGGAAATCTTGGAGATGCTCGCAGGATCTCTCACTCATTTCTAGGACAGTCCTGCCTGACATTTTTTTTTCTGTGCAATCAAAGACCCAGTTCCAAGAGGGAAGAGAAACAGCTTTGGGTAGCCATTTGAAGGAACTCCTTTTGCATCTGGATCATGTCTGTTTATTCACTCACACAACAGACAGCTGGCAGCATAAAATAATTTTGCAGTCAAAGAAATTAATACAAGTTTGCATGCCTTTTTTTATTTCCAGAATAAGAAACCAACCTTATTGTCTAGACATAGATCCTGGCATAAGAGTGTTACTTAGGAGTCATGATCAGGGACCAACACTCCATTTGCTAAGCACTGTATGGACACATAACACATCCCTCTGGTCAGCAGAACTAGACCTACCATAGTCACTGCTTCACCACTTTTCTTTCCAGACCCATATCAACAAATATTTTTACCCTAGCTCAATCCTTATCCAAAACCACTTATAACAATGATAGTTAGTTACTATACATACTTCCGCTGTTGGTCAAATTCTGGACTCTCTTAGGTGTAGCAATTCCAGCTCAAGCAGTCATAAAAAAAGAAAGAAAAATAAATCAGTAGTCAGCAGCCCCTCACCTTCTCTCTACCCTGCAAATCATGAGATTAACGTAACAATCATAAGATTCTTTTAAAAATAAAAGACGTAAGTTTGAAGACTATAAAAGTCTTCATTTCTCTATCAAATAGGCTTCTCTTGGCTTCATGTCACTCCGAATTATGACTCTTATGCACAAGGGTCTGGACAAACGGGTGCCTGAAAGTCAGCATGGGTAAAATAAACTCTTATTCGCTTTATACCACTGAAGTCCCTAACTGTTGAGGCTTAAGAGTGAAATATGGTTAAACAGCCATAGGAGTTTAACCTCTTTGCATGTGACTATTTTGGAGCCTCACAAAAGAGCATACCATTTCTTGCACTTCTCCATATTTTCCAAAGTCATGCATTTTTTTTCTAAACCTTCATACACTTCAAGTGCTGTGATTAATTATGAAAAGGTTTTATCATATCTGTTTATCTGTGCCAATTTGTCCCAACTAAGGACCTGACCCATAATGTTTGGATTCAGCCAAGGGTTTGTATGAGTGTGATTCCAAGGGTTGGGAGTCCATTCTGAACAGACTCCTAACCACGCTCAATTCTCTGTAGCCAGGTGCTTTCTCACTACACACCACTCTTTTAAGAAAAAAAAAAGAGCTTCAACTCATGTTTCTTGAGCATATATGTATGTCTCATGCTCAATATTATAGAGGCAATGTGCATAAAAGAACAGAGATAATCTCTTAAATGACTGTTACAAAATGCATCTGACCCCAGTGGAGTTCAAGCCTGGTGCAACACCCCACAGAGACCTGCAAGGCACAGGTGGGTGTGAAACAAGAGGGTCAGCACCAAGACACTGATTTTAAAAAAACAGTAAAAGTCAGGAGTAGAGGGTAGCTTGCAACAGTGGGAAGGAAACAAGATAGAGAAATAAAAAGTAATGAGAAAAGGAAAAAAAAAACAGTTAGTTACTATTTGGGAATTATTTTTGATCAGAAACAAAGTAGATGCATTTGGTTTCATTTATGCCACAGAGAAAGGAGATGGTACCAGGAAGGAATTCAACGTTTTTAATTAAATTTAGGTAATTGGTGTGAAACATTTTGATAGAAAAATCAAAATGTTTTTTAAAAAATGAAAAAGGGAACTTTTTGACATTTTCTGATTTTTTTTCAGGATTTTTTTATATAAAAAATGTATTCCAAATTTAGTCCCCACTTGGGCACACATTCACTGGTGCTGGGAGCCATGTTGGGAATGTGATCTAAGTAAGTCAGGGTGGAAAGAGGGGCAGGTGGGATCAGGCACTAATGGGTCTGCAGGGTTTGGTGGACCTGGAGGGATTTTGGAGGTATCAGGGCAGGTGTGTAGAGGAGGGAAATGGGAACTGGTGAGCACATGGTGGGAGCTGTCCATCCTGGACTAGGTGGGGACAGAGGCTAAAAATAGCCCAGTCAGGGTGGGAGGGATAGGAAAAGCACAGACCCAGGGCTGGGGTGAGTGGTAGGGTTTTCTGAGTCCTGAGGCTGCCCTCTGAATGTGTACACATGTTCAGTTAGTTTGGGCACCGGTTAGCCCAACTTACTTACTGCATCTACGTAACTACGATCTAGTTTGGTCTATCTAACTATAATGTCTGCTTGTACCTGAAGAAGCCAGGCAGTGCTGACATTCCAGTCTCTGAAAACCTACCTGGGTTCTTATGAAGAAGCGCATGGATGAGATTCCCAAAAGCTACCTTTTTCCGTAAAGTGGAGGTAACTTCCTTTTTTGTTTAGCTGACTGGAATGATGCACCCCAGCATCTGGCCCAATTTATTCTGGTAAAACAAACTACAATAATCCTGCAGCAGGAAAGGGATTGTTGTAGTTTCACACAGCCACAGACACATTCTTTGCCCCCTTCAGCTGTATCTTAGATGATTTTCCATGTCCTAACTCTGTCGTCCTAATCATTGCTGATTAGGACTCTAGCCAGTAATTAACAAAACAAAACAAAAAAGAAAATCAACTGTATACATTCTGCACATTCCTCCTGCTGAACTCCACTCCAATTTATTCATGACTTTATCAAGCATGCTTTGAAGTGAATGAAAATGCTGTTCTTTCCACGTTGAAATGCCAAAGTTCTAAAAATCACAAACTCAGTACCATATACACTGGCTACTGTGAATGTGAAGCATAGTCCTTGAGAACAGATGGTTTAATACATCACAATAAATCTCACATCAGCCTTTGCAACATTGTACTTCAGATAAAAATATGTTTAAGTTACAATCTGTGAACAAAATTTTGACCTCAGATGCAGAAAGTAACTCCTTTAGACAGTAGTAACAGTTACATTTGAACATCTGAAAACAGAAAGTAATTACTGGACAGAAATTAATTATCAATATTTTTAATGGCCTGTTCAAAGTGTCTTTGCACTTGTACCAGACAATAATAATTCAACAAAAAAATTGCCTATTGACTCAGTACCAAACACTTCAACCAAGTACTATCCATTCAATGCTCAGGCTCCTTACCCTGTTAGCCTGGGAAAACAGAATTTGGTTCAACAGCTTTCTGGGCATTACAGTGTGCAAGACAATTATAAAAGCAGAGTACAAATGTCATTTAGGCTACAAAGAGCTAACATTATATACAGCTGACATATCAGAATTCCTGCTTTGAGGATCTGGATTTGCATAAATGAAAGATCTACAGAGCATGACTGTCACAGAGATACCATGTCAACGGGACACAATTTTGGAGGGGGATGTTAAACCCTTTGGGTGGAAAAAAGCAACTGCAAATTCAGTTTTCAAAATCATATTTCTAAAATTTTGAAGTTATGTGGGGGTTTGGTACAAACTGGTAATTTCTCTGCATTAAAATTCATTTCTAAATCAAATAAGTTGCCATGCATCTTCAGCTGCATCTACAATGCTTATTCCATCATTTGCTTCATTCCACATGAGTTGTTTCCTTTAAACAAGATTTAAGTACAGTAGGGGTGATGGGGCTCTGAGTTCTCTCCCCTTGCATCACCAACATCTTAAGAGTCTCCCTTGTAGCAATAATCAGTGGACAGATAATATACACTTTATGCTACTTGTGAACATAGCCCATGAATAAACTGAAGGTATTACAAGAACATTTTTATTTGAAGCCATCCATTTAATACCATATTTACTCCAATATAAGATGACCCTGATTATAAGACTGCCCCCACAATAGTTAGATTCTATATATGTAAATTTTATAAATTTGTTATAATTTTACAGGTATAGAATCTAATTATTGGAGGA
>NW_017728992.1:72341064-72343593 GCF_001723915.1 Gavialis gangeticus | reverse complement strand
CACTGCTACAACAGGAAAAATAAATCAGGTAGCCCCCATACCCTCTGCCTCTCCTGTAGCTCCTTCCCATCAGGCCCTGATCTCCCTAAGCATGTGGAAGTGATAAGCAAATTTTAAAACATTGATCTCAAAATGAACACAGCTGTAGTAATTTGTACACAATACCTATAGATTTAGTTAATTCAGAATTGGGGCATTTTACTTTCCTTGAAACTGCTGCAGCTTTTAGCACAGGTTCTCCAAAAATACACTTTTCAACAGCATTTTGGCATCTGCTTATATATAATACAAGCTATGCATGATATTAATCCAAACCAAAGGGCTCATGATTTACTACATGGCTCACTGGGCTGGCCCCCATCAGAGTCAACAGCATGTCAAGCCCTGGTGACCCCACAGCTCAGCACTGCTCAGTGTATGTGTGTACTCCAGATACCTTCCCCCTGAAAAGGATTCAGGACTGGAATTGTGTGTTCCTGTCATGAGTCCTGGGATGCTCCAAAAAGTTATATGCAGATGAGGCACAAGCCAATCTGGTTTGGCCTCACCTCATGGAGTACAGGGCCACACTAATCATATGCAACAGGTTGAGAAAGGGAGTGACAGAAGGATTTGGGGTGAACTGTTTTCTGATGTTTGCTAGATATTTAAGGCTGGTAAAGAAACAGGAATCATTGGAAGTGGGAAAGAAAGGCACAGATCAGTTGTGGGAGTGAAGAGGAAATGTGGCAATGTAGTGGCTCACCATGACTTGAATAACAGTTGGTGCTGAGGAGGACTGCATACAGTGGGCACTACGATATATCCTATTCAGATGGGTTGCACTAACTCATCTTTGTGGTAGCTTCTCAACTGCCTTTGGCTAAAATCAAGTGTAATGGCTGGGTAGAGGCCTAGTATACTGCCTGGATTGATGCAAGAAGTGTCAGGGGGATAGCAATGGAGCACTGGGATGGAGGGGAGTTCTTGGAGAGAACAGTATCAGTGGCAGTCTTGGAGAGGAGAGTGATAGCCATGGAAAGGAAAGCAGACCAAGAGATAAGGAGTGAACTGGAGAGTGGAAGTAAAGATGCAGAGTCTGATGGAGGTTAAACAAAGGTAGGGAAGAAGAGATGAAAGAAGGTAGGGAAGAAAGGTGGGATCAGCAGTGTTGAATGATGTTTTATTGAAGAAAGCAATGAGATGAAGTGTCCAGTCAGCAGGAAAAGCAGAAGAAGAGGAGGAAAGGAGGTCAGGAAGGATAAATGAGAAATGAAATAGTGATTAAAAGGAAAAGGAACACTGGTGGGAGGAATAAACAAGATCTGCAAAAGGAAAGAAGATGGCAGGAAGGAAGAGACAGAGCAGCAGGTAATTTATGCCACAGGATAAGAGCAGTAGTAACAAGGGAAAGAGAACAGAGAAGTTGGACAATGATTATATATGAAGTTATAGAAAAAATATTGTTACGTTTTAGATGTTAAAGCAGAACATTTGAATAGCCTGGTTGCTTTTTCTAACTGGAATTCTTGGGAAATTTCATATTGGAGCCAAGAAAGTTATGAGGAATTTTTGGGAGACGTATGCTACAGTAGGTGAGAGAAAAGAACTTAAGGGAATAAATTTTTATTGCAGGAGAAAAGACAAGAGAAAGGATAATAACTACTTAAATGTACATGGGCATGCTTGAGAGGGTGGAAATAGAGGAACGACTGCAGAATTACATGAAGAAACTTAGGTATGTTGAGAAGATACATGATAAATATGGTATATGGACAGGAACGTGAAAAGCTCAGGTGGTAATGAGGGCAGATGAGAGGAGTCCTGGCAGGATAATGTACTTATCGCCAGTAATCCAAGTAGGTCCACAACAAGGGCTTACAAAGAATTTTGGACAGCTTAAACTCTGAACCAAATTTCAGACTGCTGGTATACAATATGCTACAGATGTAAAGGGAAAGGAAACAGGGCAACAGAGTGCCTAGAAATACTGAAGAGTGTTATTTCCAGGGAAGAGGGACACTTACAATGCCAATGCTCACGATCCTTCTCAAATAAAGCTAGATCTACAAAGAAGCAGCAGAGACAGGAAAAGGAAAGTAGGAAAGAAGAATATGTTGAGTCAGAATGCATGACAGTGGAGGAGACAGCACAACAAAGAAGAGCCAGGAAGGAGGAGAGTGAAATTTCAGTAGGCAGAGTGGCACAACTGTCAACAGAAGGTAACAGAAGGGCTGGGAAGCTCTCTTGGCTAAGCAGGGAAATCACAGTCCTCTTAAAAAAGAATAAAGAGGCTTATAAACAATGGAAGCTTGGGGCAGGCCCTAAGGAGGACTATTCCACGATGGCCCATATTTGCAGGGAACAGATAAGACAGGCTAAAGCAGTGACCAAACTTAGATTAGCAATGGGAATCAAGGACAACAAGTCCTTCTTTAGGTACATAGAGAACAAAAGGAAAACAAATGGGAATGTGAGGCCATTTCTCAACAACTCAGGAAAGCTGGTTACCAGTACCCAGGAGAAAGCTGAACCCCTGAATGACTACTT
>NW_017728992.1:72333495-72341042 GCF_001723915.1 Gavialis gangeticus | reverse complement strand
GCTGAACTCCTGAATGACTACTTTGCCTTGGTCTTTCACTGGACCAAGGGGAAAACCATGCCAGGTAGAGTAGAGGATGAGCATGGTAGCAATAATCACCTTGCTACTATTGCTGTAGAATTGGTGTATGACCAATTTAAAAAATTAGACAAAGTCAGTGGCATTGGATGATCCTCATCTAAGAGTGCTGAAGGAGTTGACCAAAGTCATTGTGGAACCTCTGGCTAAACTTCCACAACTCCTGGCATTCTGGAGAAGTCCCTGAGGACTGGAAGAAGGCCAGTCCACAAGAAGGGCAGGAGGGAGGACCCAGGTAACTATAGGCCAATCAGCCTAACTTCTATCCTAGGGAAAATCCTAGAAAGGTTCATCAAGGAGTCTATGTGCAATAGGCTTACAGAAGGTAAGATTCTGCATGACAGCCAGCATGGCTTCATCGCAGGCAGGTCTTGCCTTACAAACCTCATCTCCTTCTATAACCATGTAACTCACCACTTGGACATGAGAGAGCAGGTTGACATTGTATACCTTGACTTCCAAAAGGCCTTTGATCTAGTATCCCACAATGTCCTTGTGAGAAAATTGGAGGATTGTGGCCTTAACTCCAAGACAGTCAGGTGGATGAGAAACTGGCTGCAGGATACAACCCAGAGAGTCATAGTGAATGGATCTGTGTCATCCTGGCAAGAAGTGATCAGTGGTGTCCTGCAGGGGTTGGTGCTCATTCCAGTACTTTTCAACATCTTTATTAATGATTTGGCTGTGGGGGGTGAAGAGCTCACTAACCAAGTTCACAGATGACACAAAGTTATGGGGGAGCGTGGCCACGATGATCTTCCGAGGTCCCTTCCGGCTTTACAATCTATGAATCTATGAACAGAATTAAAGTATTCAGCCTTACAAACATCATCAGAGAAGTGAAATCCAGAGCCAGAAGGAAGCAGTACAGAAAAGGTATGGGTATTTTGTTTAGTTCCAAAAGGCTTCAAAAAGTTTAGATGCTCCTACATTTATTTAAGTATTGGCCAAGTTGATTGCTAAAATACCCTAGCGCTTTCCCAGATGGAAGGCATCCCAAAATGTACCATGCATCTCTGATCCCAGGGAAATCCAAAGTACTAAAGTTTTAAAGGTCATATACAGCCCATCAGAGACAAGTAGATATACTAAGATACCTGACTGCATATTGAGTAACTGCAAAAGTTGGGAAGGAATTAAATTAATGCTATAGAACAGCGAAATATCTGTGGGGTTTGTTACCTGCACTTTTTTTTTAGGATGGGATTTGAGATGTATTCAGGATGATTCTCCTATCACTAGTTTAAAAAGATTACTTCAGCTCAATTAGATGTAACCAAGAAGGAGTTGGATGGTCAGGAAGCTGAAACTAAAGAAAAGGAAGTGAAGCCGACAGTAGACAGTAGTACTTTCATCTCTCAATTAACTAAGTTATATATCCATTAATAATATGCAGCAATTCTGGAAACAATAACACTGAACAGCCTATCATCAATCCTCCCATGAATAGATGGATTGAAATATTGCAGCCTCACATAATGGTACCCAGGGATGTAGTAGCCATCAGAGGATTGTAGTCATGTACAGACACAGACCATGATACTTCCCGTTACTTACCTTTGCACAAATGAGTTTAGCACATAACTACCTCAGAAATGAAATTCAGTTAGCAGCGGTATGTAAAATCCAGGAATGCTATTAAATTAATGCTAGTTAAACGCAGTGCCAACAGCAGTGATGAAACCATTTGTCCAAACACTGTCAAATTTACATGTTTTCAACTCCTTGGGATGGTACCTTTTGTTCAGAGACTTCTGGAATAATAATACGTTGTGCATGTAACTGTTAGGAGGCATAAAATCAAAGAGAGACAGATGATCTTTCCAACCTCCATTCACTGGATTTTCCTCAGCACTTGCTTTCCATAGTCTATCCATTTCATCTGGTCACTTGGGACATGAGTGAGCAGAGATGATACAAGTATATAGCCAGGTGCTGCTATTTACCAAGTATCTTGCTACACCTATTGCTTGAATAAATCTGATGAGCATCTTAAAGCAAAGGAGACACTGCTGCAGTAACATTGACAGAAGACCTAGCTATTAAGCTGTCTACAGAGTCTAGTATCAGTGAAATGTTTGACAGCCGCAGGGACAAATATGTATTAGCAACATTGCTTAATCCATGTTTCAAGGGCAGAATTGAAACCATGCTTTCACCCTATGCAGGCACGGATTGCTGGAAGGATACTGTCATAAATAATAGTGCTGGAGGCCATACCATTATGCACCTCCTCTTCTCCCTCATCCTTCCACTTAGCTCCCCTAGGCCAAGTATATCTCATAAAGCAGAAGACGCACAAGTTCCTGGAACATCACAGAGTGCAAAAGAAGTAATCACAGCAATACCCATAGTTCTGGGGGCTTCTGTTATCAACTCGGAGTGGGGCAGCACCATCCCAGAAAAGTCAATTTGGCTATATCATTGGAAGAATCTGTCCATTTTGAGCAGTCTGACAGTGTCATAGGAACCCCTTCATCTCACTGGAAATGAGAAGTTAACTCCTAAAAATATATGCTCTAGTTCAGACAAGAATTCATTCAGGGAAGTCCTGAAGCCTGTGTTATGAGGACAGATCACAATGGTCCATTCTGGCCTTATAATCATTCTGGCTAGCCATTTCTCAGGCGGGGTGGGGAAGGAAGGGGGGCGGCAATCCCATTTCTAAAACTCCTCAATTACTTACCATCCAGTGTGTACTCAGATTTCATTTTCAGTCTTGCTGGTGTCATTCTGGATTTATTAAAAAGCAGCGTGGAATACCATGTTTTTAGAAGAGTAATCTGAAAGCTTAGCATGTTACACAACATACAAGCACCACCTAAATTAGACTAAAAGAAAAGGCTACTTGGGGTCTATCCATTCAAACTCTTATAGGAATGTGGTGAGAACATTATAAAAAGATGCCTGTTTCTCTTCTATTGCTCTCTCCTTCTACCTCTCCCTCTTTCTCTTTCTTTCCTTTTTTCTCACCTTGACCCCAAGCAATATATTAAGATTTTCCCAATTTCCCACTCAGTTTAGTGTAAGGTAAGAAGTTTACAAATTCAGTTGTGGGAGAATTTTGTCTTTAGTTTTGATTTGCCTGGCTTTGCAAAGCTCTGAGCTTGGCTTTAAAATTAGGGGTCAAATGAGGTAAAAAACTTCAAGCTGTATTTCAGCTGAAATAACATTTAGGCCATGCAAAATGGCCTAAAGGACCCAGGCTGCAACTTAAAGAATACAGGGCTGGTTCTTGTATCAGTAAGAAAATCTACAACCAGGCAAGTTTTGTTCACTCTTACCACTCATCCACAGTGTATGTGGAGAAACACACACATACACAGTAGGTTTTTTTGTGAATTTGAGAGGGAATTAGAAGCAAAAAAACTCACATGTGAGGCTGGGATAGAGACAAGTTAATATTTTCAGCTTAGGTTTCTGCGTTTTCATTTTCCACAGTGCTAGGGAATACTAATGCAAATCAAGCTTGTACACTGTAAGCAAGAAATCACTCAAACTATCAAGAATATAAGCCCAGGGTTCATATGTGATCATGTAAGCTTGATGTCCAGATCCCACGGTTCCAGGTTCATAGTTGGATAAATAATATAGGTATGACTGTTGTGAATGTTAACTATTTCTCAAAAGTCAGGAAAATGGCAATAGTTGCATGGAAAACATGAATGTTTTTACTGAAAATAAACTTAGAATCATAGAAATTAAGGGCTGGAAAGGACCTTGAAAGACCATTGAGTCCAACCCTCCTGCTCTGGGCAGGAGTACTGCTGGGATCAAATGATCCCAGCAAGGTGTCTGTCCAGTCTCCTCTTGAAGACTTCCAAGGCTGGGGGCTGCACCATCTCCTCGGAAAGTCTATTTCAGATTCTGGCCAACCTTACTGTAAAGAAGTACTTCCTTACATCCAACTGAAACCATCCTCTAACAGTATGGCCATTGCTCCTTGTACTCCCTTGGGGTGCCTTAGTGAGCAGTTATTCTCCCATCTCCCAGTATTCACCTCTTACATACTTATAGATGGCCACCAAGTTGCCCCTCAGTCTTCTCTTCCCGAGGCTGAACTGTCCCAGATCCCTTACTTTTTCCTCATAAGGTTCATCCTTCAGGCTCTTAATCATTCTTGTGGTCCTTCTCTGGACCCTTTCAAAATTCTCCACATCTTTTTGAAGTGTGGTGCCCAGAACTGAACACAGAACTCCAGCTGGGGTCTCACCAACACCGAGTAGAGAGGAAGTGTCACTTCCTTAGCCAATATGCTATTAGCTCTGTTGACTACAGCATTGCACTGGTGGCTCATGTTCATCCTGTGACCAACCATAAATCTGAGGTCCCTTTGAGCCATTGTGCAGGTCAGGACATGTCCACCAAACCTATTTTTCTGTTGCTGGTTACTTCATCCCAAATGAAGCACTCTGCATTTATCCTTATTGAACTACATCTGGTTTCACTCTGCCCACCTTTCCAGCTTGTCCAGGTCTACTTCGATCCGCGTTCTATCTCCTAGTGTGACCACTTTTCCCCATAACTTAGTATTGCTCGCAAACTTGGCCAGCGTGCTTTCCACATCTTCATCTAAATCATTGATAAAGATGTTGTTTTGATTTTTAAAGTATTTTTCTGGAGATGTGATTTATAAGTTAAAGTCCAGTCAACAGTGACTCCAAGATAAACTGGGTGGGTTTTGAATTGGAGAAGCTGACCATTTAAAACTGTCTGTTAATGCTTCCTGATTTGAGGCAAAACCTGCAGGCTTTCTGGCAGACATTTTCTACCACTGCTTTCTGGGTAGAAACGCTTTAGTTGAGCTCTAGTACAGGGCGATGTGCTCATTGGAATCATCAAAATGCTAGCAAATAAAGCAACCTCTCTAGCTGAAGGCTCCCAATGTTGCTCACTCTGTCAGCTCATTAGGTGTAGCTCATTAGATGCTTAACCCTGCATACACCTATATTCCCAAGACGCCAAAAGGTATAGCTGCTCACTTCCTATGGTTCTGCATGCACCAAAGCCAGAATTGAGGCAATGAAACCAGCTTGGTAGGGCTGCCGCTACAGTGCTCAAGCACACCAAAGCTGGAAATCTCAAGAACAGGAGCTGGGAGAGTCCCTAAAGCAGCTTCACTGCCTCATTTCGGGGTTTGTAGTGTGTGGAACGGGAGCCTGTGGATAGTCATCAGCACTCTTGAGAGCACTTCAGAAGCAGTATACACATATCTTACAATACCATCCAGTAACCCCTCAGCCTCCTAGGTTTCTGCCATGGGCATGCACAAAAGTGCCTGAGGGCTCTTGTTTCCCCACAACTTGTGAGCTTCTTGGAGTTCTGGCCCCCAAATAGCATTTGCAGAATAAGTACTCCCTGCCTGACTTGCTTGCAGGAGCTCATCCTTCAGATGCATGCAAGGAACATTTAAGGCTGGGTGCACGTGCATGTGTGCTTTCCATCCCAGAACAGCCTAGGGCATGGGTGTCAAAGATACAGCCTGTGGAGCTATCTCATTCAGCCCCCTGACGCTGCCCGTGGGTCTCAGGGAGTACTGGACGACCCCATGCACCACTTGCAGTGCCAGCTCCAGCTCACATTGTGGAGCAGCCGCCATGTGCAGCCCAGCCCTGGAGCAGCCACTTGCCACCCTGCGGCCTTGCTGCACAAAGCAAGGGCTCTGGGGCCATACAACTCAGGCTGGTGGCAGTGGCAGCTCCAGGGCTGTGCAGCTCCAGGACACATGCTGGAGTGTGGGGCTGCTCCAGGCGTCTGGTCTGGCCTGTGGAGCCAGATGAGTTTGACACCCTTGGTTTAGGACTCTCAGCCTACTGGTTTTTCACTTAGCTGGTGGGGGTGTTCTAGATTTCCTCACTCTGTATTTGTCCAGACGGTCTGGTTAGACAGAAAGGTGTTTATTTTTGACCAGACAGGTATTTAACTGGCTAAATCCTGCCCCTTGTACTGTCAGAGGGGCAGATTTATTTTTAAAGTGAGTTTTGACAGAAGGGCCTAATTTGTTACATGACATAAGTTTATTTTTTTAAGGAAAAAAAAAGACAATTCTCCAAGAAATGTTTTATTTCCAATTTTCACCACCATGTCTGTAAAGGTGTTGGCCGACATCACCCATGACAGCTACGTAGGGTTCCCCAAAGTAACCTGTCTTCATGTTTCTCTGCCACCTGTACCAATTTGGTTTCATTACTCTAAGCTACATACACCTCTGATACATTCATGTAACACTACTCTTATTGTCCTTATCAATATTTATATTGGGGTGGCACCTAGAGAAAAGCCAGGTTGGGACCCCATTGTGCTATGTACTAAGCCAAAAACATACGAAGTGATAGTTCTTGCTCCATATAGCCAATTTAGTATGCCTAAGAGGTAGGTCTTTTAGAATAACTGCAACCCCTGCTACTGCTTTTAAAGCAGCAGAATGAGCAGTACAGGTTTCCCTCGCTTTATGCTGCACATGCATTCCTGGAAAACCACTCATAACTCATATTTGCATTAAAAAAACCCACTTTACAATGTAGCAAATAGGGATATGTTCCAAGACCTCAACTATACTGACACCCAGACCCGTTTCTACCTCTTTTAAAGGACAAGTTTGGTACTCTCAAACAGCAGACAGTACACACAAGCACAGGGCAGTGGTGAATGTTACCATAATGGGGATGGCAACTACAGAAACACATAGGCAATGAGTGAGGAGCACAGATCCACACAGGAGACTATATTTTGGTGCGCTTCACTCCCACCACACAAAGCAGCTGACTGCAGGTTTCCACCACACCGATTGCATAAGAATGAATTTACCTCGCATGTAATGAATTTTTGGTATAAAAAAGTCATCGCATGAAGCAAATTTGCATGTACAGAACCTGCATAAAGCAAGGGAAACCTGTAGTTATACAGGGACAAAGTTTGAGTTCAATGGCATTTACATGGAACAAGATTTTCAAGAGTAAAGGCCCCCTGAGATACCTAAAACTCACTGGACATCTAGCTACCTTTTAAAAACCTGGTGACGTTTGAATATCTGGCCTATGAATTGAGCATCATTAAATTTATAATAAAAAACAGTTTTCTTACCCATAATGTTAGGGGTGGGTCAATAGTGGAGAACAGTTCCTCAAGGCAATTAGGCCTATCTCTTATGTATCCTGCCACTTCATGAAACCTTCAGCCCTAAGTAGGTGCCCAGACTTCATATCATGTGCATGGCATAGGGTCATCCAGTTATGCACCTGTCTGGTCAGGAATAAATGCTTTTTTGTCTAAACAGGCCATCTGCACAAATCTAGAACACCCAGCACCAGCTAAGTGAAAAACCAGTCGGCTGAGAGCCCTAAGTGAAGGGTGTCAAACTCATCTGGCTCCACAGGCTGGATGAGTGGCATAGGTCCAGTCCACAGGCCAGACCAGACACCCAGAGCAGCCCCACACTCCAGCATGTGTCCTGGAGCTGCACAGCCCTG
>NW_017728992.1:72332594-72333484 GCF_001723915.1 Gavialis gangeticus | reverse complement strand
AACTAAAGCGTTTCTACCCAGAAAGCAGTGGTAGAAAATGTCTACCAGAATATTAAAGTGTGCTGGTTTTGCCTCAAATCAGGAAGCATTAACAGACAGCTTTAAACGGTCAGCCTCTCCAATTCAAAACGCACCCAGTTTATCTTGGAGTCACCCTCAAGTGGACTTTAACTTATAAATGACATCTACAGAAAACTGCTTTAAAAATCAAACAAGGAATGACCTACTTGCCAAACTTTCAGGTTCCACGTGGCATGCCAATACCTCCATGCTACATTCATCTTCTCTCACTATGTTATTCAGTGCAGAACACTGTGCCTCTGTATAGGCTCATTCATTGCACAGTAAACTGGTGGACACCCAACTGCATGCTGCAATGCATCTTGTGTCAGGTACATTGCACCCCACTCCACTGCCATGGTCACCAGTACTCAGTAACATGGCTTCCCCTCATCTCTGCTGCACAAATGCTAAAGTAACCTTACTAGCCAGATTCCCAGATAATCCTATGCTATCAATGCACTGGGACATATTTCATCCACCAATAGCTCAGCTCCCTTCAAGACGCCCAACACAGTCCACCCTTTGAAATCCTGTTGACTTTTCCTTGCTTACTCAATGGCACAAAGAATGGTCAGCATAAGCACTACATCATCTCTGACCTTACAACCAGTCAACCAGGATTTAACTGGCCACTCCATTATTGGGCACTTCTCAACCATTTTCAGACTGGACAAGGTCACTGTACCTCAAGTCTATACCAGTGGGGCCTTCAAAATGACAACAAATGTCCATGTGGACTACTTCAAACCATATCCCACATTGCTGACTTGTGCCCATTTACATTGCTATCTGATGGCCTTCAAGCTCTTCACCCTGGAGATGACATT
>NW_017728992.1:72323161-72327594 GCF_001723915.1 Gavialis gangeticus | reverse complement strand
ATGTCCATGTGGACTACTTCAAACCATATCCCACATTGCTGACTTGTGCCCATTTACATTGCTATCTGATGGCCTTCAAGCTCTTCACCCTGGAGATGACATTGCCTTAAGATGGCTGAAACAATATGCCAAAACCACATATGCTAAATCAAGGAAGTATTAGCCATATATCTCAGAGAAGCTTAATCTCTCAATATTTCCAGAGAAGTTTGAGTTAGTCTCCAGACCTCTGGATGCTGGTGTGAATTGGAAATGTAGATCCCTTTGAAGTTTATTTGTCATTCAGAGCATTCAGATGTTATTTTCCTTAGTGTATAAGCCTGCCAGAGAACCCAAGTACTAAGTTTGCAAGTCTATGATGAAATGCATTTTTCATTCATTACTAAAGCAATGTAAATTAAAGTTATTCCAGGTGAACCTACATATCCTTCTCTCCTACTCAAGATGGCACCATAGATATACCATATGGCCCACTCTACACATTACAGGTATTATGCAATTAACTGGTTAATTGTGCAATTACCTTCAGATCCAGCTGCACATGCAAAGTACCTAACACCATAGAAAGCTCTGACCAGATATAAAGTTAGACCTTGAAAATGTCTAACTAACATTATAGCTGATTGCTATTGAATTGCAATTTGCATATGTAGCAGGGTCTCCCCTGCAGCTGAGAGCCCCATCAACTGCAGGGGTGCACCATGCCTAGCCAGGGCTGGGAGTCATGCAACTGAAGGGACTCTCAGCCCCAGCTGCTGCTGACTCTGGGTCCTAGCATCACCCCGTCGCTCTCTGCTCCTGTGGGTGGAAGCCCCCTCAGCTACATCTCCCAGCTGCATGGGGCACCCCTACTGTTGGCA
Source organism: Gavialis gangeticus (assembly GCF_001723915.1). Lineage (NCBI taxonomy): Eukaryota > Metazoa > Chordata > Crocodylia > Gavialidae > Gavialis > Gavialis gangeticus. The sequence goes on along the minus strand of NW_017728992.1, from coordinate 72,326,734 downwards.
GCCCCTCAACTGAGGGGGCTCCCAGCCACAGAAGCTTGCTTCCTGCCCAGGCAGGGGGAGCCCAGTCCTGGGCTCTCCCTGCACTGGCAATAAGGCACAATGGAATATAATGCATGATCCCATAATCGCATCACCTGCCAGGCACATGTGACAGGGCAGAAGTGGATCACACATTAGATTCAATTGCACCTTTATCTGCATGTGTAGAGGAGGTCTTAGATGCTCTGATCTGTTTCATAAGTGTTGACCATCCTTACTAGATTCCCTTTTTTTCATTAAAATCAGTGGGGACAGTGACTTGGCAATGACTATTGCAATCTCACCAACTGCTCCTGTTTGCCAAGCATGGTAAAGTTCTGGCAAAAAAATCCTTCAGCATGAGGGACCAGAATACTGTAAGAAGCTTTGCCCAGGAGCGGGCTGAAAGTGGCTGATAATAAATGACTGATGATGATTACATGGAATGTTTAACTTCCTGCAGAATGATAGATATGAGCCAAGTCAGCATCACACCGACAGAGCATTGTGCTGCAGTGCTGGAAAGCAGGTTTGACAGCAGACCTACAGCTTATAATCTCTAGGCAGGTGGACAAGCATAGCATCCAGATACAGAAGGTTAGCTGCCCCAGTCACTCACAGTAGCACCTTATATTAGACAACTCTTGGCGTCATCTCAGTTGGCAGTGGGGTCCCCTGACAGGAGCAATCAAACGAAAGGAATGTCTCAGAAAGCAACTAATTTAAATGGAAAAAACACATAACAAAAAACTATTATGGATCAAAGATGAAAAGGAAAGTTAATACGTGCAATCAGGCAGGAGAAAGAGTATTTATAATGCTTCTTCCCCTAGAGATGCTGAAGATAAAGGGGGAAAGTTAGGTAAAGGGGATGTCTGTGTGGAAGAAGCTTAATTTCTTGTACAGACAGATGATCTTTGTTTGAAGTCTTAATAATAAATAATAATAATAATGATTTTATCACCCTCAGCCTTTTCTTTATGAGGAGAGTGCCCGGGGCTCTGTTTATAATTAGTGTGCATCCCCAAAACATTCAGCCTTCTTTTATTTCACTCTCGTACAGTAAACAACAATGTTAAAACACCATACGAGTTAAAACCAGGATCCTCACATTTCAACAGCAACTGCTGTTATTCATAGTGCACCTTGCAAGCATGGCTACCTGCCAATCAAACAAATACCAGGCTACTGAGTCCCCTAAACAGCCGTCTGATCCTTTTCTAACTGTTGTTTAGAATTGTTTAGGGGTGTCCATGGAGTGATGATTAACAGCTCTAGGCACTCTGCAAGCACTTCGAATATTCATTCCCTACTAGTAGGGACATTTTTTCCTTCATATTTTTATTGGTTGTGTTTTATTAGTCACATTGCTCTTCAGTCTCCCTGCAGCACTGGCAGCAATGCCATTAGCTCTAGATGAAGGTGCATGTCCTCCCTTCATGGCTGAGGTGAGGTACCACAATAAAAGCAATATCAATAAACAGTGCATTGCAGAAAATTAATAAGCAGTATACTGACGAATTGTTAGCAGTCAGTAGTGACTACTGAATAGGTAACACTTGATATCAGGTCATCTCTTGCTTTGGTTGCTAAGTAGGGATTTAAAGTCTTGATAGTATATATTAAAACAGAGTGAAGAAGGTGTAAAAATATTAAGTGAAGTCCAAGCATGTTAATTACTTGGTAAATGCCTATAATTATCTGACATCTATAGCAGATAGGTCATTGCTTGGTTTAACCTGCTAGCTAAGGGAAATGCTAGGGGAAGCATTTACACAGTTTAATAAAATAATATATATATTTCGTTCTACTAGAATACATTTTTTACCACAACCCAGAATCTCAGAGAATGTTCTAAGAGGAAGTAAACCTCACAATATACCTTTGAGGTAGGTGATCATTTTCATATCCATTTTACAGATGGGCTATGGGAAGCAGAAGGTGGTTACGGGATTGGGAAAAAAGTATACTAAGACAAAAGGATAGGAGGGCTCTATGATAAGGCATTTGAAAATGGGTCAGGAGACAAAAGGATAGGAGGGCTCTATGATAAGGCATTTGAAATTGGTTCCTGGCTCCACCAAATTCCTCCTTTGTGATCTTAGGCCTCACTTCCCTATGTATAAAATAAGACCACTATTCCTTCCTTTACTCTGTTTGGCTAGGTTTCATTTTACCAGGCCAAGGACACCGCTTTCATGGTTAAAATCAATCACCTATACAAGTATGTTCAGGATTGAGGCCTTAGACTGCAAGATATTCAGAGATTGGGACTCTTTTATAAAGTATATAAGGCACTTAGCACAATGAGATTCTGATCTTGATTGGGACCTCAGGTCCTATTGCAGTCCAAGTAAAAAAGAAAAAGGATTCACCCTCACTTCTAAATCACTGCCTATATAATGGAGTAACAGACTGGGTAGAAAAGATTATGGAGAGAGATGACCCTATTATACACACTAGGTGCGTCTACACATTCATTAATGTGCAGCAGTTACTGTGCATTTACTTTAGTGCTTGCTTAATGAAGTACTGACTAAATGTAGCGCTGGCGCGGTAGCCTAATAACACTGTGCAATAGCATATTAGCACAGTTTTTGACTGGCATACTACTAAGTAGTGTTACTAGGCTACTGCACAGTAAGCGTCTCGTGTAGTAGCCTAGTAACACTACTTAGTAGTATGCCAGCTACTGTCAACTTCACAAAAGGAAATGAGTGATGCTATTATAATTAACAATTAACCAAATTGTTTGACATTCTCCAAAAATTTGAGTGCCTTAGACCTGGTGGCTTTTATGAAATTGTTTGAAAATAGGAGGCATCAACTAATTGAAGGAAAGGAAAAAATGGATTAACATATTTCCATTTATAATATATATAAATTACCTGATCTCCACTAGAATTTCATTGGATAAATTGTTAGAGGGAAAAACTCCTATGCAACACTCCCTCCAGATGGTAGTTCCAATGCTCTATGGTCAGCCTGTTTATTAATGAACATCTGTTTTCACTACAGAACAGAGTGGACTTTCTTCCATAAATTCTCCTATCACATATTTCTTAGAAAATGACATTAAGAGTTATTCATTGTCACATAGATAATCTGGATTTATTTTTAATTTTAAGCAATGCATATTAATTATAGCATTTCTGTCACTCACTATACCATTGATGAACACATTGCCAATATCTAGAAGTAGGTGAATAACGCAAGAAAGACAACTCTAATTTTTTAAAAATTTGAACAGATGTGGCTTCTGCCATGTTACAACTCTTGTCCTGTTGATGTTATATACCAATTAAATGAGAACAGCTTTCAAAAATGTTAATAGACAGCAAATTTTAAAGTACCATGCACTAGTACTAATGAAAACTGAATTTGAAATTAGCATGTTTAAGTATTTCTACCAGTAACGATCACACATTCATGTGATTAGGAAATGGAAACAATATCATCTGACTTACCTGACCAATCACAGCTAAACCACAGTTTAAGTTTTTGTTCAAAAGTGATCAATCCACAGAATTATATATATATATATATATACATATA
>NW_017728992.1:72319976-72322732 GCF_001723915.1 Gavialis gangeticus | reverse complement strand
ATATATATAAAATAGGCATCAAATAAATTATTAGATTTGAGTATAGTATTGCCTGTTCATAATTGTTCTGTGATCTGAAAAAATTTTAATAAAATTCACTTTAAAATTATTTGCTCAGACTGACCAATACTTTACCATCAGCTGAAAACTGTAATCCAGAAATTCAGAGAGATTTGCATTCAGTAATTTTATAAGTGGTTTGCCTCAGATTCTAGTATGTAGGATTGTTACAACTACAGTACTTTGTTCACAGTGATGTTTTAGTTATTGATGAGCATGAAAATAATGCTGGGCCCAGAACTAGGATTTCAAATGAATCAAAATCAAAAGGCATTCAAAATGAGTGTTTGGGTGCACAATATTGTAAATGAAAAAGGTACTGCCAAAAATCTGCTTAACATTCAGGTATCAACTTCCAGCAGCTTTAAGAGTTTAAATTCTCATCTGAACCATTTCTGAACAATCTGAATCTCCTAAGAATGTAATTATCTGAGAAAATCTCAATAACATTTTTCTTTAGGATGCTGTATTTTTTTCACCTATCACATGCCCCCAAGTAAGACACGCACATTGTTTTTGAACAGCAGAACGAGGTAAAAAAGATCTTTCCTTGAATATACTGGCAAGTACAACATTTTTACAAGGAAAGCAAAGGCAGCTGCAGTAGCAGGAGAAGTAAAAACCTGCAGCTGCTTTGTTAACCTCCTAGCTATGGGATAAAGCAGGCACTCCAAGCTGCCCACCCAGCTTGAGAAGAGAAAAGGGGCCAAGTATTTCAGCTTTCAATTGATTCTTAAGGCACTGCTAGCTGACCTGACCTGCCAGGTCTCTAAGTAGGACAGCCCAAATGGGCAGCCAGCAGGGCCTGATGATACAACTGATGGCTGATCCTGCTAAAGCTGATCTGCCCAGACCCTCTTCTAATGTTAGGTGGCAATACCCCCCACCCCTTGAGTGGCAGGGGAGGGGGAAAAGCCTGCTGCTCCCACCCTCCCAGGCCATGCAGAAAGGGTAGGGGTTTAAACCCCTCCCTAATCAAAGTGTCCTGCTGGGGCCTGGCCATACCCCCTCTCAGCTCAGCACTTTGGAAGGAAAGGGAAGGGAGGGCTGCTTTCGCTCCCCAGCTTCTAGCCTGAGCCACTACAGGCATGTGTTGGCATTTCTGGAATGAAAAGGGAATGTCTATCCACCTCCAAATCAGTCCTAGCTCTGCAGGTTAGACTAACCTGCAAAGATTGAATCAATTCAGGCTTTGGCTTTTTGAATGTCTGGCCCTAGCCCACTGGTAAAACGGGCTTCAAAAACATGGCCTCTTTTGTGAAGCACTTTGAGATCTACTGATGAAAGGCCCTAGGTAAAAGGTTGGCAGTATTATTACAGCAGTTCTAATTACCTGTGTAATAGCCTCTGAGCCAAAAAAACTTGATACTTGGGTAAGTCACGTTTCAGAACTGTCATAAACTTCACTATTGCAATTAAGGGAGAAGATGACTTCAAAATAGTGAGAACAGATGCAGAGAACAGGAAGGTTGAGAGGCGATACCCATAAATGCATTGGAGAGAAAATGACAGGGAGAAATAACTATTTAAGCGAAATAACAATGCTGGAGAAAGAATAAATGTGTTTAAATAAGCCATGAATAAATTAAACTGGAAATTAGAAGAAGATTTCAACCAATACAGCAGTGAGGTTCCAGGACAGCTTCCCAACAGGGCTAGTAGGGGCAGGAAAGCTTTACTAGTTTTAAAGTACCCCTTGATAACTTTATTAAATGGATTTTACAACTTGGTTGCCTGTAATAGCAGGAAACAAGGCTATGTGGTCCAGGAGATCTCTTCCAGCCCTATGTTTATAAATGAAACTCTCCTAAACCTAGTAATAAGGTCCCTGGGGCTATGTACAGACAGTCAAAAAGCCTGAAGCTGAATCAATTCAATCTTTGCAGGTTAGTCTAAGCTGCATAGATAAGCAAGTTGAACTGATACTCAAGTGAACAAACATTCACTTTTGATTCTGGAAATACAGCCACATGCCCGCAGTGGCCCAAGCCAGAAGCTTGGGGGTGCTAGATCACGCCTTCCTGCTTGGCTGGAGCAGACAGCTTGAGCCAAGTCTATCCCACCCACCTGTAAGGAGGGATTTGCAGGGGAGGTGCAAGGCATCCTGGGATGCTGGGGAACTGTGAGTTAACGTCAATCTGTAGGGGATCTGGGACAGAAGTTCAATAAACCGATTTAACCTAAATCAGTTAAGTCTGATACTACATCCATCCAGGTTTATCTTAAACCTGTTTTGGCCATTTTGAAAGCAGTTTATATACACTAAACTTCTGTTGTGTTACAGATTTGAACAAGTTTCCAATCACTTAGACTGATGTATATGTAATTTTTGTCCCTAGCCTGGGAGCACCACTCAGTTCCTCAACCATGAAGTTAGTACTTTTGCTGAAAAATATTTTGGCCACTCTTTCTCACTTACAGTTTTCTTCCTCCAAGTTGTGTGATGTTTTTTAATTAAAAGAAAACTTTAACTTCTGTCTTTTTTACTGCCACATTGAAATTGCAAAGTATCTGGAAACTGGAAAAGAAAGCCACATATTTACAGATTTTTAATGAGAGGTTTTGGGGAGATGGTTTAAGTCTCACATGCAAAAAGTGAATGCTTAGTAGGTGAGTTGTAAGCATTCCTTTTTATTCCATAATTATAAGTGAAATGTTCTTTAATGTACAATAATAATGTTCAAGCTGTGCTATTT
>NW_017728992.1:72314681-72314976 GCF_001723915.1 Gavialis gangeticus | reverse complement strand
CCACCCTGACTGTGAAGTAGTTCTTACGGATGTCTAATCTAAACCTACTCTCCAACAACTTGTGGCCGTTATTCCTTGTTATGCCAGGGGGCGCTAGGGGAAACAAGGTCTCTCCCAAACCCTTCGGGTCCCCCTTAGTGAGTTTATAGACGGTCATCAGGTCCCCCCCTCAGCCTTCTCTTGTGAAGGCTGAACAGGTTCAGGTCCCACAGTCTCTCATAGTAGGGTCTGCCCTGTTATCCCCAGATAATGTGGGTGGTCCTCCACTGGACCCTCTCAATGTTGTCTACATTCC
>NW_017728992.1:72309131-72309681 GCF_001723915.1 Gavialis gangeticus | reverse complement strand
ACAGTTTTCTTCCTCCAAGTTGTGTGATGTTTTTTAATTAAAAGAAAACTTTAACTTCTGTCTTTTTTACTGCCACATTGAAATTGCAAAGTATCTGGAAACTGGAAAAGAAAGCCACATATTTACAGATTTTTAATGAGAGGTTTTGGGGAGATGGTTTAAGTCTCACATGCAAAAAGTGAATGCTTAGTAGGTGAGTTGTAAGCATTCCTTTTTATTCCATAATTATAAGTGAAATGTTCTTTAATGTACAATAATAATGTTCAAGCTGTGCTATTTTGCAACTAATAATTATATACAACAGCATGATAGCTAACAGAAAGGGGTTTTTTTTTCCCCAGTTTAATGTATTGCCCTTATCTACTTGCCTTATTGCCTATGCCTTGGCTTCTTATTCTATCCTTTATTCTGGAAATATAAAACTAAGCATAACACTAGTTATTTACCTTTTTAAGGAAAGAGTTTGAAGCAAGACTGCTGACTAGCTCAAATCATAGAATCATAGAAGTAGGGCCGGAAGGGACCTTGTAGATCTTCAAGTCCGACCCCC
>NW_017728992.1:72295968-72309019 GCF_001723915.1 Gavialis gangeticus | reverse complement strand
TGAAGTAGTTCTGACGGATGTCTAATCTAAACCTACTCTCCAACAACTTGTGGCCGTTATTCCTTGTTATGCCAGGGGGCGCTAGGGGAAACAAGGTCTCTCCCAAACCCTTCGGGTCCCCCTTAGTGAGTTTATAGACGGTCATCAGGTCCCCCCCTCAGCCTTCTCTTGTGAAGGCTGAACAGGTTCAGGTCCCACAGTCTCTCATAGTAGGGTCTGCCCTGTTATCCCCAGATAATGTGGGTGGTCCTCCACTGGACCCTCTCAATGTTGTCTACATTCCTCCTGAAGTGGGGCTCACAGAACTGGACACAGTACTCCAGCTGTGGCCTGACCAGTGTCGCGAAGAGGGGGAGGATCACCTCCTTGGCACCTGTGGATGCACGACAAGGTCCGGTTAGCCCTGCCAACCGTGACCTCGCATTGTCGGCCCATGTTCACCTTGGAGTCAATAATGACTCCAAGATCCCTTTCTGCCTCCATGCTCTCAAGAAGGGAGTTGCCCATCTTATAAGTGTGCTGCTGGTTACTACTGCCCAAGTGCAGCACCCTGCATTTGTCCGTATTGAAACGCATCCTGTTTTTGTTAGCTCACCCCTGCAACCTATCCAGGTCTTGCTGCAGTCTTTCCCTCCCTACTAGTGTGCTCACCTCATCCCAAATTTTGGTATCATCAGCAAATTTAAACAGGTTGCTTTTCACCCCATTGTCCAAATCGCTGATAAAGAAATTGAGCAGCGTGGGCCCAAGGACCAAGCCCTGGGGGACTCTGCTGCCCACTTCCCCCCAGGTCAAATATGACCCATCCACCACCACCTGTATCATTGCCATACAGAGAAATGTATAATACACTTCTTTTTCTTGTCTGTTTCAAAATATTACTCCAACTACAGAAAAGCTTGAGATCCAGCTGCTTGAATCCTCAGTCCATAAAAGCCATAAATTCTTTCCCAACTTACACTGTGCTACTCAAACAGGACAGAAAAGCGACAAAAAAAAGCAGAAGTCATCAAGATCCAGTAATGTGCATCAATTTTGCTCACAAATGAAGGAATAAATTTATCATTGCACTGGCTGCATTAGTTACAGCATGCACCATTTCCAAGATTTCTCGTGGGGTGAGAATACTGCATATCAGAGCCAGCTTCTCCATTAGGCTTTTAACCACAATGCTTCCTGGTTTTGCCGATTAGAAGTTACATTTAGAAGAGGGAAAAATGCACTAGCTGAATTAAACTAAAACCTGGGTGAAGCCTCAATGGGAAGCCTGCTATATAAATTGGATCACTGAAAGTAGAGGAAATTAATTATATGATGCCTAACAATGAAATAAGCAACACCTTGAATTTAACCTGGATAAAGTTATTGATTCAACAAAAACAAGCATCTCCATAGTCCCAGTGCTGGCTTGGACCGCTGCCTAGCCATTTCCAGCTAACATTTAGCTCATTTGCAGCTGCACTAAACACACACTCTCCTAATAGTTTGGAGGAAACTGATTGCATATGAGTTAATATACTAGTCAATCCTTTTGCCTTTTTTTATTACTGATCTGGGAAAAAATGTTGTGTGTGGATCCAAGCAGCACTATAAGGGTCACTGGTGAGAGCAACACTGAAGGTGGTAAGTAGAGACCTTTAATGCCGTGGCTCAAGTAGGTTCCATGGGAAACCTATTCTGGGAATATCCCATAGATTAGGTAGTACTAGCCAGTACTCATTTGTCCTGAGGACTTTCAAATTCTTGTAATCCACAATATCTATTCACCCCATGCTATTCTTCCTTCCATCTGCGGCAGATTTGTAGGAGGTTTGGGCTAAGGTGACTTCTTCACGCAAGAGACATACAGTTCTCAGGCTTGATTTTGTTGTACAGCAGTTGAGTGCCCTAGTTTTATAGAGACAGATATCATTAGTCAGTAGTGTAATCTGGGGGTTTTAAAAGGAGTCAGAGGTCCAAACACTGTACCAGTCAAAATACTTTTTGCTTCTGATGTCACTGCACTAAGGCCTGGAAGACTACTGCTGAGTTCTACATGCCATGTGGGAATATACATGAAGATCATTCAGAATGTTTTGCTAACGCAAAACACAAATGTCAACACGTCCGTGGGTATTTCATTCAGCACATGTCATACACTTGGGTTTGCAATGTGTACAGGCTTCCAATTAGTTTTTCAGTACTATTTTAAATGCTGAATTTGATTTTTAAACCCCAAAGAGCTTGGAACCTGGAAAGCTTAAACATCACTTCTCATGAGGATCTGAGCAGTGGATTACATTAGACTAATGCATTCCTTGTTTAAATGGGAGAATTCTTGACAGTCAGACATTTCAAGTAATGGGTTCTCAATTCTGGAATTTCACTTCCCTCTGATAGGCCAGGGCCAAGATTTATTGGTCTTCCAGTCATCCTACAAAGCCTAACTGTTTTTTCTGGCTTTCACTGAGAAAGTTACGGAGGCATAATGAAGGCAGGGTGGATTTTGGAATCTTTTGTTTGAGTTATTTTTCAAATGCTGATCTAGTAAAGTATCTATGTTTTAAAATGATAGCGATGCTACCTGAAGTTTCAGGCTACTTTGTTTCTACAAGCCAAAATTAAATCTAGTGATAGAAACCATTTGTGTGGATGCTGATGAAATCCCTTAAATAATAAATTAATGTCTTACCTTCTTTCCTCAGCTTCTACAGTTTGAACAGAAAATAAAGAAAACAAAAACACATTTAAAGAGAGACACTTAATCTTTTCTTTAGTTGTTGACTCAGACTCAATATGTTGCATATAAAGAGTTTTAGGCATCTCTCTCCCCTATATACCTTGTGAGAAAGAAAATATTACAAGGTAAAATTTCCTGCTCTAGCTCTTCATTAAAAAAAAACAACTCATGTTCCAAAATATTTTTTTTAAATAGTGTACTCCCTCTCCTTGAAAACTTTGTGGACTCCAGGCACTACAGAACTAGAATAACATGGTCTCACTTTACAGAAGTTCTTAACAGCTGACATCTGGTGGATCGAAGTATATCAACACAGAGGAGTTATCCTTAATGGTGGTAGAAGGAACTGTAATAAAGGGGATGGGATGAAGATAGAGAACTCTCTATGTGATATGTTATTACATTTCAAAACGAAGAATTTAGGTCAACTCCTTTGAAAAATTTCCTACGAGTTATAGATTCATAGATGTACGGTCAGAAGGGACCTAAGTAGATCACCAAGTCCGACCCCCTGCCCTGGGCAGGAGAGAATACTGGGCTCATATGACCCCAGCCAGGTAATTGTCAAGCCTCCTCTTAAAGACCCTCAAGGATGGAGCCAGCACCACTTCCCTTGGAAGTTGGTTCCAGATCCTAGCCGCCCTGACTGTGAAATAGTGTCTTTTAATGTCCAGCCTGAACCTACTCTCAAACAACTTATGGTCATTGTTCCTTGTTACTCCAGGAGGTGCTCGGGTGAACAGGGTCTCTCCCATTCCCCACTGGTCCCCCCTGGTGAGTTTGTAAATGGCCACCAGGTCCCCTCTCAGACTTCTCTTGTGGAGGCTGAACAGGTTCAGGTCCTGTAGCCTCTCCTCATAGGGTCTACCCTGCTGTCCCCGGATCATGCAGGTGGCCCTCCTCTGGACCCTCTCAATGCTGTCCACATCCCTCCTGAAGTGTGGTGCCCAGAACTGAACACAGTACTCCAGCAGCAGCCTAACCAGTGTCTCATAGAGGAAAAGGATCACCTCCTTGGACCTGCTCGTGATGCATCTGTGGATGCATGACAAAGTGTGGTTGGCCTTACTGACCGCGTCCTCACATTGGCAAGCCATGTTCATTTTGGAATTGACAATGACTCCAAGATCTCTTTCTGCCACTGTGCTTTCGAGAAGGGAGTTCCCCAGCCTATAGGTAAGCTGCTGGTTTTTACCCAAGTGCAGTACCCTGCACTTGTCAGTATTGAATCCCACCCTATTCTCATTTGCCCACCCCGGTAACCTGTTCCATGTGGGGAACATAGACGTATTGAATATTTGGTATTCAAGTTCATTTAGTAAAACAAGTTAATTTAGAAACAGCTTAGTTCTCTAGTGACAAAGAACCAGAAAAGGTATCTACAGTTGCTTTTAATTTTGGTGTCAACTTTTGGGATGTCCAGTTCCTCATTCTCAGAGGTAGGTATAATAATACTCACAGGCTTATTTTAGATGGTGTTAATGGGGCTTAATAAATTATTGGAAACACTTTGAATGTATATATTACCTTTTATCCAAAGGATATCAAAGTATACTGTAGAGATACATGCAAAGTTCTACACTTAGATTGGCTTAACTAGGGTTAGGTCAATCTAATTACCAATCTATACATCCATTCAGGAAGATTAGATTGGGCAAAAAATGGTCAGAATGATCTAATTCAGCAGTTCCCAAACTGTGGTATGTGTACCACCAGTGATATGCAGACAACCTGAGAGTGGTACATGGAAGGCTGTGGGGAGGGGTGCACACATACACAGACACCCAGCTGCAGCCTGCTGCAGGTGACCAGGAACATAGCCTGGCTACATGTGGAACAGTGCCCAGCAGGTAAGTGTGTTGTGGGGAAGGGACTTGGGGGAGGGAAGGAGTGAGGGGGTGCAGATTGAGGCCCCCATGGTGAGGGAGGGAATGGGGCAGGGGCAGAGGCAAGTGTGAATGGGGACCTAGGGGAAGGAAGGGGGTGATGGGACTGTGGGAGCCCTAGGTGTCTCATCCAGGGGCATGGGGCAGGGGGCTCCCACCACTGTGTGTACCTTGTGGTAGGCATGGGGGCCACCTGCCGCCCAGGTTTGTGCATGGAGAAGAGGTGGGCTGCCATTGCCTCAGGAGCCACACGCGATACCATGTGCTTTCTATGCACCGACTGCCCAGCAGCAGAAAGCACATGGTGTTGCATGCGGCTCACAAGGTGGAGAACCCACCATGCAGTGGCAGCTGCCTCCACCCCGTACATAAATCATGGGGCAGGTAGCCCCCATGCCTACCCCAGGGTGCATACAGTGGTGACCTGGGCCTCTGGAAAGGCCCAGATCACCCCAGGATGGTCCTGAGCAGCAGGAGGGGTTGTGTTCTTCTGTTCTGGCTCCATGAGGGTACACTGCCCAGCCAAGGCAGGATGCCAGGCCTGGGTGAGCTTTCAGCTCTGGGCTCGGCCTTGCTGCACACCAGGCACAGTGTGAGCGGGGCGGAGTTGCCCCCATGGCAAGGGCTTGGCCACTGGATCTCCCAGGAACAGCCACCGCAGCTGCCCCACCCTGTCCAGGCCCTGGCCTTGCCCACCCACAGCTCTCCTCAAGGGGCAAGGGCTGGGGCAGGCACAGTGCAGGGCCACTGTGCTGTAGGCTCTCAGATGGCTTGGCTCTGAGTACCACCTACAGCAGCTATTCCCGCAGCTCAGGGTGTCCCTGCTGCAGCCCAGAAGGCTCTGCCCCACTCGTGCTGCACCTGGTGCACACAGAGGCCCAGCTGGGAGCCCTAGGAGTCCAGTGTCTTGCCCTCGCCAGGCAGAGTTCCCTTCTGGGAAAGACAGCTGCACCCCATCCCCACAGAGGTGCGTGGCCCAGGCCAAGCCCCAAATCCAGTGCTGCTGAGCACCCTCACTGCAGCCCAAGTCTGCAGAGTCCCAGGGCAGCCCCTGCTCCCCTCTGGCTGCAGCCTTCCCAAGGGCCCAGCTGGGCCAGCCTGCCCACAGTGCCTCCCCCTGTGCCTGCTCTCCCCAAGCCTCTCTCCCTCTCTCTTTTCTCTGCCTCTCTCTCATCACAACATGCTTAAGAAAAAAGAATACACAAGGACAAAGGTAGTATATAGAGTTTTATTTATTGTCACCAGGTTTAGAAGCAGCATTTATGATTAGTAATTATATATACCTCCTTACCCCCTTTTTGTTTTCCTGGTGTGCCAGCACTCTGGCACCTTACAGGGTACACATGGCAGTTTTTTTGGTACTCCAGCCAAAAATGTTGCCTACCCCAGGTTTACACTGTCTTTTTTCCAATTTACAATTGTTTTATATGGCTACCGTAACTGATAAGACAGTGTTTTATAATTACTAAAGGTCTTGATGTTGTTTTCATACATAGTCTGTTACCTATGTGTATTAAAAATTTGCTGGTGGTACTTAAGGCTGTATCATTTTAAATTGATGGTACTCAGTCTGTCAGAGTTTGGGAACCACTCATCTAATTGAACATCTGTACACAATTGGAGCACAGCCCTCAAAGATGAATTTTTCCCTACCCCCACCCACACCTAATCAGGCTATTTTTAGCTCCCTGAACCTACCTACCCGTGAATGGACAACTCCCCCCATGGACCTGCCAACTCCCTCCTCCTGCAGACCCACCAGCCCCTTCCCCCCCGTGGACCTGCTAGATTCCCTCAATCCCACACCCACCCCTCCCTTATTTACTTACATTGGGTTCCCATCACCAGCAAGAGTATATACATGCCACATCTGATCTACGATCATGAGGCTTAAAGTAAGCTACCTGATTGTAAAGTATAGCAAATGCACACACATATCGTAAGAGAACTAGAAGGCCAATCATTAATTTATGTTATTTGAAATAAGTCTAAACACAACACTGGAGAATATACTGAAGGAAATATTCTAGAAGTAGCAACTATATGGATTAGGTAACTTAACAGTTAATGGAAATGAGAACTTGAAGAAGCCTGTGCATTTAAAATGAATAGCTAGGACCTTTTGTACTGAGAAAAGGCCCATCAATTAGCACACCAGAGCAGGGAGACTGAATGTGACATTATCCACAGAGCGAAGCATAGTAGCCTCAGTGAAGAAGTTAATCAGCAATTTTAGTTCTTTTTTCAGAAGTTACCTGCTTAGTCATGATTGTTTCAATTCAGTGTAATTGTTCAATGAATAATATATGTAGACAAGCTCTAGCCTTTTTTTGATTGTTCATAAACTTATGGCTACAAATATTAATGAATCATTTTTGCCTCAGTGTGACTTGTCATCAAACTAAATGGTGGTGTTCGCATTCCCTGACCAGTTGACCTTTTATAGCTGAGGTTTCTCTTCGATAGGTTTTTTGCACTACAAATACCATGTTCACCCAACTACTAGCTGTTTTATCTTTACAATTACAGGTTCATTCTTCCTGGTCCTCTACCATGACCCCACTATTTTCCTCCACTTTCAGCCATGAACCTACAAAAAAAGAATGTAGCTGTGGAAACATTTCAGGCCCCCAAAAAGTATGACAATTTTTATATGATTATTAAAGATGCTTTTACTTTCCAGGGACTTCAGTGAAAGAGTCACTCAACTGCATATTCATGAATAAGTGAATAAAAAGGGATGGTAAACGCCAGCAGAGAAGTAGATATATAGAATGCTTTTTACTTGCTACATGCACCCAGCTGGAGGCTATAAACATTTAAAAAGATCTGCACCACAGATGACAATAGATATTTCTCCTAGAGCTAACTGCTTATTTATACTAACACCATCTGCAGAATTTTGATAATGTTAGAAAAAAAATAATTTTTCTTGCATTTTAACAAGAAATGGCTCTGAATGTCAACATTCTGATCAAGATTTTAAATGTCCCAGTAGTCAAAAACGCTGATACATTTAGGGTCCTGCTTTGTTCATTATAGAGAAAGAATCAATAGAAGAGTCCTGCTATAATTTACCACAGTACCTACATGATACAGATGAACAACAGGTACTTTCAGGCCCAGTGATAAAATAGAAAGGCTCATATCCTTAGTGCCAGGAAAAAAATGGGCACACTACCTATGGAAAATGGCCTGCACAATTGGAGTTGGACTCAGTTTTTCAAAAGTCCAACAAATCTCCCCATAACACAAAGAAAAATATAAATATACCTCAATCTACAGTTAGCCCTACAGATTACGTGAAACTTTCATTCCTTTTTTCATTTTGCGTAATTGTTATAAAACAAGATTTGAATTTGGAGCTCCGTTGATAATTTCACATGGAACGCGTATGAACCACTGTGCTGAATTACCCCTTGCCAGGTAGTCTACTTGCCAAAAGTTTTCATAAACTGAGAACATTTATTCCCCCAAATAGTGTGTTTCTTTTAAACTTCATAGCCACCACAATCATAGTAGCTGAAACCAAAGCATGTAGTGAAAAAATGCACAGCAGTTTCACATTTCTGTTTAATAAGACTGCAGTTTTTCTTCTAAAGGTGTGTAAGGATGAGTACTAAAGGAAGTCTCCAGAGTTTCCGTTTCAAACCAGTTTTCCAAGCCAAAATCCCATAAAAATAAGAAAGAACTTGGGAACTAAATGTTCTATACAACTCTGTTGAAAGGATAGTCCTGTAACACCCTCCAAGCTCCACAATATCCTGCAGGGAAATGAAAGGAGCTCTTGACCTTAGCTTACTCACAATCTAAGTCCTGCCGTCTTCCTCACCCCACTTGTCTGCCTCAGCTGTGCATGACAATAGGCAATGGAACACCTAAAATAATAAAGTCCCAAATATAATAAAAGAATACATGAAATATTTAAAATTAATGCAGATTCCATCTACAATAAAATAATGCTGATTAAAGTTGTTTGATTATTTCCTCATGACTTCCATAATGTTTTTATTAACTCTTTAGAATATGTCTATTCATGCAGTCAGATAAAATTAGGATTACAAACAAGGGGGTGGGGGGAACCATTGTGATGTTCCATATAAACCATATATCCTTATCTTTTTTTCAAAAACATCACTAAAAAGATTCTACCCTGAGGATCTGGCATATAACAGAATATAAAAGAGCTGAAAGATGTCTTAACCTATATAAAAAGATACTTCTTAATTTGCTAGTTTGTATATAAACATCAGGATCCAAGTTGTTTTACCAGCTTTTTAAAAAAATAATAATTTCAACTGAGAAAAAGGTCGATTGCCAGCTCTAATAAATCTCACCATATCATTTTTTCTTTAAAGTTCACACGATCAACCTATTCCGCCTTCATTTCCATAAATTTTCTCATTCAAATTACCCAGTATTTCTTATTACTTTCAATGGCAATATTGGAAAAATGGGCATCATTTCCCAACTGTAGGAGTGAGGTTGACCATAGTAAAGATGGCCAGAAATTCTCCTTGTCATAGGAGGTGTCTGTCTATGTGTAAACAGTTTACTAACAAGCAAAATACCAAAAGAGGGCATTCAAGAATTATGGACTGGTAGTACAGTTTGGTTAAGGTCACCTGACACTTCAGTAGGAATGGTTAATGTTGGACAAATTTAAAAGGAACTAAAAACATATCTTTATATTGGTTGAGTGAGGGACATGTATTAGATGAGGAGCCAAGGAGAGACTGAATTAAGCAGGGCCAGGAAAAAAAGCAGTAATTCTTAACCAGGGTGCTGCAGCACTCTGACCTGCCTTGAGATCATTTCAGGTGCTGTGAGGTACCACACCATGTTAGCACTGTTAAGTGAACAAACATGATTCACAAGATAAACCCAGAGGCTGGATCCAGACATTCAGGCATGTGTGGTTTGTGGCACTGCAAACCTCTTCACAGCACCACAGACAGCACAAGTTGCATATTAATCAGTGCTTGGCGCTGCTAATTTGCTTTACCAGGGCAAAATTTGCCACTGGGATTTCCAGTCTAGGGCTGCCTGCTCCACCATCCCCACATGTCACTCTCTGGCTGGCTGGGGTGCAGGGGTTGGCTAATCCCTGCTGAGGCACCCTGTGCCCCAGCCAGTCCCCACCCTGCAGCCTTGAATCCCACTGCAAAGCACAAGGGCAGGGGTGTGCACTGGGGCACAAGTAGCAACACAAATTTGTGCTGCTAGTATTTGTGCTGTTGTAAAGGCACACCCCTGCACATGTGGACCCAGCCAGAGATTTCAAGTAGGAATCCAGTGTTAAAAAATATTTTTAACAGAGCAGTTATGCTCTGAGTTCTTTGCAACAGAAGAATTGTTCTATTATTTTTCCATAGTCAAAATGAGTAAAAGGCAAGAGCTGGTATTTTCCGAGGGGTGCCAGGCATGCAGATGCTCAGCTTGTCCCCTAGTTCCTCACACACTCTCAAGGCTGGTGGAAGAAGCTGCATAGGCAGGTGGCTCTGAACCCTGGTATGCAAATCCCTGGATTAGCAGCTACAGCACCAGGAGCTGCACTTGCCCTCTCAGGTACAGACTGGAGGCTGGGGGTGGGGGTATCCTCTCTCCTTCCAAGCCTCATGGGTGTTATCTCCCCACCCTCTCCCAACAACCCCTTTCATAGCCCCCCATGTACCACATATGTACAACCCAGCACATAGTCCCTGCCTACTGGGTTTCCCTGGACTCCGTCTATTTTGAGCCAGGGCTGGGGCTCAGGAGAAATTGCCCTGGGATAAATGAAGCCATAAACTGGCTTGCCTATTGCTGGTCACCATGCAGACCTTCACCCATGTGTAGAGAGTCCAAGACTAGGGACAGAAATTACAGACAAATCAGTATAAGTGATTGGAACCTGGTTCAAAACTGTAACCCAACAGAAATTCAATGCATGTAAACTGATTTCAAAATGACTGGAACCGGTTTAAGATAATGCTGGATGGATGCAGTATCTGACCTAACTGATTTAGGTTAAATCGCTTTATTGAACTTCTGTCCCAGATCTCCTCCAGCTTCAAGTTAACTCACAGTCTCCCAGCATCCCAGAATGCTTTGCACCTTCCCCACAAGGCACCCCCTCCCAGAGTGGGTAAGTTAACCTTGGCCCAAGCTGTCTGCTCCAGCTGAGCAAGGAGGCATGCTTTAGCACCCCCCCACACAGACATACCAGCTTCTGGCCTGGGCCACTGCAGGCATGTGGCTGCATTTTCAGAACCACTAATGAATGTTTGGTCACTTGCTTATCAGTTCAATCTACGCAGCTTAGACTCGCCTGCAAAAATTGAATCGATTCAGCCCCGGGTTTTTTGACTGTCTGTACTTAGCCCAGGTGCCTCACTGGAAGCAAACATGCATGGGGCCAGGCAGAGTCAAGGGGAGCAGCCCAAAAGGGCTATTATACTGATTTTATTACTATTATACTGATGTTATATACTATACTATACTTACATGATTAATAGCACAATAATTAATAAAATCTTCATACTAAATTTACAGATATATAGATTTTAAATGGGGTGCCAGTAAATCCTGCACACTCATAAAGGTGTGCCTTGAGCCTAAAAAGGTTGAGAACTACTGCCTTGGATAATGCAGTAGTGCAGAGCCTTTTTCCATTTGCACATCAGCCTACCCCAACCTCCTCCCTCTTCTTGATCCACTTCTCGTGAAACCCCAGGCTCACAGAAAGGGCTCTGGAGAGTGTAGAGAAAAGGAATGGATCACTTCCATTGAGGGAGTCAGGCAGGGAAAATCCTTCTTACCTGGATCACAATAGTACAATCTGACCTAGAGCAAGCATAATTTGTAAATACTGCCAGGTTAGTGTGGGGGAACCCTATAAAAGGAGGTTATTTAACACAATAACTTTTGACAACTAGGCTTTTTGAACCTTTAAAAACCTAGCCATGTTTTTTGATGATAAAGAGAAAAAGAATAGTCAGAAAAGTCAGAATTCATGTGAGGAGTGGGGGCTGGGGGGTACAAGACATCAATATGATTATGCTCAATCTTCAATCTCTTCTTTTCAAGCCTTAAATTGAATGAGTATGGGTGCATGTGTGCCTGTGTATGTTTGCAGGGTACATTCAATTCCTAAAACCTTTGTTCCCCACCCTTTTACCATAAGCTCTATAAAAAAGAAGGAAGTAATAGTCACTGTGGAATTACTGAGGAAAAGCTCTGCAAAAAACCTCAGTGCTCAAGGTTTTCACTACATGAGCCTAGATAAAAATCCACAGGGGGCTACAGGGAGGTGAGAAATCACTCCTGACAACACATTTTACCTGGCAGTCCAACATTGTTTATCAGCATAATAAAAAGTGCCAATACTTACCACCTGTCTAAAATATGCAGTAATAATATACACAGTTACAGGGCATATTATGGTCAATGATGAGATATTAATTTATACCCCTGGAAGAAGGGGAAGGCAGCAACGGCTATGATGCCTCACAAGGGGCAAAGCTTGTGGTAGATGAGGCTGAGGCCTTTTTCCTCTCTGATGAGCATCAATGGAAAATTGCATTGATTTTTTTTTTTTTTAGTTATAAAATAATATCCCTGTTTTATATTATCAAGTTACAGAAATAAATGGCCAGGATATTACCTTTCAGTTCCTATAATCACTAGCTATATTTGTACATGAGTGCTGGGTACCTAGTTAAAATGAATTGATTCTACTGGGGTTTTGGTTTGTTGTTGTTTTTTTTAACCAGAACAGAAGTAAACATAGGGTCATCTCCATGCTGCCTTCCTTCTGGGCCTATGACCACCACTGAGAAACCCTGACCAGTCAGCCTGCTGCAACAACTGGGCAGAGTAGGCAGCTCAGAAGAATCTGAATGCACATTTCAGAGCCACATTGGATCTCTGCCTCTAAGCCAACTACTATGTATAATGGCGAGGCTCAGGCTCAGAGCAGAAGCAAGTGGGCAGGGCTTGTTTCTCAGTAGGGAAGCAAAAGTGAGACTAGAACGTATCGTCAAAGTCTGGACCATTTTCTATTTTCCCAAAGCCCCAAACAACACATCACTACACCTTTGAAAAATTGTTTTCTCTTCCCACTGTTGGTTCAGTTTCTCCTGGTGGAGTCTTCAGAAACCCCTGGGTATTCCAACGTCTTCTCCCGTCCTCCTAGTTATCGAAGAAAGAGAGACAGAGAGAGATACTAAAAATAAGTTTGCCTAGCACCTAAAACCAGAATAAAGCTCAGCTAGTTTGTATCATTCACATAGGGAAACAGTCTAGTTCCATGCCTAGTTCTGGCCCCACAATCCTAGAGAGCAATTTAAACAAAAAAAACTTTTACTCACTAGGCAAAGAAGAATGTTCCTGGACCCAGGCTGAGGCCATGCTCAGTGCCCCAGACTAGAGTGGGGACAGACCCTGCTGGTGCCAGAGCAAAGGT
>NW_017728992.1:72279836-72290968 GCF_001723915.1 Gavialis gangeticus | reverse complement strand
GTAAATAAACTAAGACAGACCCTGCTGGTGCCAGAGCAAAGGTAAGTGGTTGGGAGGGAAAGAGGGAGGGGGACAGGAGACAGAGTGTGTGGGGTGGGGCAGATGGGGGAAGGGGAGGTGGAGACCCAAGGCTGCAGGGGGGGGAGAAGCAGGAGGAGGGGGAGAGGCGGCAGGGAGGCAGGCATCCACAGAAGCTCCTGAGCCAGAGATGCAGCAGCTATAAGGGGTGTGCGAAATGGGCAATATTCAATTTGGATTCAGCCCAAATCAGGGACAATGATTCAATTCGTTGATTCAGAGCACAGTCCCCATTCAATTTAGCCAAATCTGAATCTGAAGATTTTATGCTGATTCCCACAGGAGCGTGTGTGGTGGAGGGGGGGCTGCGTGCTTGGCAGCAAACCCAGAAGTATTTCTGGTCCACTTCCAGGTCCGCTGCCAAGCATGTGAGGGACCCCTCCCACACCCTCTCAGCTCAGCGATTGACTGTAGAGGAACGCTGGGTGCCCCTCCCAACCCAGGAGGCACCAGTTGCCAAGATGATAGGTGGGGGGGTTCTCCCATGTGCTCCCTGGTGGGCCCAGAAGGGGACTGAAAGTGTTTCTGGTCCACTTCCAGTTCCACTGCCAAGCATGCTGGGGACACCCCCCTTCCCCCCCCCCCACTCCTGTGGGATGCTCCATCCGCCCCAGCATCTCAGCATTCACAAGCCACCTGGTACCTTGAGGTATGTAGAAAAAAAAATTAAAGCTGTGTCTATGTCCAAATGATCGAATCTTTCCAAATCTCTCCGAATCGATTCGGAGGGTCATGATTCTGTGTCGATAGATTAAAGGGTCTCCTGATTCCGGAGATTCTGCCAACAAACAGGGCTGAATCCCTGCCAAATAGAATCAGCGACTGAAGCTTTGCACCACCCTAGCAGCTACCTGCCACCCCCACCTCCTCATACTCAATTTGAAGATGAGGGGCTTTTCCACCCATGTTAAGTGGGCAGGGGGGCTTATTTTGGAATCAAGTAAACATGGTATAGTTGTCAGTTAGGCTCCTTGCACTGGAAATATTTGTGATTATACACATACTGTAGCATTTTGTATTTGCTATCTTGGGTTTGTATCAGCTGTAAAAGTCCTATTTATATTCTTTAGCTGAAGGATAATCCATACAAGAAAGAAGTGAGGATATGCATGGTGCCACCAGACAGAAACAGAACCTTTCTGTCAGAAAAGGTCCGCTGTGAAACTGGGAAACTTTGCAATACACTGGTCAGCCAACTACTGGCTAGGGCTAGGCTCCAAGGTATGTGTGACCTAGCTATATATGACTAAATCATCTTATTTGTTAATTAATGTCACAATCATCACTCATGCCATTGTAACATGACAAAAGTAACATGACAAAAGCCACAGTGTGATAGACTTAATAATGAGGAGGGAAGGCAGATGTGCCCCTACCATACTCCTGACTTTCCCATGTTTTTTTCCTTCCTAGCCACCATCCCTAATTATGAATCTGCAGTAGAAGGAAAGTCTACCCCAGATTTAAAAGTTGTGTAGCATCAACAACAGCTAAGAAATCCCCAGTCTGGTAGGATTTGGGGTGGGGAGCAGGGAGGCACGTAACACAGGCTGGGAGAAAGGCTTTGTTTCACAGTCAGCAGAGAAAGGGCACAAGCAGAAGCCAAGTGAAAGAGTCAACTTGCAGCACACATAGGAAGAGAAGGAAGAGTCACTTCTGCAGAGCGGAGAAGAAGGAGAGTAGACACCACATGGAGAGGGGCAGATTTTTTTTTAGTGTGGAGATTGGACAGAGAACACATTGGGAGCAGTACAAGGGTGCAGCTAAGGAACACCTGGAGGGAAGTGGCATCAAGTATCAGGGCAAGAAGTACAACAGATCCACAGCTCTTTATACAAGCCTGGATTCGCATTTTGTGGTTAAGAAATCAACAGAACTGCAGGTTCTAGCACTGACCAGACAAATATTTTTTGCCAGTCATATTAATGTGACTAAGGACAACTAGCTGTGTTGCATAGAAAACACTAAAAAGTGTCTACACAAGGATTTGCAGTCAAGTTTGTTAGTTTGTTTTAATTAATATGTGAAAAATAGAAGTAAGAATTACGATGAAGATGCACAGACATTATGGAGTGCAAAGGAAAGAAACCGAGCTCATCTGTAGAGCTATTTCTTCCCCTCACCTTTTAGGTCAACATTATTTCACTACACAAAAATGCTGGAGAAAATACGGTGTAGTAAGAATGCAGAAAACCAACCCCTGTACTATCTGATTTTATTTAGGGGTTTCCAAACGCATGCATCATTTGCAAGTAGATTTTCACCAAGTTTTCACAACATATTACACAGAGTCATTGCATATACAAGTTATATATGATTTATTGCAACTACTCTGACAATTTGGAGCCGGGGGAAGAGGGGAATAGTTAGCAAAAGGAATCCCACCTGGACATTTTGTGGCCCCAGCTAAATAATAGGATGTGTTTTCCAATTCACTATATCAGAAACTATGTAGTAGTGTTTTCTCTGCCCCCATGTAGTCCCCAAGTATGTATATATCACCAGCTGCATACTGGAGTTTCCTGGGAAACACTCATGAAACATGACTTTCACAGATTCTCAGTCCATCTGGAGCACTAGGGCAGCATATGGTAGGGCAGCAAAATAACTGTTTATGGACATATCAGGTTATTTTTGTCTTCTATAGTACCTGACTAGGGTAAGAGAGGAGGTGCTGAGCTAAGCTCTTTCACCAACACTAACCCTCTTTTCAATTTTTTTTAAAAACTGGCATTTTGGCCAATTCTGCAGGGATGACATTCCCGAAAGGGCACAAAGATGCTATGATAAACGGGCTGTTGCTGATAATATTACACTAACTTAGGATAGGTAGAGGGGGGTGGAAAAAGGTGTGAAATGTTTTTCATATAAATTGTAGGGTTCTCCCTGGGGCTACAGAAAGAAGTATAGTTAAAAAAAAAGATTAAGAAATAATAACTAAAGGTGCATGCTTTATTACTTCAGGTAAAAATATCTTATGAATAATATAATCATTGTCTCTGGTTATTGGGTATGAAAAAGATAAGTGTAATCAGTGTACTGTGATACAGGAACATTAACGCTTTCACACTGACTGAATACAGACTTAGAAATGAGTTAAGAATCACTGGGTCATCTAAGTGGAGGATTATTCTACACACAGGCCCCTAGGTCAATTTAAATAATTTAATTTATCTCCATGACTGTAGGGGCCTACACATTCCCATGCCTGCTTTTTTATCCTTCAGTCTTACTGGAATAGTTTTAATGGGGCGGGGTGGGAATCAGGAAGGATACACTTGAGCCATAACACCACAAAAATCTATGACCTGGCCTTGTTAGGGTTAATAAGGGAATAGCAGGAAGGAAAAAAAACTCTGCAAATTACATCAAGGACATTATCTTATGCAGCAGCCTTAATCAGTTTTTATTTTTTTCAGTAGTATACCAAGGGTCCTTTTAGTGCTCATTGGCTTGTTCCAAGCATTAAAAATAGGGGAAATGCACTGTAATTAATGCAGCTTCTTATCCTGTATCAGTCTTTCCTGTGGAGATGAGCTAGGCTAGACCAGAGAAGCACAGCTCAACTGACTACCTAGAGTTATCCTCAAGTGCTGTAAGGGTACATAAAGCAAGGCAAGGGCCTTTTCACTTGGCCCCTTTACAAACTGTAGGGACTAGTGCTGGGGGGAGTCGTTTCAGGTGCCTTAAAGCACCAAAATATTACTATTGGACTCACTACCTAAAATCCATACCAGACAGGATCAGGATGGCCAATTCCCTGTTGCACTACATTGAATACAGAGCTCCTGGCAGGCATGTTGAGCACCCACAATGCTTATGGACTTGATCTGGGGCTGTGAACAACCAGTATTTCAGAGCACTTATGGCCTCAACCTGCCTCTCGAGTTAGAGACTAAAACAAATATTGAGACAACAAACCACCTTAACTAAAAGTTACTGAGTTTAATGTATGGCCCAACTATCATTGTGTGGAGAGCAAATGTTAGCTAGATGGCTTGGAAAGCCAAGGGAAAGAAAGAAAGCCTCAAATGAGCCTTGGAGCTAAGATGTATATTATATTACAGCCCAGTCTCAATTTAAATCACTAAAGCAGATGAGTAGAAGATAAGCTGTGGTGTATGGTAAGTTAGAAAGAAATGACCCTCCCTGCTCATACGGAAGACATCACCCAATTCAAGAAAACAGTTCAAAGCCAGCCTGGGTTAATAAAATAACTAACACAGCTCGGAGATTTCTAATGACTGTATGTACTTTTTGAACTAAAGTTTGTTTAACCCATTTGATCAAACTCAGAATTGGATCAAACTCAAGTCCATAGGCATTGTGGGTGCTCAACATTTGATCAAACTCGGCCAACACTGAGTTCTTGCTGCTTCCATTTTGGATGTAAAGATACATTTGGACAAGTATTAGTATGTTTTTCCCCTCACAGAGGAAGTGCATAGTAAGATTTCACTATGCTACCAAAATTTCTGCAACTAGAAATTTCAGTAGAATTAGACTTAATATATGTTTGTTGACTCTTCTCCACACATAACGTATGCACATGTGTGTGTGCACGCACACAAATAAATTGTTTAACTTGAATATTCATCTGGGATAGGAACAGAAGTAAACAAGAGTCAAGAGGCCAGCATATCTCCCTAATTGAACCATTGCATGAAGAATTTTGTTTCACAGCATCACCAAAATAAATATCTGACAAGTCAAGGCCATGAAACATCATTGCAACAAGCATATCTTTTCTTAAGATGGGCTACCAAAAATAACTCAAAATTTGACAAAGCATGCTATTTTCAAGGGCCCTAAAGGATCTATGTACATTTAGGCCAGACTAGTTCACAAATGTTTTGATATCACTTCCCATGAATTAGGGCTACTACAGTTACACTTTTAATTCATGTATGAATAAATTCCAAACCACAAAAACCCACTGATGTTTGCCTGGGTACCTCCCACAAACATAAATTGGTCCAGGTTCCTTTGGTCACTAGAAAGCAGATTTCCTCAAAACTCAGTCTAAGTTCACGATGACCCTGAACCAAAACCTCAGATTCTCTGAACTTTGGAGCCAAACATGGCAGCTTGGAGTTCATCTTTAAGTTTCAGAATTGGTTACAAAAGCTTCATAAGAATACAAATAAAAAAAGCCAGCTTACAAACAGGCCTGTGAAACCTACTACAATTTTTACTGCTTATTTGGCTTATAGTGAGGAGAAATACTTTTTTATTTCTTATACCATGTTTATAAATCAGTGAAAGAACTGAGCCCTTTCAAATGTCTCCCAACCTTATAATGTTCCCTCTTCTAGTCTTAGTTTTACCTTATAAGCAAAAACACGTGCCCGGACACTTCATATGGAACCTCATTCTCAAAGCTTTTATTTCCTTTCCCTATGCCCCATCCTCTATTGCAGACACCACAAGAAACATTCTTGAGAGCATTCAAGAAGGGGATTGTTGGTGCCACATCTAGGACCAAAGGAAAACCATAACAAATATTTGTTCCTTCACATATCCAAAGCATTTACATGTTAGTTGTATTTTTGGTTCGGGTTTTAATTGTCATTCTGTTTAATTTTTAAAGAGGTTTTATAAAGTTATATCTTGATGGGGAAGATATGATTCTATAGAAAATCCACTGCAGCGAATAGAAGCTGGACAATGCTGGAGCAACCATAACTGGACCTACATGGACACTAGGCTTCAATTAACCAGGAAGAAAACCCCCCCAGCTCTTACTGGATATCCCTGAAAGGAGCCAAACTAGAGCAGTCCAGACAGTAGAAAGCAAAACAGGCTAGAAAATTGAGGGGCATAGGCAGTGGAAGGCCAGGGTAATAGGGCTTAGCCCCCCCAAACTAATTTTGTGGCAGCTGGCAACAACAGCAGCACCACAGTGCCACCATCCTGTAGCACCTGGCACCACTCGGCATGCAGCCAGGCCAGCACCCCACATGCACTCAGCTCCACGTGGCTCCACTGCTCTAGCACCACCGCCGTGACCTGCCACCGCAGCACAGCACTCAGACCCCCCAAATAATATTTTCTCCTGCTGCTTATGCTGAGGGGCTTAACCTCACTGGATATGAGAAACAGCAGCTTCAGGGCATCTTGGCCAAAAACGTTCAAGACAACAGTGGGAAACAATTTGGAAGGTGTTAATGTCATATTTCCACATTATTCAGTAAATACAAAAACAAAACATGGTTTGATATACTTTTATCTTTAGAGTTAAGAGCTCTAATTGTCATTTCAGGAATTCTTGCCCCCTGCAAAGGACAAAAGAATCACCAGTATAAAATTGCCCCTTCTGGGACATTAAAGAGCGATACCAATTATTCCCCCATCATATCAATATTCTTTGCCTGCAATCTTTTTTTAAGCGAGAAGTTACTTCATCTTTCTTTACTACATACATTACACAAAAACAGCCTTTATACTCAGGCTTCAGATTTTCTCCTTCTGCCTCAAATAAATAAGGAAACTGAAGTTTATAAACATGCTGGAGCTTGTAACATTAGAAACACTTGCCTATGTGTCTCCAACTCCCCAAATGCACAGCCTCATTTGCTGCCCAATCAAACTCAGTAGTTGTAACAGTTACCTAGGCAGGTCTTACTCTGGAGTTTAAAATTCCCCACCTACAATATATATAGTTAGTCCTAATAAATAAATGACTTGGACCATGCATTATATATCATTCAAATCCATGAGGACACAAATTATGTATAATACATCGGCTGTGTAATTTATTTATTAAGCAAAACGTGAATTTTCCATGCTTGTGTTTTGAGGCACAGTTTGTCACACACAGCTAAATGATGTATTCTTATTAGTCCCACTCAATTACCAAGTCATCCCTCTGTGCACTGTATATTTGTTAATGATAGTGCCACAACGCTGCATCTACAATACCTGTGATTTTAGTGATTCATAACCACTCACTAAAACTGTGAAAATGATAAATTGACTGCTGTTGATTAAATGCCGCCAACAGTATGTTTCGCGTGTGTTTGTCGCAGTTAGAAGTTAAAGAAACAGCATTGCTCCAATCATTTAAATATCTAATTAAGCAGAGCTCTTGCTAGATGTAGGGAGCATGTTGGAATAAAAGATTATAAAGCAGAGCTGTGGGTTTTTTGTGCTTTTCTTACACAACCCTGCTGTCCATAAATAAATATGAGTCAAAATATTTAAATGATTATATATAAAATTAGAGGGGGAAAAAAAGACTGAAGAACTTAGTATAGAGTGTAGTTCTTCCAGGCTCACTGCACAGCTGCACATGGTTGATTTGATGGCTTTAGCTGGTCTCTGAGATTAGCTTGGAACAACAGTGAGCTCCAGTAACATACAAGGCAGCCCTCAATGACAGTACTTAAAACTGGGGCAAATGGAGAGGGGTGGAGGCAGTGACTGAAACTACATTCCAGTAAGGCAAATATCACCTCTCAGACACTACTATAGAGAAAGGCTTTGCCTGTTTGTACTGAAGGAATGGCAAAAAAAAAAAAAAAGGGACAATATCCCTTTCAAATACAAATTAATTATCTTTATTACTTTGGTTAACGTTTTTTTCCCCTCTCCCCTTAGATTAATCTGGTATAGAGTCCTCAGGCTAATATTGGAAGGAGAGTGGAACGAGACCAAGAAAAGTGGATATTCCTGTGCCAAAAATTTGAATCTTATCTTAAGACGCTGGAACAGAGAGAGAAATTAAAATAGTCCTCCCAGCTACATTCATCTTAATAAGACAAATCAGGAGAGATTTTTTCCCGTCCTCCCTCTTCATTTTGAATTCTGAGCTAAGTGGCTACAGGAAAGAGTACAGTATGGGATTCTGTCCTTTAAAAAAAACCCCAAACTGCTGTTGTTCAAATTGGCACTATGTCCAGACTTTGCATTTAAATAGCCTCCTATCCCAAGCATTTTCTGTAGTGTGTCAAGAGGAACCCCACCACTTCTATGGTGGAGGCCAACAACCAACTGGCATGTAGACCAGCATATGACTGAATAGAGGGGCCATTTCTTATATCAGTGGTTTTAAAACTACATAAAGTCATGAAACCCATTCATATCACTATTTCTGCTACCCCTGAGTCTAAGGCCACATGAGCTGACACAGAACCAGGTGACTCAGCCCAACAACGGAGGCACACCACCCCCCAGCTCACTTTGCCATTACTGCAATTTCTTCGCAGAATCCATGATGACCTATCATGACCAGAACAGAATTTGACAATCAGTCTTATATAATTCATCTTTAGTACATGAACCCTCACAGAGCCAACAATGTTTCACATTTTAAGGTCCAATCTGAAAAAAAGAACAACCCACCAGGAACATATTTTATTTAAAGCATGGAGGTCTGAGCTAACTCTGGCTAGATCTGAACTGGGGTCCCCAAAGATAGTAAATAGTTTAAACATGATGTTTAGACCAAAAAACTATACTCTGCAGCAAAAACAGTACTTCAGTAATACGGTGTATATATAGAAAAGATTAGTGGATGGCATTCTAGATCCTTTCCTTACTAATGTTCTTCATGAGTCTCTCAACAGGAATCTGTAAAAGGTAAAATAAGAGATAATCAGATGTTTTTATCTTCCCTGGGAACATCTACATGAGATGTTTACTGCAGAACTGCTTAATTGGCTTCTCAGTAAACATCTCCATGTCTACAGATCTGCCCCTATTAGCACACATGAAACTTATAAACTCTGGAGCAAGCTAGTACTTGTACTTGCAAGTACTAGCCTGCTCCCAAGTTTTTTTGTGCATAGCAGTACAAGTGTAGATGCTTCCCAGCTGGCTCAGGCAGAGGATGTTTCAGTGCAGGGACTGCCTGCCAGTTAACCCTGCACTGAAGCATCCTCATCCCCCACCAGCCCCTCTGCAGCATGCTGGGCCTGGTCAGGGCAGCACTGGGCTGCATATGCTCAATGTGCTGCATATGAATAAACCCCAGAGCAATATACTCCAGAGCTTTTTGCTCCCAGGTGCATGTTCAAATGGCACACCTGGGAGTAAGAAAAAACTCTGGAGCAATAAGGTCTGTAGTTTATTCATGTGCATTAATTGCACAGGTATATACACACCCTGTGTAATACTTTCTGCTCCTACAAGCTCCAGGGAACAAGCCATTGTAATAAATAACTTCAGAGCTGCATTTTTTCAAACAGCTGAACAACATTCATCTCTAAACCACACAATCCTATCAGGTGAAGAAATAGGTTTATAGATGGCTAACAGAAAGGTTAAGAAATGTGTCCAAGTTCACAGTAACAGATTGGGCTAGATCCATGGGTTGAACTTGGGTCTTCTGGCACTCAGTCAACTGTCTAATCCATAAGGGAAAAAAGTCATCCAACCCTTCCATATCTCACTAAAAGTGACCTAACTCATCCTTACTTAGCACTTTTACATTCATAAATCTGAAAGGCTTAACAAAATTGGGTAAACAAGAATAGCCTTATCTTTAGTATGTAGCTAAAGCATGTAGACTGTAAATAAGTTTTAGAAGTCCCATGATCTAGTGAATTACATATGGTTCTGTTATAGCAGAAAACTTGGGCTCGTTCCCAACTGTTTCCTATGTGATCTTGTGGAAATCATTTACCCTATCTGCATAAGAGTAAGACGAAATGTTGCTTAATAGGGGGTATGTCTTTACTGCAATTGCAGGGAGGGCTGTGGTGCTGCGTAGAGATACTCAAGCCAGCTGTAAGATAACTAATTTGAGTACTGAAAGCATTTTACTCACAGCAGCATTGAGCTTAGCATAGGCTATTTTTTCCTTTTCAGAAGTAGAGTGCCCTAGGAATCCTTTTACAGGATCCTGGATTTCTGCAAAGGGGTCCCTGCTAGTTCTTAGCAGAGAGTGTAAACAGACCAGTGAGCTACCTTAACTGAGCATGGACAGAAAGGGCAGCAGTCCTTAGCTGTGTACTTTTCAAATTTAACACTTATATACAGTAATATACTGAGCAAAGTGTTTCAGTTAAGTGCTCCATGTTATGGCTTGGGCACAATTTCAATAAGGGTTTTAAATAAAAAAGGACACTAAGGGAAAAATAGGGACTTGGGGAAGGAAAAGATAGGGATGGCATAGGAGGAGAGAAAAAAAACCTTTAAATTTTTGCCAGAATACTTGCAACTTGCACAGGTGCACTATGCCTGCTGTGTCCTCCAAAGAAAGCATGGCACAGTTAGGAGCTCAGGGGATTTTTTTCAGAAGAAATATAGTGTGGCTTACCTAAATCCCTTGAGCACTCCAGGGGATGAGGAGTCCCAAAGGATAGGCATCAGGAGCATGGTTAAGGGGCTGACAACTCCTTGGAGATTTTCAAAGGCAGTCAGAGGTCCCCCACCAAGTGCCCGGTTAGCCCTCCTGACATAGCTGCAGCAGAAGCAAAACTAAATCAGCAGAGGCAGACTAAATGACTGGCCACATTGCACAAAATACAACTAAGAATTCAATAACTAACTGATGATTCAATATCTCAAATACAAGGGATGGCCCAACACAAGATGGAGAGAAAAAGGGAAAGTCACTCCAGTGTTTCACATGTTGATTGAGTTTTTCAGGCATTTTGAGGATGAGAATGGTAAGGGAAGAAGTGTGCACTTACCCATTAGGGACAGGCTAGTAGAGGGGAAGTAATAAAAGCTGGAAGAAGATGCTTCCTGGATTTCCTTTATGTTACTAGTTAGGGTCTACATACACAGCTGACTGCAGCATATTGTCTAACCCTGCTAAAATAGCACTTGAGTCAGAAGAGGATAAGATTACTCCAGCTCAGAAATTAAGGGTGATGCTAAGGTTACCTTTAAACCATTCTAAAGGCACTTAAAATAGGACTATCAGTGCATTAAAGGGTGTTAAACTGTGCTAAGTACCCTCTAGTGCAGTGGTCTCCAACCTTTTTAAGTAGGAGATTACTTTTTGAATTAAAAAGCAACCCAAGATCTACCACACGCCTCACTCTCCCCACTCTCCCTGCCAGCAGGTCAGTCTGTGGGGATGGAAGGGTTGGGGGACAGACTGA
>NW_017728992.1:72279196-72279628 GCF_001723915.1 Gavialis gangeticus | reverse complement strand
ATCAAGGCCCCAACAATGAGGGATGGAGTGGGGCACAGGCAGCAGTAGGGTCTGGAGTGAGTGTGACCCTGGGACTCCTCTTGTCCCACAACCCAGCCCAGCCAGGGCCCCACTCATCCCAACCCCTGCTCCTGCCTGTTCCCCACTCCCTCCCTGACCGCTGGGGCCTCAATCTGCCCTCCCCCACCACAGTGGTGAGGGAAGGAGTGGGTCTGGGGAAGGAGCAGGCCCTGCACAGCCTGGGTGGGGCATGGGTCAGAGCCAGGACTGGGTTGTCCAAGGGGCCCCCAGCATGGGGGGGGGAGTGGTGGCTCCCACCACTTTATACACACCAGGAGGGTGTGGGGGCCACGTGCCTGGGATCTGCATGCCATATGCATCCCACCACCAGGCAGGCAGGGCTCAGCCCTGCAGTGGGACTCACGTGGGGTT
>NW_017728992.1:72269330-72279085 GCF_001723915.1 Gavialis gangeticus | reverse complement strand
GGGTTGGGCCATGGCCTGACTGGGTTTTGGAACATCTGCTCATCCAGGGGCACATTCTGGGGGGGGGGAGGGGGACTCCAGCTGCTGGGTGCACCCTGGCAGAGGCCCGGGGGGCAAGTTCCCCCCATCTCTGCATGGGGCAGAGGCAGCTGCTGCTGCAGGCTGCCCTTTGCACCCCAAGCACAGGTGGGGGGGCTCGGGCCCCTGGGGCCTCTGCCGGGGTGCACCCAGCAGCAGAAGCCACCCCCCCCCACACCCCTGGATGAGCAGATCTTCCAAGACTCAGCCAGGCCTCGGCCTGACCACGTCAGTCCCGCTGCAGCCCTGCCCACACATGGACAGCTGCAGAGGGGCTCAAGGTGCAGTGGGCAGTGGCAGCCACCTCCACTGCCTCCACTCCGCACAGAGATGGGGGGGCACATGCCCCCAGGGCCTCCACTGGGGTGCACTCAGCAGTGAGAGCCACCCCACACCCTTGGATGAGCTTCCTGGGCTCCAATCCCACCCAACCCAGCTGGGCTGGGGGCCCACTCACCTCCCCTGGCTCCTGGTTGTGCCGCACTCTGTCTATCCCTCAGTGTGGGGGCCTCAATCTGGCCCCTGTCCCTTTCCTCTCCCACAGACTGACCTGTTGGGCTGGAGGGGAGCACATGCACACATATGCACACACGGCCACTCCCCCAGCCCAGGATCAACCAAAAGAGGATCCACAATGACTTGACTGGTTGGCGACCACTGCTCTAGTGCCTTAAAGGCCTCTCCATTGACTGAGATCTTGTAGTAGTAAAGAGGCTTGTGTGTCCCAATGACCCCTCAGAGCTATGTTGCCCAGAGTCTTGCACTCCTGGCAGGGTCACCCATAGCAAACAGGCCTGAGGGGAGGTCCCAGACAAACCATGGTCCAACCTCAAGTCCTCAGAGGATCAAGTGAAAGATGTCAGGATCTCAACAGCTGTAAAAATGGAAGAAGGCTGCAGCAAGATGGAGGTTGCCTGTCATCTAGGGTTCTCCCTTGCCATTGAACTCAGATATCCACTGTCTCCAGATTTCATGGTTGCTGTTTCCACCTACCAGTTACCTTACATTAAGCAGTCACGTGCAGGCTCCTACCAAAGGAAACAACATGATGTCCTGTACAGACCTCCAAAAGCCATGAAGTGATGGGCCAGTGGTGGTGGAGACAGATCTTGTGAATCCAGTAGTCTCCAGCCATGAATCTGAATGCAGGTGGTCATAGCCTGATGGTCATCTTGCATCTGCATTGAGAGACAGGTGCAATTTGGCAGCTGGTACTGTGACTGAGCAGTATTCCCTCTATTCAGGATCCCCTCTGCTCACTCCACTTTGGAAGGGGCTAGAAAAGCCATCCTAAACCTAGACTATCTTATCTGTTCCTGGCTGGATAACCACGTCATCAGGGTCACTCTCTCTGCAGTCGCAAACAACATAAGACAACAATGGTATTTGCAACATGGAATGTTTACACCTTGATAATTAACCAAGACAATGAACAACTGGAAAGAACAACTGACATCATCTCCAGGAACTGGTGAGAGACAACATTAATGCTGTAGCTGTGAGCGAGACAAAATGACTAGGTTAGGGTCAGCTGAAGGAAGAGGATGGGGGCTACACCTGCCTCTAGAAAGGGAAACCTGCCCAGAACATATGCATTCAAAGTGTTGGCTTCACCATTGAAAAACAACTCATCAGTCAAATTATGGAGCTCCCTGGGGGCATTGATGAACATCTTATGACTTTTCATCTTCAGCTCAGCAATAACCAGTACACCACCATGATCAGTGCATATGCCCCAACACTTGATGTTGTGCCACCTGGCTTTAGGCTGTATGTTAACTGGCCTGTAATTTTACCAGCCCCGGGTTACCTTGCTCCCCTGTCTCCCTCTGGCTTGGGTCCCCAGCAGCCCAAGGATTCTTCTCTCTCTCTCTCCTCAGGTTTTTTGCTGTCCCATTCCTGGGCAGCTGTATCCCATTCCTGTGCTCTGTTTCAGGTAAGTAGCTAGGTCCTCCTGGGCTTAGCTTATCTCTGCCTGCCCCCTCTTGGGACTGCCACCACATTCCCTCAGTGCAGCTACAAACTGCTCTGGGCCCACTGGAGGACTCACTACCAGCCCTCCCAGAATCTGTTCCAGTGGAGTTTTTATGTCCCCTTCCAAGGGGCCGGCCAGTGAATTGGCATCGGCACACCACCATAAAGTGGGTCCATGCTGGTGCCAGTGCTGGCCCCAGCTCTCCCCTGGCCTGTTGCAACTTTTCTTCTTCTGTCTTTGGCACAGTGGGTTTTTTTGCTGCAGCCCCATTCTGCTGCACTTCCAGTCTCTGGTGGTGTCCCACCGGCTCTGCCCCTCTCCTTCCTCTGGTAAGTTTCTCTTTGTGGCATTGTCCCCACCATAATATCCAACAGTATTTCCATGCCCTGTCCAGAAATGAAGCAACACTGAAGAACATGAAAATGGTGGTCACCCACCTGGTTGGATACTAGACCGGGGGGAGGGGGTGGCATGGACTGGATAAACTACACTCAAGAGTACTGAGGGAATTAGCTGGAGTCATTGCGGGACCTTTGGCAAAGGTATTTGAAGACTTACGGTGCTCAGGAGGGGTCCTGGAAGACTGGAAAAAGGCCAATGTGGCGCCAATCTTTAAGAAGGGGAGGAGGAAGGATCTGGAAAACTGTAGGCTGATCAGTTTGACCTCAATACCAGGTAAAATTTTGGAAAAAATTATCAAGAAATCAATTTGTGAGAGACTGGCAAAATCGATGACACTTAAGGATAGCCAACATAGTTTTGTTGTGGGCAAGTCAGGTCTGACCAATCTTGCCTTCTTCTATGAGCAAGTAATGAACCACTTAGATGTGGAAGACACGGTCGATATCATATACTTGGATTTTAAAGAGGCCTTTAATACCATCTCCCATGAAACTCTTATAAAAAAATTGGAGGATTGTGGGCTGGCAGAGTCCACTATCAGGTGATTTGGGAACTGGCTAAGGGGTCAAACCCAGAGAGTGTTATTGGATGGGTCTGTATCATCTTGGCTGGAGGTGACCAGTGCTGTCCCACAGGGTTCAGTTCTTGGCCCCGTGTTGTTCAAGATCTTTATCAATGATTAAGATAAGGATATGGAAAACATCCTTGCCACATCTGTGGATAATACTAACCTGTAGGGAAAAGCAGTCACACTAGGGGATAGGATGCAGATCCAAAGGGACCTGGACAAGCTGGAAAGATAGGCAGAGTGGAACCAGATGCAGTTCAATAAGGATAAATGCAGAGTGCTTCACCTGGGGAAAAGTAACCAGTGACATGAATATAGGTTAGGAAGTTATCTCCTGGCCAGCATGATGGCTGAAAGGGACCTCAAGGTTATAGCTGATCACAGGATGAGCAGGGCTAAGGAAGTGATAAGTCCTCTGCACTCAGTGCTGGTGAGACCCCAGCTGGAGTACTGTGTCCACTTCTGGTCGCTACACAAAAGGGGTCATTTTGCTTGGCAAGATGACACCTCATCTCAGGAGAAGAAAGAGACATATCAGCTCCTCAAAGCTGAAGCTGAAGATCAAAAGGAGATCTGGGAAACCAAAAATCAGTGGTGGCAAGATAAAGCCAAAGACATCCAGCTGCATACTGACAAACAAGGAATGTGTAGCTTTTTCAAGGCAATGAAAGCCATCTACAGTCCAACTGCCCATGGTCCTACTTTCCTGCAATTGCAGGATGGCTCAGTGCTCCTCAAAGACAATGAATCTATCCAAGCTAGCTATAAAGAGCACTTTGAGGCACTTCTGAACCATGAGTCAACTATGGCAGATATCAACATTGAGTCCATCCCCCAACAATCTGAAAGGAGATCCCTCACCAACCCTTCTATCCTAGAAGGACTCTGGTGTGCCATCAAGGAAGCCAAGAACAACAAGGCTACTGGACTGGATGGCATATCTACAGGAATCTACAAGGCTGGCAGTAAGAAACTGATACTGAGAGACTATCAATTTATTCTATGAATTTGAAACAATGAAGAGATCCCTGGGAACCTGAGGAAGTACAAAATCATGGTTATCTTAAACAGAGGAGATGCTTCTGTGTGTAGGAACTTGTCATGGGATGGGGTCCCCAGGGATGGCCATGACACCCCTAGGGCTTCGTGACCATACCAATCTTGCCCACCGGGCACCCCTTTCCTCTCCTGCCACATATTGTTGGTAATTATAATAAATAGGGAGGCTGCCCTTGAGTTTGTGTTTGGACACAGTCCTGATAGACCCCACTGAACACTGTGGGTTTTTGGACCCCTTTTTGGTCCTGCTCAAAATGGTTGTCTCACAGGACACCCTCAGCCTGATGGGCTAGATGCATGGCTCCAAAACCACCTCTTTACCACACCCCAAGCCTTGCAGATGGTATTTAAACTTTGCCTCTTTGGGGCTTTGCTATAGCTCAGACTCCTGTCATCACCAGGCTCTCCACAGCCCTGTCTCTGTGCCTACACACTGGCGCTGGGCTCTGCTCACCCCATTTGTCACCACGCCCCCTGGCACTGGGGTCTGCTCACCCCCCTTTGTCACCATGCCCCCGGCACTGGGGTCTGCTCACCCCCCCCCCTTTGTCACTGCATCCCCTGGCGCTGGGGTCACACACTGCAGTGGGCCCCCAATGAGGCCTCTGCCTCCCCCAATAGCCTCAGTCCAGTCCACCAGTTTATAAACAGCAACCAAAATATAAGCCTATAACATAATACAAGGAGCTCAGGGTGTCCTCTGTCCCTTTAAAAGAGTCACACTTCCCCCTAGCATTAAGTGCCTTGTATGCCAGGGTAGCTGGTGAGCTCCTGGAGCCCCATTAGCCCTATAAGCAGTGTAACAGGAGTAACTCTCTAGGGGTCGCCATGCTCTCCCCTAGCACCCCTTACCATGTCCAGTCAGTCTACAATACACCCTCAATCTCACCTGCCACGTCTTTGATGTCAATTATGTAATTGGGGAGGCTGCCTCTTCGGTTCTCCTGGACACGGTTATCCTCCTGTACATTAGCCTGGCTCTGCTAATGGGTGTTCCTGGGCACCCCAGCCTTAGAATCATAGAATCAATGAGCCAGAAGGGACCTAGACAGATCATCAAGTCTGACCCCCTGCCATGGGCAGGAAGGAGCACTGGGGGTAGCAGGGGTCATAAGACCCCAGCCAGGTGCCTGTCCAGTCTCCTCTTGAAGATTTCCAGGGAAGGTGAGAGCACCACCTCTCTGGGAAGCCTATTCCAGGCTCTGGCCACCCTTACAGTGAAGTAGTTCTTCCTAATATCTAACCTAAACCTATCCTCCCTCAGCTTGTGGCCATTGTTCCAAGTGACTCCAAGGGGGGCCCTGGTGAACAGACTTTCCCCGAGTCTTATGGGCTATGCATGGCTCCAACCAGCCCTTTACCATGCCCCAAGCCTCGCAGATGTACCAGACGTTGTTCGGTCAGTCTTGCTCTCTGCGCCCTCTCTGGCGCTCAGGCTCTCCGCGGCCCTCGTCTCACCACTGCGCCCTCTGTCGCTTGTCAACCGCTGCCCCTTTTGCCTCAGGGCTTCTCATCACTTCCTTTTTCTCTGGGGCGCTTATCACGCTGCCCTCTGCTCTGGAGTTACCGTAGCCTCAGGTCTCAGGTAGCCG
This sequence comes from Gavialis gangeticus, assembly GCF_001723915.1. Classification (NCBI taxonomy): domain Eukaryota; kingdom Metazoa; phylum Chordata; order Crocodylia; family Gavialidae; genus Gavialis; species Gavialis gangeticus. The sequence continues at coordinate 72,273,411 of NW_017728992.1, read as the reverse complement.
TAGCCGTGCTTGGCCCCAACTCTCCTCCTTGGGGTCTCCACCCCCTGCTGGGCTCAGGTGGCCTCAGCCTTACCTGGCCTCCAATTCTCCTCTCCCCTTTGCCTCGGGGCTGGGGTCAGTGCACACCTGGCTGTTGTACCCTCTCTGGCACCGGGGTCCCCACGCTACCGTGGAGCCCCTGTGAGGCCTCCTCCAACCCCTAATAGCCTCACCCGGTCCTCCGGTGTAACCCACAAACACAAAGCATAAGCCCCTGGGCTATAACATAAATTCTAGCCACTTAGCTGTAACATCCTTCGAGCCACCAGATGGGTACTCCGTCTCTTCCCCAGTATCAGCCTGCTTGTGCAGTCTCGCTTCTGCTCTTTACTCACATAGGCAGAGTTCTCTCTCCCTTGGCGGCCAGCAGCCCATTCCCCTCTGGCCTCAGACTTATGATTTTTATATAGGCACCAGGCCCTGCCCCTTCTGGTCAGCTGACCAGGCAGGTATAAGTCCTTACCCTCATTAACTGGTTGGCCCAGCAACCTGCACCTGGGTCCTTATCTCTACTCTCAAAGTAGCAGGCACCTTGGTGCCCTGCTACAAGCAGCATATCAGGCAGCCACAGCATCTCTGAGCACTTCTCCCCTGGAGGCTCTTTCCCCTGGCTGCTGCCAGAGAACTAACTCCGGCTGGTGTCAGACCTGGGGTTTATATGTGCCCAGGGCCCTGCCTTCTTCCAGTCAGCTGACCAGGTGCAGGTGCAGGTGCAGGTGCCAGCTAATTCCCTTGTTAGCCTGCTGCCATAGCAACCTGCACCTGTGGGGTTTCTGTCTGGCTCTTATGGCCCTCTCCCTAGGGAGCTTCTGCTCTTAAACGAACAGGCACCTTAGTGCCCTGCAACAGAACTATTGAGGTACCACCCTCGTTTTCACAGTGGGGAAAATCCTTGCCCACATCCTCCTGAACTGTCTTCTACTTCTTGCTGAGGAAGTCCTGCTGGAATCTCAGAGTTGTTTCAGACTGTCCCATGCGGTAACTGACACAATCTTTGTTGCCCACCAGATCCAAGAAAAGTGTCAGGAACATCACAACCTGTATATAGTTTTCATTGACTAAGGCCTCTAATTCCACCAATCAGTAAAGCCTTGTGGAAAGTACCAGCCAGATTTGGATATCCTGAAAAGTACATCAAGGTCCTGAGGCTTCTTCATGATGAGATGACTGTGCCTATCCTATGTAGTGGATTGGAGACATTCATTTTTCATCCAAAATTCAGTCAAGCAAAATATGTCATCACCCCAACTCCGTGCTCAGTTTATTTGACAGTTATCTTGGTTCTCATTTGAAGAGTGCCTTCCTTCTGTAATTGACATAGAATACTGAATGGATGGAGGGCTCTTCAATATGAGACGTTTTCAGTCAAAGACCAAAGTAATGAAAACAACCATCCTTGACCTGCAATATGCTGACAATTGTGCCATCCTTGCACACCCAGAGAAAAACTTTCAGACTACATCAGATCTTTTCAGAGAAGCCTACTGAATTTGTGCCTCTCTCTCAACATTGAGAAAACTAACATGCTCTATCAACCTGCCACAGACCATAAATATGAACTCCCTCTCCAAATTACCCCTGAGGGAAAGACCCTGGAGGTAGTTAAGCACTTCCCCTACCTTGGTAGTCACATCTCTCAGAAAGTGAATCTGATGAGGAGATCTAACGCAGGGTCCAGTACACAAGTGCCCTATTTGGGAAATTGCTTTGGTGTGTCTTTATTCATTGTGATCTCTGAAGACACCAAGATCCAGACTACAATTCAGTCGTCATCCCTACTCTCCTCTACAGATGTAAAATGCGGGTGACCTGCCATCATAATCTCAAGAGCCTGGAAAGAGATCACCAACAATGCCTCTGTAAAATCTTCCACATCAAATGGAAAGATCACCACACAAATACCAGAATTCTTGCTGAAGCCAAGGTTACCAGCATGGAGTCAGTGACCATAGAATAATAGAAAATTAAGGTTGATGACCTATTTCAGGGCTTCACCACCCTTCTAGTGAGAAAGTTTTTCCTAATACCCAACCTAAACCTCCCTTGCTGCAACTTGAGACTTTTGCTCCTTGTTTTGTCATCTGTCACCACTGAAAGCAGTCTAGCTCCATCCTCTTTGGAACCACCCTTTAGGTAGTTAAAGGTTGCTATCAAATCCTCTTTCTTCTCCAAATTAAATAAACCCAGTTGCCTTCACCTCTCCTCATAAGCCATGTGCCCCAGCCCCCAAATCATTTTCATTGCTTTCTTCTGTACTCTCTCCAATTTGTCCACATGCTTTCTTTAGCAGAGGGCCCAAAACTGAACATGGTAGTTGTAACAGGGCAAAGACAGCCCTGTTCCTTTGATGTTACTAAATTGCAAGTAGTCAGGTCAGGGACAGGGCAAAGTTAATTACTTAATAAACACAGCTGGGAAGGGGATGGCACTTGGAGTGAACATTAACTGATTAGGAGCCAGCAGCTACTTATGTCCACAGCAAGGGGTTTTCCTTTGCCCCCTGGGGCACAGCATGGAGAGATTCAGCAGGGATGCCAGGAGCAGCAGACCCAGCGCTGGAGCAGCTTGCGGGTAAGTCCAGCTGACTGGGTGTAGGTAACCACAATGACTGGTGAAGTAAGAAGGTGAGGAAGAGAGGAAAAACTTACTGATTGAGAGAAGGTCCCACAGAGAAAGGATCCGACGGTACCGCAGGGAAGAGAAAAGACAGTGGGACTGGAGTGGAGCTGACTGACTTGTGGGAATGGGCTGCACAGTGGTGGAGAAAGGGGAGACTACAAGCTGTGAGAACAGCCAGGGTGCTCCACAACCTGTGGGGAAGTTACTAATAAACCAGTTTTCTTTTATCCTGCTTCTAGGGTGACTCTCTCTTTGCGGAATTAACTTCTTATTCTTCCATCACTCCAAAGCATGGCAGACGAGTCTCAGGGGGAGAGATTTTGTTATTCACCCCCACCTGGCCACAGTAGTCTAGATGGGGCCTCACCAGTACTGAATAGAGTGAATTAATTACTTCCCTTGATCTTCTGGCAATGCTCCTACCAATGCAGCCCAGTATGCTGTTAGCCTTCTTGGCAACAAAGGCACTCTGCTGACTCATATCCAGCTTATTGTCCACTGTAACCCCCACATCCTTTTCTGCAAAGCTGCTGCTTAGCCAGTCAGCCCTCAGCCTGTACCAGTGCATGGGATTCTTCTTCAAAGTCCTAAATGCAGGACTTTGCATCTGTCCTTGTTGAACCTCATGGCATTTCTTTTGGCCCAATCCTCCAATTTGTCTAGATCACTCTGAAACCCAGCCCTACCCTTCAGTGTATCTACTATACCTGCCAGCTTGGTGACAGCTTGGTGTCATCCGTGAACTTGCTAAGGGTGCAATCCATCCCATCTTCCAGATCATTAATGAAGATATTGAACAAATCTGGCCCCAGGACCGACCCCTGGGGAACTCCAGAATCAAAATAGATTCTTTGAGGACCATCTCCATGATTTTTCTGGGGACTGAAGTGAGGCTGACTGATCTGTAGTTCCCTGGATCCTCCTTTTTTCCTTTCTTAAAGACAGGCACTATATATTTGCCCTTTTCCAATCATCTAGGACCTCCCCTGATTGCTATGAGTTTTCAAAGATCCTCAAGCAAAAACTTTGCTGGACCAGACACTGTATGCAGATGCCCAATTCGTGACTTCCAAACCAAGTGCTCTACTCCCAGCTTAGTAATGCCCTGAGATATCAGAGTGGCCAGAGGAAATGCTACAAGAACACACTGAAGACCATGGAAGCTGACTTCAAGAGCTGGGAGGAGCTGGCTGCTGACTGACTCCAATGGCACTACAACCTTAACCAGGTGGCAAACCATTCTAAGATAAAGCATTTTGCCCTTGACTTAAAGAAAAGAGAATGGAGGAACTCAAAGGAAAGAAATCCTATCCTATGGCCTACTTTCCATTGTGGAAAGATCCACAACTTCTGTGGACAAGCCTGTGGCTCAAGCATTGGACTCTTAAGTCACCTCAACACCCATCAATGAGCCATGATAGGG
>NW_017728992.1:72256317-72264330 GCF_001723915.1 Gavialis gangeticus | reverse complement strand
AGAAATCCTATCCTATGGCCTACTTTCCATTGTGGAAAGATCCACAACTTCTGTGGACAAGCCTGTGGCTCAAGCATTGGACTCTTAAGTCACCTCAACACCCATCAATGAGCCGTGATAGGGATCATCCTCAAATAGAGGAATTGCCACCACTGCCAGCTTCTTAAAGTCATGCCACTTTTGGCAAGACTTTGGGTTATTTTGAGTGTTCCACCTAGCTTAAGCTATGGTATTGTTAACCTGCTCCACAGTGATGAAGTAACCAATTGGCAGGCATCCAGCATCTTATGATGGACAACTCCCAGCCCCTCTGCCCCTGACAAACGTTCCACTCTTCCAAGCTGTACTGAGCAAGAGGTGTTACTGGTCCTAAGGCAATACCCCAACCTGCTTCCAGTGGGTATGACCCCAGCTGACATGGCACTATGCTGCCAGCTCCAAGGACCTCAGCCAGGCATGCAGCCCTCCTATCAGAGGGCTAATCCTTTGCTCCACATCTGGTGGCTCTCCCCTAGCTAGGAGAATTTGGGAGGGAGGCCACGGCTTCTCTTCCCAGCCTCCTGCATTCTTTGGGGGGAAAGGGAGAAAAGGGCTGCCTGGTATCAAGTATGGCAAGAGCATAGTCCCTCCAGGCTTAATCCCTGGGGCTCCTATCCCAGAAGACGGATAAAGTCCTGGCTCCTGGCCATGCCCCTGCTCACCAGGCCCTCTAATACCAAGTCATAGATGCACAGGTCAGATGGTGTTAAAGCTTAACCAGCAACTGCTCTGAAATTATTCTAACTTTAACACCACCTAACATTCCACAGATTTAGAATGGTTTAAAGATAACCTAGAACAGCACCCTTATAAGGAGACTGGCACATGCTCTATACAGGGTCCTTGAGTTAAGAAAGGACTTCATTTACCAATACATCAATCACAGAAAGCTCTTTGAGGCAGCGACTACATTTTTTGTGTTAAGCATAGAATACAATATACAATAGGGTCCTGCCTGTCATGGTGCAAATAATAAATCCATTATGTACCTATGTCATAACACACAGTTTTTGTTTAAACAACTTATCTGGCAAGAGGACAGCAGCTGGGGCCAAAACAATATGAAGTCTAGTTTTCTTATGGTAGACTCATGGTCTAGAAAATTAAATGCTTTGGGTAGACCTGTAGTTCTCAGGCTTTTTAGACTGAAGGTACCCCTCAGAAAATGCCAATTCGTAATTTTCACTCATTTTTGACTATGGAAAAATAACATCATCTTCTGCTGCAAAGAACTCTGAAAAACCACAACAGGTCAGACCTTTTTTAACATTATCAATTCTTATTTGAAATCACTCGTTTTATCTTGTGAATCATATTCACACAAATCATAGTGCTAACATTGTGTGGCATCCCACAGCACCCATGAAAGAATTTCAAGGCAGCCCAGGGTGCCATAGCACCCTGTTCAACAAGCTTTAAACCAAATCCAATATTGTTTTACATATAAGAAGTCAGCAGAAAAGAGGCACACAAAAAATCAGTCAGTACCAATAGTCATCAAAATTTAGTTCTTAAACATACTGGGTATTGGAAATTCAATGATAATTTAAATTAATTATAAATAATCGGGGGATAAAACAACAATTTTGTCAAAATAAAGACCCAAAGTACTAGGTGTCATAAAAATGCACCTGTCATTTTCCATAAATAAAGTTGTTAAGCAGATTTACTGTGAAACAATTTATACTGTGTTATGTAAATGGCAAAATTCTTAAGACTGCTTGGTTGTAAAGAACAAACCTGTGAAAAGAATCCAATTTTACCATCAGTCACACTATATATTTAACAGGTGTCTATTTTATCCACAAGCCTTGCAGATCTGCAAATAAATATATAAAATGCCAAACTATCGGGTGTCAAATATATTTTTATATTCTATAATTAATCATTTTATTAGGCTTGCACTGAAGTTCTTTTCTGACATCTGTTTAAACTGCAAAGAAATTCAGAGTAAATATATATAGGCAGTAAGAGTAAAAAATAGAGGTAGTAAGAATATTTTGCCTCCATTCTAGGTGTTCATGAGGTGAAGAGAAGTCCTATTCTCTACAGTGGGATAGACCGGAACCAAGTACTTGGTTACAGAAAAGTAGCTGATAAAACAGGTTACTGTCTAACCCTTGCAGAGAAAAGAAGACTCAGAAGTGAAGTTCATACAAAAGTAAAAAATCAAAACACAGATGTTACCAGTAGAAAGGTCAGACTGAGGCAAATATGCAAAAATCATAGCACAAGATTAAAAGTCGATTCATGTATCAGGACCTACAATCTGAAATAAAGGGGCGAAAACCTTGGACTACCAGAGGAAAGGAAGTTGGAAAGAAAAATGAGAAATAATTGAGTGGGAGGAGAGAACAGTATTTTTAAAATAGTCTAGTGAAAGAATGAAAGAAATAAAAGCTAACCTTATGGTGAATATTAGAACCACTTCCCATGGAAAGAAGATACTTTTGAATTGGAAACAATACTGAGTGAACAGTCTTGTTTATAGACAGTCCAAAAACAGCAATTTTTACATTTAATTGAACTTTGTGCATACAGGCTATACCTATAGACTGCTTCTGAATGAAGCACAGCTGTGTAACTGGCCACCCACATCACCTGATATTATATGTATTCCCAGATCAGATAGCCTAATTTTTATTAGCTACCAGCACTTCTGCCCGAAACAAACTTCAAGTGGTCAGGAATTGAAATGAAATTTTATTCTGTTTAAATAAATTCCTCCTACACACCCAAAATTTACTTTCCATATTTATATGAACAACACGTCCGTAGCTTGAATGTTCATGAAAAGAGTGATAATAAAGTCAAGGCGGGATTCTGTTGAAGCCAATGAAATGATCAATAATAGCTTTTTCCTATTCATGCACTATGTAAAATGATAAAACAAAATACATTTGGGATGTATGGGAAATCTTTCCTGACGTAACGAGAAATAACGCTATCTAGTGGCAAAACTGTCACCTAAAATTTTAGCAGCTTAAGCTTTCACCACACTAGGCATCAAAGTGGCAAGTATTCCTTTACCCTCAACAGTGGCTGTGTCTACATGGGACGTTTTACTGCTCAGTAGACTAATCTAACTGTACAAGCATCACCACCTACATGTGCAGGCACTTATGACGCAGTAAATTAATCTACTGCACAGCAAATTTACTGTGTAGTACAGCCAAATGGCATTAATTGCATGAGTAGATGTGCCCACAGACAACATTAGAAAATAAGTAAGTCTGCAGAGAGCCAGAGACGATTGGAAAATTACTCTAAATACCTAACCTATGATGATGGCAAGCACGGGCTGCCACCATGTTTTAACATCTCTCCTAGAAATATTAACCTCTTGAAATCAGTAGGTCTGGTAGGAATAGACAAACAAAATCCAAACAGCAGTATCTCTGGCTCCTTTCCAACAGAACCTGCATACATAGAATGATTCAGGTTTGAATGGTTTCTGGATGCTGTCATGGATATCCAGCCAATTCATCAACATGGAATTCAGCACTGATGAAACGGCAAAACTCTGATCTTGGAAAGAAGTTTCCCCTGACAAGGTATCATTATCCAAAGTAGCATAACCAAATGACATTCTCAGTCAAGGGGCAGGTATGTTGTCCAGTTACTGATGCAAAAATTTTTTTTATAATTACATAATTCCTTGATCTGTTATGGGTGTGAGATTTGTATAATCTTTTTAGCTGTTTTTCTGTGATCACTCAGTGCGATAGGCTGTCGGCTAGTATAAATCAGCCTGAGTACAGAGATTAGCATAGCGCTATCTTTCTCAATAAGTGTGCTGTGAATATGCAAGTCTCTGCTCTGATTGGGTGCTGTAATCAGCCTTCTCTGATTGGATCCTGTGCTCTGTTTCCAAGTCCTTCACTAGCAACAAAAATGTTCCTTCAATTAAAGGAGGAAAAATTAACTTCAAAATTTACACAGAAAAAATTATTTAAATAAGTGGGGTTTCAAACGAATGATGGATTATTCTTCAAAGATTAAAAAAAGCCTTTTGACTTATTTCTGTCTCCTATTCTCCTGCCTCCCTCTCTGCAATCCAGCAAAGCTATTCTCTGTGTTTTCACAATAATTCATTTGTGTTTATATTGAAAGGCTCCCAGTCTCTCCCTCAACTTCTGAAGTACAGTATAAACTAAAACATATTATGATTATTCTGGAGACAAGAACATACTGACCTCTAGGAAGGGAGGGAGAGGGACATAAAAAGAAGTTATGGGGGATGAGGTGGAAAGCCATGAGAGAAATGGTTACTTCAAAAAAAAAGTTTACCATTCAGAAGTTTAGTGCCCTGCCGGGGAGGGAAGAGGGGAGAGAGAGAGGGGGGTTTTGCTCTTTTCTCTATCAGTTAAAACTGGAATATTCAGATCAGACATAGGTTTAAGGATGCTTCCAGTTAAACTAACATAGACTGAAATGCAAAGCTGATTTTTACCCTTGAAAATTATTTGTTATAATATATGTTATTTGAATGTATACTTAAATGGTACTCCAGGCACATGAAAACTAAGCAACAAGTTAGAACTCTTCCAAAAATCCAAAAATTAAGGCCCTCCAGAACCCCCGGACCCTAAAGTTTCCATTTACTCATCCCTTATACTCTCATGTTCCAGAGCAAATCTGGGAGAGAGAGACTGGTATTTGGCCTTCAAGTTTTTCAGCCCAAGATGTAGCTAATGCCTCGTAACAAGGAAGCATCAGTTCCTACTAATTATGAGACTGTTCCCAATAACTTGGAAAGCTACAGAAGGCCTTTTGTCAGTCAGACACGGGAAGTCAGTTTCACTTCTAATGCAAGAGGCAAATCCTGATTTCAGGAGAAATTTACCATGAGATAACTGTATGAGTCAAAACATAAAATAATGACAGTTCCTAGTGACTAGGAGAATTACAGATTACTGAGGCATCGTCTGCCAGAATTAGAAACAGAGGGGCTAGGGAAAAAATGATTCTGAGCAGTAAGCTCAGCTAATACGGAGTTTCCATGAACATCAAATCTTCTATTTAGTTAAGTTCACCTAAACCATGAGGGATAATCGTAGTCAAACATGGACAAAGAAGAAATATAGCAACTCCACTATTTCCATCCCTAGGAGCTGAACCAATCAATGAGTCAGCCCTTCACAAACCAATATGAAACTGCCATAAAAAAGTGTCATGAGCAGAGTTTTGTTGGTTTTTTTAATAGTAGATTTTAAGTTCATTTTGTCTTCTGATTTTTGAGCCTTTAGAATCATTCTGTATCATGATGGCTAAAAACTCGTTTTTAAGTTAAAACTAAGATTTTTTTTTGCATGCAAGGGATATTTCTAATTTAAATCAAGGTTTTGTTTTGTTTTTCCAATGAGTATTACAAGGGAAAAACCACCACAACTGCAAGGTGTGATAAAACCTCAAGAGCTAACATCACTGTATCTTATGCATTGTGTGGTATCTCTCAGCAAGTCATATTCAGATTCTACATCTGATATGAACCTTAACATCCAGATACCCTTCAGGAACCCTCAAAAAGCCATAGGATTGTAAACCCAATGGCACAATATCTTTTACAAAGCACCAACTGAACCTGATCAACCCAATGCTGTCTGAGAAAATGGCATGACCATAAATTTAAGTTAAATACCAGGACTTTCGTAGTTTGACTCAGTTTGCAAAGCTCTGTCAAACGTCTTACCATGATGCAATAATAGACCAGTGACATAATGCAATATAAAGTTATGCTTTGATTCTATTTCTGGCATGGTTCCTTGCTATTCTTACTCTGTTTTCTTAAATAATATGTGTATTAACTATTAGGTTAGCATTGCTTTTAGCAAACGTGCTATTTGGATTTCCGCTGCCGTCTTGTTAGCAGATTTCAGTCTACCAATAATCAGATTTCAATTGTAATATATCCACATATATATCATAACCCTGCAATTTATGTCACAGTACTGGTTATTAAAGGCTCTCCAGTAAGTTCGGACACAACCAAACAAAACTTCAGTGACTAGACACACAGCGGGTGAGTTAAGGGTAGAGTTTTAGGATTTTCACAAATGTCCTGGATTAAAAGCTAATTTAGTTACAGGAGGGAGTAAATTCAGAGTAACACCACTAACTCTCCTATGACTGGCTGCACCTACACCATGTCTGATCCTGAAGTAATTCCTGTGACACTTCTACTCAGGATTTAATGCCTTCACATGGCTGAGTTCAGAATCTGGCCCCATGGATTTATTTTTCCTTCGGTGTTTGCCACCCGGTGAACATAGGTTGAATGTCTGCATGAGTGAGAGAGTAGTCTATTCGAATTTGGTTGTTTTTGTTACTTTGCATCAGCCTTAGTAAATAGCCTTCCATTTTTCCGTCTCAGACATTTTCTTTCTTCTTAGAGAAAGCTTTAAAAAAAAAAAAGTGAGTGCTTTCTTCATGAGTCTTCGGCCTTACGTAGTGGCCTGTCCTCCCAGTGTCCTTCCCCAGGCCCCGAGTCATGCATCACTCATCTTGTCACATTGAACTCCAGATGCTCCTACCCTAGAGAATGCTCTGACTCTGGCAATTTTTCTTCATTCTCACTAACAATTTGGTAATGAAATATTGATTTTTAGTTAGATTCATATTGATGCTATTAGGTTTGCATTGATAAATCATGCTGGCCTCCTGTCTGAGAGGCTAGAAAGTGCTACACTGAACCCTGGAGATTACAATCAACTCATTGATGTGTTAATTTGATGGATTTTTTCGTTCTCGTAGAAGGAGTGGGAGGGGTAGGGGAAGATTTTTCAGTACGGCTGTGGTAAAGTTTTCACAGCGAAATCAGGGACAGTAATTGCAGGTTTTTCTATGTGCATTCACTTTAAAAATATCTTTCTGCCTATTTGACCAGAGCATAAAAAAACAAAGGGGGTGAGTGTGGGAAGAAGTCAGGGGTTGAGAGGATATGACACACCTTGTAAACAGCACTCCAGACTCCCACATGGGGTGAAAAAAATATAGGAGTAGTTAAATCCCAATTAAACCGTTTAGAGGTTGTAGTCAAAATGCATTTCCTCCTGCTAAACAGGTCTTCATGTCGAGCCAACTCCCCAGTGAAATGAAAATACGATGGAAATGGGAACCCCGCTGCTGGTGCTATTCTACCTGGAGACTTTGCTGTAAGATATTTCCCCCCTTCCCTTTCTGCCTCTCTTCAGCAAAGTGCCACTTAGAGAGCCAATGTCCACATGCATCTGCAGCCTATTTAAAACAGCCTCTAGCTTTGATTTATGGTACTGTGCAAATGTAATGCCTGTCATTAAGGGACAATACGTGCTGAACCAAAGGATTACATTGTGATTTCCTTCAAAGACGCAGGGTTTCACGGGGGTACAGAAGCAGCATATGGCAGCAAGGCTTTTAAAGAATACTTAAGTTAAAATTAGTTTCATTTTTTCCACGCAAAAACATTTCACATCCAGGCTTTATTTACCTCAAAAAGCTTCCTATTTCCTCTCCCCGCTCCCATTTCAAGCATTGGGGGACCTTCACATCAACACAGCCAGTTCGATAAAAGAGAGGCTCTGGAAGCAGAATATATTAAAAACTCCATTTATAAATAAGACAGGCCCACAGCTGAAATAACCTTTAGAATACTTAAGACAGATGCATTTTTGGATATTCCTATCTTTTTTCTAGTATTTAAAGAATGCTAATGACCAGTCAGCTAGGACTGCAGCATCTTAAGTGACTCTGCATGTAACAGAGCAGCAAGGCCAAGGGAGTCACCAAAACAGCCAGATCAAAAGAAAAGGCCAGCTACCTTTGATTAATACACATGGTATGGGTGTTTTTTTCTTTGAAGAAGCTTCATTATCAACTCCTTGGCTGCCCTTGCAGGAGTCGTCATTGCCCCATTCAAGGTTGAGGTTTGTGTTTTTTTTAAATCCCCCACACAGGACAGTTTATCATCATCCCAGAGGGTTTTTGTCTTTTTTT
>NW_017728992.1:72249458-72256185 GCF_001723915.1 Gavialis gangeticus | reverse complement strand
TTTTTTTTTTTTTTGGTGACAGGCCAGAGCACAGAGGGTGTCCTGAGGAACATTTTTTTTAAAAATCAGGATCTTTGTGCCATGTGGAAATGGGGACCCATCTGCTGGGGGCTGTAAGGTATGTACACCACTCAACATTTTCCTAATTAGCTTCAGTCTGAATCCCATTCCCTGCCTCATTCCTCTTTTCTCCCTTACTCATGGAGGCTTACAAAGAGTTGTGTCCTCGAGAAAGATGTCCCGATGTATAAGGATGCAATCATCTGTACTTTCAAAAGACCATGTCAATGATGAAACTGTTAGTTAAATTTGGTTGTACTATTGACATCTTAATGCCATGAACCCAGCTGGTATGAGATCAGTAATGTAAACAGCTGAGTTCAAATTAATCTCTTTGAACCTCACTGCTGAGCCGAAACCTCTGTTTGACATTCTAAACTGCCAACTTCATCTTCTTCTTCCACTTACACAGGAGGCTTAACACAAAAAGCACCCTGTTCGTGCAAAAAAGTAAGGCTGGGGTTTCTCATTGAGGAAGAATCAGGAAACGTACACTATGGCAACCACTCCAAGCCAAACTCTGCTTGCTTGCAGAGTTATCTAGTGGTTTTCATTACTGCAGGTGCTGTTAACTAAATTATTCATCTACTTGGACTTCTACAAAATTTATCCTGTGCTCCATGTGCTTTTAGATTTATTGAAAACATTTAATGCAATACTGAGCATTTACCTTTAGAGTTAAGAACATCTAGAGAATGGCACGGCCACCAAATCTAAAGTGCATCTACTCCACACCAAGTCACTCAAGCTGCAAACCAACATGGATTTAAAGTTTCAACCAATGCAATTCCACCTGCACGCTTGTGGAAGAGGAGAAAATAGAAGACAGACAGGTACTGCTGTCTCTAGGCTCTTGCAGACCAAGCTGGGAATGATGTTCCAGCTACAAGAACCAAACTCTTGCCAAATAAACCCCCCAAAAAAGGTGATGGGGTGCAGGCAGAGTATTATCTTTCACACCTGCTTATTGCAAAATACAGAACAGAATTTGTCCCAACTTTTCTGGAACAACTCATATTTGGGCTGGGAACCAACCTGAGAAGTTTCAGCCCAAAACACAAATGTCGACAGACAGGTTTAAAACACCTGAAATAAGGCTTGCTTGCTCAACTGCAGTCAGCAACTGGAATGACCACTGCAGTGCTTTAAGATCACATCATCTCACTGCCCCACTGATATTCTCTAAAGTCTTTCAAGCCAATTCACAGCAGCCAAGTATCTGGCCCCTTATAACAGTAGCAAGATAATATCTAGGTGAACATTGGTACAAAACAATTTCTTGTCCTGAAGGTTTTAGGCACTTGCCCTACTTCCACTGTTCTTGTTCAGCCAAGACTCCCACCTAGTCTACATTCATTCCCACAGCAAAATGGGTTCCCTGCTTTGTGCTGCTAAAGATCTTGCAAGATTCAGAATATCCTTAGTTCCCACAATACCTCACAGGATTGGGCCCTAAACGCCTATCCATGTGATCTCATCCTCCCACACCACTGGAACAAATATTCCATTGCTAGGAAGCGAGCAATAAAAACAAAGAAAGTAAAAGTACAATACATAACTTTTGGCTGGAGATAATCAGAATGTGCCATCAGAGGATACAGTTTTAGTGTACTTCCTCAATACACATGACATTAAAAAAAAAAAACAGGAAGAAAAAGAAACAGGTTCTCTTGGCTGCCAAACAACATTTATTCAGCAATCCGCTTGATAGGGACAAAACGCTCAAGAAACAGCCTTGCTTACCATGAACATTCAAAGTGAAAATACATGTTTTTTTGGACCCATAGAAGAGGTTTACATTAATCAACAGACCTACCTACAAAGTGAGCGTGCTTTTGAATTCATTTGACCAGTCATACTTATTCAGTCCACCTGTGAAAATGTCAGAGCTGGATCCAGGTTCAGATTCAGTGTTGGAATCAAATTGTCCCATTCGATCCATTACCAAGGGAGGTGCTGGCTACTTCGTGGTTTCCAATTTTACGTTTTTAATGATTCTGGACAGCTCTGAAACCTGAAGTCCTCTGTCTGCAGAGGAACTACAATATAGAGAAGTGATAAGGGAAATTTCCCTCCTTGCCTTTTTAGCTGTTCATACCCCATTAGTCTTGGTCTCTTTGCTGAAACTACTAAAATGGATGGCAGATGCTGAAAATGGTGGTGGCGGTGCTTGACATATGAACACATCTGTCAATCACGAGCTTGACTAACACTGCCAGTTATATCTGGTCCTTATTCTTGAGGGAGTATTTGATTCTGAACCTGATGTTCCTTATCCCACCAGCTATGGCAACTCTGGAGGGCCAATTGTGCAGTATGGTGACAAGGGGTGTGGAGACATCTTGTGGCTTTCTGTATACACTTGTACTACTGACCTTATTGTGACCTGTGCATGCATACAGAACAAACACACACACACACACACACACACACACACACACACACACACACACACACACACACACACACACACACACACACACACACACACACACATATATGATTAAGCTAAAATTCAAATTTTCACCTCTTTTGCCTGACTGTAGAGATGGAAAGAAAGGGAACCATACACACATACATGGAAAATAATTTCCTGCTTGCCAGCATTATTTTAAATTGATGAAGCCAAAAACATTCCTTGTAAATGCTAAATTAATTTAGAGATTCTTCATGTATTGTTTTTACCATGAAAAGTGCTCATCACTTTTCTTTGGCTCTTTGCCTTGCTTAGGGGAAACAGAGGGGGAAGGTTTAATAGGCCACAACAAAAATGTTCATGACGCTGCAGCCTGTGGCTTAGCGTGATTGTTGGGAAATTTCTATAACTAAGACATGCAAAACATTGGACAGCAATGATAGCTTTGTCTTGAATGCAGAGAATTCAGGATTTAGTAATGCTGCTGTACTAACTATGAAAAGAAGATTGAGTTGTCCTTAAAGGAAAATAAAGGTAAATAATGATGCTTTTTTGGTTGCGGACTTACTGCAAAGCCTACTTAAAGGTTCAGTATCTGCTAACTGTCCTAACAAGTATGAAAAACAATATTATTCAAATGTCAAAGCAACCTACAAATATTTAAAAATCTAATAAATCACCTTCTGATTATTTTGAGCTAAGAATGTAGACTTGTACCAGGTTTAGCTTAAATGTTATAAGGAAGTAAGATGATTCAAATTAAATTCTGCAGCGTAGGGTTTTTTACTGTATTTTCAAAGATTGTGTTCTAAATTAAAGATAACTTTCCAAGGTTGCTTTAGCTCACCATAGATGTCTCCAAGTATATTCACTCTCTCCTCCATTGCCTCAAAACTATTGGTTCTATTTTTTTCAAGTTATTGAACTCTCTCTCTCTTCATCCCTTAAATTACAGAGGGTTCCATTACAAATTATACCATTCTGTCTTTTACCTGTCCAGTAATTTTGATTTTTTCTTTCCTTCTCAGAATGAATTCCTGTTATTAAATCAATGTTCTGCATCAAGTTTCTATGTTGCAGTTTGACCTTTAATTTTCATTTTGGTATTAGTCTTCCATGCCTTCCCTAAAACCTAGTTTTAGTATTTCACTTTTAATTAGACATGAGTTTAAAATGCAAAATCCCTAATCCCTCAAATTGTAGAGTTGTCTTGATCCAGAGGTTTAATTTGGCCATACTTCTCCAGTCCACTTGTGAAAGTCGGAGCAGTACCAGTTTAGGATTCAGAGTAACAGGATTTAGTTTTCCAATATGATCCATTACACAGGAAGGGCCCAGCTACTTCAATGTAAAGGCTTACACTGCACTAACCACAGACATATTACCCTCCAAGCAATTATGTGCATCCTATGCAAGACACAGTCTCCTAGCTGATCCACTCATAAACCTCATAACACTGGCCAGAAGTCCCCTGTTACCACTTGGCTACATTACTGAAGCATAATTATAAAAGTTACCTTGAAAAGATATATGCTAAAAAGCTCATTTTAGGGACCCAGCCTTAATAACAATATCATTTTGAACAGTTACATTCCTTTATCATTAAAAAAGGGTCCACCTATCTCCTATACACTGCAGAATCAGAAAAATTATTTACAAGAGAGTATTCTGTTAGACAGCACTTTGAACTACAGAACGGCATTAAGATTACTGTGCTTATTATGACAATCTGCTTTTGCAGCCTAAGTGATTCTAAAATAATAGAAGAAATGCAGGATGATATAATCCTTCCTGACCTCAAACTTCATGCTACACCTTTTATTGAAAGACACAAAGCAGTCATGTAAAGAAATAAAACTCTGCCCCCCCACCACCACCACAGACTCTCGCACATTTGATTCTAGATAACCTATTAGTAGATGCATATGAATTGTTTTAATATTGCTCTTTTCTTGTACTGTGTAAGGAGAACCTTTCCCGTGCCATATCACATTGCTAGCAGCTGGAATTGGAGCAGTGAATTTTAAGTGAGGACCACCAGCTCAGTTCCTGAATCATAAACAAAGAAGTTTGTAAAGTTTGTGTCCGCAAACAGACATTTGTGAAGTCCCTTATGAAGATGCTATGACTAACTAATAGGATAACACTCATCAAGTGTGATGACAATGGGTATATTTGAGCAATAGAAAGACTACTTACGACTTTCTTTATACATTCATGTTACTGACCTTAATATGACCTCCAGCAGAAATACAGAAGGGTTTCTAAATATCTCTATCAATATTTGCAATATAGCAATAATTAGAACCCCTAACTAAAAATGGGCCCCAAAGAGCTTGGCTTCCAAAACAGACAAAACAGAATATGGATGAAAAAAAAAGTATTTTCTTCCCTGTGTTCTGAAGATGGAAAATCAAGGTATAGAAAAATGAAATCACTTGCCCAAGGTAGTGAGACAAAGCCAAGAACCAAATTCAGACCTCCTGAGCCCTGGCTCCATGCCTTAAGCACAACACCTTCCTTCTTACTGTGCAGTATGTCTATGTTAAAATAGAAAAAAAAAACTAAACCAAAAGAGTATAGAGGAGTTCAAAATGAACATCATAATTAGTGATGGAGACAAATCAAAATGCCAGATACAATCTTCCCTCTTTGCTTAGAGAAATTCAGATTTTCCATATCAGATCTCTTTCAAATAGGCAAGACTAGGGAAGACAGAAACATGGATTCTAACAGCATGAGCCATCAGGCATGTCGATTATTCATAAAATTACAAAACCCCCATTTGTTGCCCAGCAAATAAGGTTTAGCAAGGTTTTCAATACTGTCTCCCACAACATCCTCACAAGCAAACTAAAGAAGTACAGATTGAATGGACTGTACGGTGGGTAGAAAACTGATTGAATTATCAGGCTCAAAGGGTAGTAATCAATGGCTTGATATCTGCTCTAAAATTTTTTAGGGCAGCCAGTATCAAGTGGAGTGCCCCAGGGGTTGGGCAGGTTTTGTTCAATATCTTCATCAATGATATGGTAGGTGGGATGGAGTGCACCCTCAGCAAGTTGGGTGGACTAGTAGGTACACTGCAGGGTTAGGGCTAGGATTCAGAGAGATTTAGACAAATTGGAGAATCAGACCAAAAGCAATCTCAGAAAGTTCAATATGGACAAGTGCAAAGGCCTGCACTTAGGACAGAACAATCCCAGGCACTGGTATGAACTGGGAAATGACAGGCTAAGAAGCAGTTCTGCAGAAAAGGACCTGGGGATTATAGTGGACAATAAGCTGAATATGAGCCAAAAGTGTGCCCTTATTGTAAAGAAGGCTAATGGCATACTGGGCTGCATTAGTAGGAGTGTTCCCAATAGGTCAAGCAATGTGATTATTCCCCTCCATTTAGCACTGGTGAGGCCACAACTGGAGTACTGGGTCTAGTTTTGCACCCCTCCAGTACAGAAAGAATGTGGACAAATTGGAAAGAGTCCAGTGGGGGGCATGAAAATGGTTAGAGGGCTGGGGAACATGGCTTCCTAGGAGAAGCTGAGGGAACTGGGCTTATTTAGTCTGGAGAAGTGAAGACTGAAGCAGGATTTAATAACAGCCTTCAACTATCTGAAGGGTGGCTACAAAGAGAATGGAGCTGGACTGTTTTCAGTGGTGGGAGGGAACAGAACAAGAAACAGTTGTCTCAGGTTGCAGCAAGGGAAGTTCAGGTTAGATATTAGGAAAAATTTTCTCACTAAGAGGGTAGCGGTTGTGGAATCTTCATCCTTGGAGGTTTTAAGACCCAGCTAGACAATGTCTTGGTTGCAAAGATATAGCTGGAGATGGTCCTGCTTTGCGCAAGGGGTTAAACTAGATGACCTCCTGCGCTAGGGACAGACATTACACATAAACTGCTTTAAGTGATCAGAAACTGGTTAAACCTATAAGAGAACAGATGTTCAGTGCACATAAACCAGTTTGAAAATGGCTGAAACCAGTTTGAGATAAACCTGGTTGAATGTAGTATCAGACTCAACTAATTTGGCTCAAACTGGTTTATACAATGTCTGTCCCAGACCCCTTGCTGTTTAAGATAATCCAGAGTCCCCCAGCATTTCAGCATACACTCTGGGCTGGGCAAGGCTCTTTGCTCCACAGCACAGCTGGCCCCTCCCCTGTGCTCCCTAGCTGCAGCTCTGGCTGACTACAGGTACAACAGGGCCTGCCTGGCTTTCCCCTGCCCTTTCCCCCCCTCCCCCCCCACCC
>NW_017728992.1:72243229-72249427 GCF_001723915.1 Gavialis gangeticus | reverse complement strand
CCCTCCCTCACTCCCATCTCCCATAGCTCGGACCCCAGCCCCACAGACCCTAGGCCTGTGGTATGCTAGCTAATGCCAAAAGGTGTCTGTGTGTGTGTGTGTCTCCAATTTCACTGGGACAGGCAGACAGAACAGTGGCCACTTAGGGCTTTTTGGAGATAATCAACAAGTCAGCTGGTAAGCTGTTTAAGAAGAGTTTGAACTAATGGAGAGAGGCTATTGTTTTGCTGATGGGGTAATAAACACTGTTATCAGCTCCCTGCTGGCTTGCTTGCCTGTCAGTTTGCTGCAGACATTATAGGGCAGGAAGGCAGAGAAATGGCTGGGAGTGAGGCAGGACTGGGTTGCTCAGTCCTGCCAGCTCCCCCTGGGTCCTACTGTACCTGACTCCTGTCATTTTTGACAGGCAGCCAGGAGCAGATAAATATTAATTTACTGAATTTTTTAGGGGTTCCACAGGCCAAATAAAAGGGCCTGGTGGGCTAGATCTGGCACACAGGCCATATTTTGCCTGCCCCTGGTCCAGTTACAAACCAGTTCAGCCTAGCAAGTTTAGACTAACCTGCAAAGATTGAATCAATTCAGGCTCGGGCTTTTTGAATGTCTGTCCCTAGCCCAGAGGTCCCTTTCATCTCTAATTGTCTATTATTCTAAGTTGGATGAAGGTTATTTGCCAGTGGAGAGGAAAAATGCCCCTTCAGCCACTAAATTGGTCTCCTGTGGTGCAGGGCCTACCTAGTTGGCACTAAAAATGTTGAAATTTCTTGTCTCTCAGATGTACTGGGTGAACAATTTCTAGTTGATTTTTCTCTTTTGACCCAGTTGTTTATACCTCAACCTTCAACATACTTGCACTTTAACGGTTTATTTCCACCATTCAGCCATTGTCTCTAAAATCTAGCTAATAAGCACAGTATCTTATAAATAAAACTTAGCAACACCCTAACACTGGTTGACAGGCAGTTTGTATTTTCTGGATTAGGCATGTTATCTCCAACTCAGTACTGATTCAGTGTTCTTGTACTATTTCATCCAATAATAGCCAGAATTTGCAAGGGTACCTCTACATGTATATGGACTCCCTCCAATTCCATTCCACTGGAACTCAACTTTCTTTTGAAATAAGACCTATATGTAGCAAACAAAATACATTAAAATTAAATTATTATTGAAAGTGAACTCTCTCTCTGGTCTTCTGAAAGTGTCTGGTTTACCCTTTCAGCCAAGATCTTCAGTGCAGTATTTGTCTTCACTATGTGCCTTGTACAGCACCAAGCATACTGTCAGTGGAGAAATAGTAAACAACGTGCTCTTGACTGAACCCCAAATGTAGCCAGTTTCCAGTAGGAGTCCCTACAGATATTTACCAGAACCATTACCCGTTTTGCTTATAGTCAGTTATCTAAAAGGATATATAACATTCATGCAACAGGCAAACTCGGGGGATACCAACTGTCTTATCCAGGCTGCTGTAATAACACTCAGAAAGTATAGGAAGGGGTCAGAGCACAGAGAATATCTTCATGGCCCTTCACAGTATGACACCAGAAAAAAAGAAAGAAAAATCCGCTTGAGCTCTTAACAAGGAGTAGACATTTCCCTAGAATATCACCTGTCATCCACATTCAAAAGCAGAAAATATAGATGGACAATTTCTTTTTTGTCTCGCTTATTTACCCACTTCTGTGGGATCAAAATGCTGCAATTCACTGCTCATCCTCATTTCCCTTCACTCTTTCTATTTATTTTTTCCTGATTCATTCCCTCCTAATTTACCATAGTTGCTCGCATCTGAGACAAGCTTTTTTCCCCCCAGTCACCATGGGGGAGAAAAAGTCTTGACTTAAACTTCAAGTACTAGCATAGGGCATGTGGCAACTCAGTTCAGCCAACCCTGAGCCACCACCTATTCCAAGCTGGGGTGGCTCAAACTGCATGGTAGGGGAGGGGCATGTGGAGCAGGCCCATAGTGCAGGCCCAGGTTGAGGGGGAGACACTGAAGTCTGCCCCTGTTGACACTTGCCTCCTCACCAGCTACTTACCTTTCAGTCTGTCTTTGCCCCAAAGTAAGGAGTGGGAGAGGGTGGGGAGGAACGAGGCACAGGGGGCGGAGAACCTGAGAGCAGGCACCAGGGACAGTCAGCAAGGTGCAGGCACAGAAGGACAAAGTGTGGGGAAGGCAGGGGGCAGGGGAAGGCAGTCATGGGGAGCAAGAACTTGTGGGGGCCAAGTGACATGGGAAGCAGGCCTAAGCACAGGGGGTATAAGGAGCGGGAGGCAGGTGGCAGTGGGGACAGAGACAGACACAGCCACAGGGGGTCAAATTTAAGATGCTTTTCCAATAATTAGAAAAGGAAAACTATAATAAATTAATAATTTCCATGTATAGATTCTAATTGGTGGGTTGCCTTAAATTCAATGTCATCTTGCATTTGGTAAACTCCTCCCTGCACCCGGTTAAGATATGAGGGATATGAAATCAGATGCATCTGAAAAGTACTGGTCATGAAGAAAATATGATCTCAAATATTAACAGTGTAAGATGGTTGCCTTTCATTGCACACTTGAAAAAAAATCAAACCTAGGCAAACAATGTATAATCTCTGCCATGGACCTACTTCAGGAGGATCAAAGTCCTTTTAAGGGGCTTGTTTTTAAAATATTTTTAAAATTTTAATAAACTAAAGAGAATTCCATAGCCATCTTGACAATATCATCATTTTTTTTGTTTTGTTCTGGGTTTGGTTTTTTTTTTACATGTGATCAATAAGGTATCACTTGGACTTACACCCAGACTAATGGGTTTGCTGCAGTTCAACTTTGGGCAAAGGGGGAGGGAAGAAATTCTCTCTGAACCCAAGCTTTCATCTTTTAAATGGGATCCAGGTTTAGATTTGAGTACTGCCTCTTCAGCCCCTCTCTAATAAGAACTCTAAATACATAAATCCTTTAGGTTTCCTTCCTATTCAATGGGGATTCTAGAGAACGCGCTGAGATCTTCTAGTTTGGCTTCCTGTCTGCCTACTGGGAGAAACAATATTTATCTGTGTAAACTTTCGTCTACATTTGCCACTTACTTAAATTAAATCTTAATACTGTTGTTTCTAGAAGTCATCAGGGCTTGTTAGAAAAAACAGACGTATGCCTGATGTTTTATGGCATACGGTAAACTCCATGCACTGGAGATAGAGTCTAAGAGCTGCAATTCATAAAAATTTTTATCTTAAAAACTTTTTTAAAAAAGTTTATCAAGCCGTAGGGATTTTATAAAATAAACCAGTAAGTGACACAAATAAGATACATTACTTTAGTTAATGAATAAAAAACAAACAGGGGAAATGTTTATCTTCCTGTTTTAATATGTTATTTAACTTTTTTTCTAATATTTAAAATCTGACCACCTGCAAAAGATTATCAAGAGCCTCCATGGATTTACAGGAATGCCTGCAGTACTTGGAGCAAATGATGAGAGACTCTCCCCAGCACACTCTACACTCTGTCACTTAGTCACTGCTAACAGAGAAAGACGGGACCATCAGCAATATGGTTGCTATTATTTGTTAAAGGCTGGTGGTGACTTACAAGTTTCAGAATGCAGCTTTGTTACTTGTTTAATATAGAGACATTATGAGCTCTATTTACTATGGTTTCAGGTAGAAGGGAAAAATATCACTAAACAGCAAGCTTGTCAGCAAATGGTGCCAATACTAAAATACTCATATTTGATTTTTGTAAATGAACCTCTGCCATATTTGGGTGCAAATAAGGGCCTTGATCTTGCACTTGATAGCATGCAGATGGCCCGCTAACTTCAACTGGTCTCCACATGGACCCAACCATCTGCCCTCATGCTACAACCAGTAAGTTAAAGTCAAAAGGAAATAAACCTCTAACAGACCTGGAACTAGACAGCTTTCATTCAAAGGAAGATGGATGGGTGGGGATTAGAGTAATTTAGACAACCTTTCACTGTGACCTTGATTGATTCACTTGGTCTTCCTGGGACAGTTTCCACATATATAAAGTGGGGATAATGCTTTATCTCACAGTGTTGCATAACTGATTTCAATAAGATTTTGAGGTATTCATATGGCACAGTCAAGAGGCATTTATCTGGACCTTATTGCCATACTATAGTTGACACATTTATCCTCTATGAAATAATGGAGTGCTACTTACCCCCATTTAAAATATAGGACACTGAGGCAGAGAGAGGCTAAATGGCTTGCCAACTATGCCACAAATAATATGTAATAAGGCAGGAAACCCAAGACACAAAATCCAACCCAAGTCTGTCAAAACTGACACTAATGCCCTAGGCATCTGATCATTCTTCCTCTATATTGAGCAGGGGAAAAACTCAAAATCCATATTCAAATTTTGCTGGGTAGGCTTGCTACTGACTGGAACTTAAAGAAGAAAGTGGGTGGTAGTCTCACCAATAGGACACTGGAATTTTATGGCCTTGTTACTTAATGTCAACTCAGTTTTACTATGGCTTCCTTTGCTCCTTGCAAGAACTAGGGAAAATACAAGTCTAACCACCAGCTAAAATATTAGTGTGCTGTGTGGGATGGGGATAACTCATAAGCCTTGTTAGTAAGTGTCAGTCTAGCATTCAGACACAGGTGATACACCCCATTTACTGATAAATTGCAAATTCTTGGCAATTGCAACCCATCACAACCATAGACAAGGAGAACCACAGAATGATGTTATTTGCAAGTAGATGAAGTGATCTTGCTAATATTTTTTTTAACTAAGATATAGACAGTTCACTTGTGTCTTCAAAAATTAATCAAAGCTTCGTGTCCCAAACCCAGCCACAAAAAAATTCCAGTTCAGCTGTACTTTTAAAAATAAATTAAGTTGAAAAATAAGCCCCTTTCCCCTCCCCCAGGTATAAAATTCTTCATTACATGTTTAATTATGCCTTTCATTTATATCATGCCTTTTATCCGCAGAGATCCTAAGGTGAAGCAGAAAAATCACTTCACCCATAACTGAAATTCAGTCACCTCTGGGATGAAGAATAGCAGCCAAGGGGACAGCCAGCACACTGTAACCTTGGCCAAAAACCCAGGTGCGGAAATCTGCTACCACCAAATGTGCCATGGGACCTGGCTTTTAAAGACTTTCCCACAGTAAATTAAATGAAAGTATATTTATCTACTTCAGAAAGATGAAATGCTGAGTTGACTCAGCCAAGCCTCAAACCTGTGGTTCTACAGACTCTTGGTATTTCTAGTCTAATGCAAAAAACACCGTGCGGTTGAACTTCCAGCTTGTTACAATAATAAAAGATTTAACAAATTCTGTGGCTACCAGGGGCTTCAAATTTCTCTTTGTTCCTCAAGGTGCATGAAACACCTCTGGTACTTAAAGGTGACCACAAAATTTTGAGTCCAAGCAGCACAACTCTTTCCTCACCACCCCCCCCCCCCCAAAATCACTGTGAGAAGTATAGGGTCTGTGACGTAACTGGCTAATTTCGATTTATCTAATGCAGTACACTGATATATCAATACATCTAACAGGCTACCTCATTCGATACATTTGATATAATACTATTCATCACATATGCCGTGATTTATTTATAAGGTCACTTAGATATTTTGTAAGTTCAAATTACTCCCTGAAAAGGTTGTTTTGTTTCAAAAAGTGTGGGACAGAAAAGAAACAAGTAGTACTGACTTTCTGAATTAGCTAAGTACAGATAAAAGACACTGTCATGTTGCTCTTTTTTCTTACAAGAACTCTCTTTTGCTTTTCATTTTTTAGGCCCCAAAAAGGCAAACTTTCATGGGAAAAGTAGCTTTAATAAGTAATTAAAGGGTGATCACAATTCTCTTGTAATATGTAAAGGGCAATTTTGGGTTGTAAGGTAGTCTGTGGGTCATGTGA
This sequence comes from Gavialis gangeticus, assembly GCF_001723915.1. NCBI lineage: Eukaryota > Metazoa > Chordata > Crocodylia > Gavialidae > Gavialis > Gavialis gangeticus. Next base: position 72,243,523 of record NW_017728992.1, on the reverse strand, counting down.
ATTTAGTTGTCATATACAGAGACTTATGCCACATTGAGTATATCCCTAGTGGAATAGTACAGTTGTAAATCTCTCATATATATATGTATATATGTGCTATTTTATAACAGAGCTATGGGAATAGACCATTACCTATAAAATGAAGAAACAATGTTAAATATGCCAAATCAATTTCCTTATGAAACCAGTAACAAATAGTCATCAGGAGGTTTCTGGCTGAGATGCAGGACCTCCACTTGATTCAGGAGGTGCACAGTCCCACCAGAGGAGGTGCCCTGTTGGACCTGGTCCTGG
>NW_017728992.1:72225591-72242555 GCF_001723915.1 Gavialis gangeticus | reverse complement strand
AATGGGCACAAGTTGATGGAGAGGAGGTATAGATTGGACATCCACAAAAACTACTTCACAGTTAGGGCGGCTAGGAGCTGGAACCAACTTCCAAGGGAAGTGGTGCTGGCCCCTACCCAGGGGGTCTTTAAGAAGAGGCTGGATGCCTACCTGGCTGGACTCATTTGAGTCCCATTTTTGTTTTGGGGTTTTGTTGTTCTCCCGCCCTGGCGGGGGGCCAGGCTAGAAGATCTACTAGGTCCCTTCCGACCCTAAATCTATGAAACTATGAAACTATCTGGTTAGTGGCAAGAGACTCTAACCTTCCCCATCAACTGATAGCTTGTATACACTGTCCCATTTTCCAGTACTCAAGGAAGCCCCTTTAATGCTTCTTGAAATATTTCTACATTAAAGACAATGCTTCAATATACCAGGCTAAAACAAGTGTTAAGGTTCTCATGTATATCTTTTTCTGAAATGTTTAAGCGGGGGCAGTGACATTATCCTTGGAAAAGACTGCAGAGACTATCTTACAAACTCAGGGATCCAAAGACAAATTCCTCTCTGTTGCAGCCAAGAGGAATTTTGCCATGGACACGAATGGGACCAGGATTTCACTCCTTGTTTTTAATTCTATGAACTTTCCTCAGCCTACTCCTCTGCACTCATTCAGCTCATCTGCTACTAAACTCTCTTCCTTTCTCTCCATTTACACAGTCTCACTACTGTTAATGGAAGAGCCACCTTCTCTGTATTTCCCACCATCTGGAACAGCTTTCCTGGACTGTAGTTCTCTACTCAATTTTCTTCTCAAAACATCTCTTCTCCATTGCCTTCTGGAACCCTTAATGTTTCTTCTCCTGTTCTGAGTTACGGTTTAAATAGAAGAAGCTATACTAAATAATATGCTGTATTTCACATGCTGGAACAACAGCATTTAGGTACAGTGCAGCCAGCACATCAGTTTGTCAGTACAAAAGTCCAGAGAGAGAAATCCTATGGATCTTTTAGGGCACTGCTGAAAATGCAATATTTGCTGTCACAGAGATGATTATGGAACTGTGGTATATCACCTACTCCATATATAGAAAGGTACCAATTCTTCAGGTATCTCAGGCAGTGGTGGTTAATTTTAGAAGTGTTTGCTGTAAATGAAACAAAGAAAGTCACATTGGAGTCTGAAAATCTAGGCAGCCACTAGAGCCTTAATACACACTTTTTTTGCATTATTGTTATTATTTTGGCATAATGCCATGAGCAGAGGCCAGAGCTGCAGCCAGGATTTTCAGCCTTAACCCTGAATTTCCTGGTTTTTATGGGTTTAAAGCCAACTTTTAATGGAGCTCAAACATAGTTGTATGTAGCTGAATTGATTTAACAGTGTGCTTAGGTAAAAAGAGACTCTCCGCAGTAGTAAGTTCAAGAGACTTAAACGTAGCTTTCTCTAACTCTCCGATATCCAAAACATCCTTTCAAATGTACCTACCACTAATGTGTTAATTCCAGGGCTCCAGAGACAGACAGTCCAAGACCCTGCAGTCTTTTCCAAGGATAATGTCACTGCTACCCTTTGAAAAAATTCAGAAAAGAAATATGCATGAAAAACTAAATATTATTCTTGTAGTAAAAAGTTACTTTGAAACTACACCTTTATCTAAATAGGATCTTTGGAGTTTGCTATTTTGCATGCAATGATAACAGTACTTAATATGTTTCAGCCACAGAGCTCTATACCATGCATAATGGACAACCTTATTGTTTCCAAGCACATGCAAGTCAGAGCTGTCTACTACCTTGGTCTCTCTCACTACTGAACAGTTCTTTTTAAAAAGTATTATGCTTAAGTTCCACAGGGAGCAAAGAAATATATTATGGACATGGAAATGTTGGCAAAGTGGAACTAATTTAATATGTCTAGCTGAAATCTTGAATGCCCAAAAAGTTAGCAACCACAGGTTGATTGCACATTAGAATTTCATATTTAATGCTAACGTGCTGGGCACAAAAGTGATCATTTTAAAATAACTTCCCACCAAAGACACTGTGAACTAATGTGCTATGCAGAAATTTAAAAGATTCAGTTGTCTACTTTCTTTTGACAATTAATCTTGTATTTCCTTTCTGACAGCTACATTTTATTTATGAATGTTATGGTTGCAAGAAGCAACCTTACCAATACTGTACTTTGAACACTCTCAAGGTATGATTCACAAGTCTCAATTGGAGATTTAAGTGTGGAGCCTTGAGTTGGCAGATTGTTATTTTTTTATTCCCATCTTCTATATCTCAAAATGTAATCACTGTTTAGAACAGAAAACTGTCTACTGTAAGAATGCAGAAACCAGCACAGAAGCACTTGACTTCAGCACACAGTACTCCAACACAGCTGACCAAATGAGACCACCTTTTGCTCAAGACCTGGCTCACTTGGAAACTAAAGTATTAATTTTCTCAAGTATTCTTCTTTTCTGGACAAGCCAGAAGAGAAGAAAGTACTGCTTTTATCTAAAAAGCCTTTTCTAAAAGGAAGGAAAGTGTGGTTCAGACTCCCAATGACAACCATACTCCTCCATGTAGGTCTGGGAATTAGAAAGACCACTTTCCTGATCACTTTGGCTAGTGATTTTTATTCTAGTCTTTGGAATTTTTGCAAATTTATGAACTTCCTCAGACAGAACTGGATTACTGTAAAAGATATGCAGAGATAGATGCCTCAGTGGCCATCCAGCAGAGCTTTTGAATATGAACAGTAGCACTCTAGATGCATAAGGAACTTATATTATATAGAGATGCATAAGGAATCTGGACATCTTATTATAATTTAGGCTGCTGCCTGGGGTGAAATAAAATCATCATGTTTAATAACTATTAGATATGTAAAAGCTGCAGAAGTGCTACTTAGATGTCTTTGGCTAGGAGCGGACATCCAAAAAGCCTAAGCCTGAATTGATTCAATATTTGCTGGTTAGTTTAACCTGCAGAGTGTGAACCAATTTGCAAGTGGATAGACATTCACTTTTGATTCAGGAAATGCAGGCACATGCTTGCAGTGGCTCAAGGTAGAAGCTGGGAAGTGCTAGAGAAGCCCTCCCTTCCCTTCCCTTCCCTTCCCTAGTGCTGAGTTGACAGGGTGTGTGGCCAAACCCCAGCAGGACACTATGATTAGGGAGGGTTTTAACCCCTACCCTGACCTGTACAATCCCCAGCCGGAGTGTGCTTGGAAGGGGATGGGGAAGCAGACCTTGCCAGGCTTCCCCCTCCCTACCTTTCACTGCTCAAGGGCGGGGAGTGTTGCCAGACCCCGGCCCCCAGATTACACTCTGAGGCAAAAAGCTGGGGGAGGACTGCTTGTGTGCACTGCATCCATCTGTTGATGATACTGAGTTTTCAGTCTCCCTCTTCCGGCTTCTTCATACTGTCAGCAGCAAACTGACAGGCATTGCATGCATTGCAAACCAAGTCATTTCTCACTCTTCTTTCTGTCCCCAGTTGAACACTGATAGCAAACCAGCAGCCAGCAGGGAGCTTATCAGAACACAAATCTTATCAGCCCATCAGGAAAACAAAGCCTCTCTCTCATTAGTTCAAGCTCTTCTTAAACAGCTTTTTGCAAAGCATTTTTAAGGAAGAATGGAGGGACATTACCAGCTGACCTGCTGATTAGTTCCAAAAAGCCCTATTCTGTCTGCCTTTGTTCCAGTAAAACTGGACACACATAGGCACCCCTCAGCATTAGCTAGCATGAGGGTGGCATGACCATGACCAGATGCTGGCTGGGGTCTATGCTGTGAAGGGGGTGGGGAAATCCCTGCTTGAGCAGTGAGCAGTGAGGGGGAGGAAGCAGGGGGAAGCCAGGCAGATGCTGCTGTCTCCTGGCTGCAGTCTCCACCTCCTTCTGAGTCAGCTGGAGCTGTGGCTAGAGAGGAGAAAGGCCGGGCCAGGCCAGCTCTTTGGAGCAGACAACCCAGCCTACCCCAGGGCTGAAAAGCATGCTGGGATGCCGGGGGACCCTGATTTAACTTGAACTAGGAAGGAGTCCAGGACAGAAGTTCCATAAAATGGTTTGACCCAAATCAGTTAAGATACTACATTCAACCAGGTTTATCTTAAGCCAGTTTTGGCCATCTTGAAACTGGTTTATATGCACAGAACTTATGTTCTGTTACAGGTTTAAACTAGTTTCTGATCACTTAAACTGGTTTATATGTAGCTTCTGTCCCTAGCCTTTGAGGTGAGATATGTTCTCAGCCAGCATGCGGAATTATGGTTAAGCAAGAGTATAAGGGCCTTGTTACATACTGTACTTTCATCTGCTCTAATGTTGATTGGTGTTAGTGCTAGCTCAATTTTGGAGCAATCACACCTTAAAGCTAGAAATCTTGTCTGACTGTTACCCACCTTGCCAGGCTTTCCACTACAGGGCTGGCAACAAGGGCCTGTTCTGGACCTACAGCTGTGAATTGACACTACAGGGCTGGTGAGCCAAGACAGGCTTCTATATTTGTTGTAGGTAGGGATGTGTCTAAGATGGGGTGGAGAAGGGTGGGAACATGAAGCTGGGTGGTGGAGAGTTAATGGGATAGAGATGGGTAGTGTAATAGCAGATGGAAAGGAAATGGGGGTGGGGGAAGAAATGAAGGAAGCCAGCCACTAAAATATTAAAAATTAAAAAAAAAGAAGTAAAAAAATAATTTAAAAAGAAATAACAAAAAGTAATTTAAAGAATGTCCCATGTTTTAATAAATTAGAATTTGGGATGTGGGGGGTGCTGGTCAGCCTTCATAGGGTGGCTGGGAGCTGGTAGCAGTGAGGAAGGGTGTTTTTGGGGAAGCTACTGCCCCTACTCTGAAAAGGAAACCCCAGATCATGGGATCTGATCCAGCCCCCTATCTTGTTTTCCCTGCCCCGCCTTAAAACCCTACTCCGGGACCTGTCTGTGCCCTGTAATCTGGTTAGCTGGTATGTGCTCTGCAGGCTGTTTTTATGGATCTGCACCCCTAGGTCACAGCCCCAGGTTCAAAAGGGGGAGTTGGCTTGGTGCCAAAACCACTTCAGGGGCAGTAGAGCTCAGGGGGGTGGAAAGTTTGTCCATACATAACAGGAGGCTTGGGAAGGGAACACTGCATCCTGGGATGCTGGAGGACTGCAACCTGGGCAGATCATCTGTGGGAATTGGCCACACATTTATGAAACACAAGCTGGATAACACTGCCCTGGGGTGGCATATCTTTAAGCTGCCTATAGTGCACTTAAAACTAGTTTCAGGTGTTAATGTGTAGACAACTCAGGGGTTAAGACAGTGGTTCCTAACCCTGGGGTTGCAACCCCATTTGGGGTCATAACAATAAAAAAATGGGGTCACAAAGACACTCACCAGTGTTAACCGATTATGAAGAATACACTTCCTATTTATAAATATTTAACTCTCACTCATGGCAGTTATATGTCCAAGCATAACAGTTGCAGCTCCAATGCAAGATGCTTGTACATTACAGGAAACTGATGTAAATCAGTATGTTGATACTGGCTGGCAGAAATACATTTTACATGACAGAGAAATCTAACATGGATGTTTTTATCTGAAAAGTTTCTGCTTCGAGCTCTAGATGAAAAACTAATGACAAGGATGAAAATGCGTAAAGGAAAAGAGTGCAAAATAAGAAAGTGGAAATTTGATTAATCTTTCCATGTTGATCTTGTCTGCATCATTTTGGGGTCACAAAAAATTTTCAGTGTTTAAATGGGGTCATGCTGAGGAAAACAGTTGGGAAGCCCTAGGTTAAGAGCTCCAGGAGCTGCCTAAAATTAACTCATGTAAACAAGTCCCTAAACAAGGCCCTAATTTGCAAAAGTAAGTCTGGTTAAAGTTAGTTTTGACTTTATGGAGGGAGTGGAGTACTATCCATTCCCACCTGAGTCTTTCAGGGCTCAGACTTACAGTTGTGGGGAAAAATGTGAAAACATTAAAGATTTAAAACAGACTTCAAATTAAAAGACAATTTTGTGTTTAATATCATTTTTCTAAAGCCAAATCACATGAAATTTAAACCTCACTCTTGACAATATTGAAAACAAATGGAGAAAGAGTATAATTTTAAAAAAAGGCAAGGGGCAAAAGAAGATTACAGGGTCCACCCTATTCTGACATATCACAAACTACAGAATAAACAGGAATGATCAAGTAGTATCTTGTTTTAGGCTAAAAATTAGAATAATTTTTTAACTAGCAGTGGAGTAGGGTTCTGGAAGAGTTTTCCAATAGGAGTAGCGAAGGCAAAAAAACCTAAATAATTTAATGAAGCTTGATAAATGATTATGTTCTGCAGTAGCAGGAGTCTGGATGCAGTGGCCCAAAAGATCCCTTCAAGTCCCACTCATAGGCTGCGTCCAGAGAAGCATAGACGTTTGGTTCTGCAGGGACAAGTAATAGTGGCACAATTTGTTCTAGAGACCAGGGAAGCTGCAGTCATGGGGTTTCTGCAGCTGGGAGCCTGAATAGCAGCTGAAGTGTGACTCTGGTGGGCCAGGCTCTGGTTCTGGGAAGCTTGCACTGCTACTATATGCACTGCCTTGCTTTTTTTCCGCGTGTGATTTTTGACCCCGAGATCTCCCAAGGTCAATCTCTTGCCCACTCCCCCACCCCCACCCCTGCAAGGTAGCAGTGTGGGGAACGCCTGAGTGTGTGGTGTGTACAACACCACATACCACATGGCCGCACTCATCTGGACATGGCCATAGTATCTACAATTAGGGATGTAAGAAATGTACACCTGTTTGTTAAAATTTAAACAAAAGAAATGTCACATTGCAAGATGAAACAATTAAGCATAACCTAGTAAATCTGTAATTCTCGGTATTTCCATTCTTCTGCAACTGCCCTGCCATTTCAGTTAGCATGCTCTAATACATCCAATGTGATCCCACTAAGACACAGAGTTGGGGCAGGACTGTTATAGCCTGCCATAGTAATAGAAGGATTGGTATTTCATAAAGCAAAAGAAATGAGACATTGTAAGACAAGATTCCGCATAACTATTGGCCATGCCAATGTTACAAGAAATCGAGTAATTAAAATACTAATTAGTATTAGTAGGCCATGGCTCATATCACTATTAGAGCAACAGCTGTCTTTGCACCACATTTCAAACTAAATGCATGCACTTCCAGTACACAGCAAGAGAAAGTTAAACTCATCATTCCAGTGGTTTCAGAAAAGCTTAAATCAAGGAATGAAGCAACTGAACAACATTTAAAAGGAGAATTACTAAAAAGATAATTCTGCACAAATAATAAATTTCCTACACACATACTCAGGACAATATCCTTGTCAAAACATAGTTTACCGTTTCGTCTTGGAAGTATAAATTTAATGACCATTTAAGAAATGCTATGAAGCTAAAACAAATACTTTTATGTTACATCAGCTTACACTATAAAGTCCAACTGAAAGCTCCTCAGCACTCAGGTATGTATTGTATTGTCCCTTATGTACTCTTAAATTACCTTATATGTTTTCCCACATAGGTTAAGATGATATAGTATAAGGAAGCCTGAACAGTTGATTAAAAATGTTATCCAGATATAACTGTCACACAAAAATGATTTCTATAAAGATGCTGGGGATTTGGTTCTTGAGCAATTTAAGGGGTTTTTGCTTGTTTGGGTTTTTTGTTTGTTTTGTTTTTTATTTTAAAATCATTTTGCCTTGTTCTGGAGGAAGTAGAATGCTAATATCAGCTCCACCTGTACTGGGTCATCTTCAGGTCAGCAGATTGGAGAAATCAGAAGAATGAAAGTAGTAAGCTCCAACTGCAGGGCACAATGACCCAGTTATTAATCAGTCTGATGGCAGCATTTGAACAATGACAGTCATCTGTCAGAAAGCGGGAAGTGCCGCCTCATTAACACACCACTCACCTGCCCTGAGCTACAACTCCTTTATAATAATATCTATCATTCACATCCAAGGTGTTGCTTCTTTTTCCTGCTACATGAAATAACACACACACCATTTTCTACCTCCTTCCCTACTACTTACTTCCTCTTCTTGGAGTTCATTCAGTTTGTTACCTTAAATTTTTTTTATTTTTCTAGGGAAGAGGGAGGTCTTTTTTTTTTAAGCCCCATAGTTTTAAAATATCAACATATCATCAACATAATGGTGTTTCACACTGTATTATAAATCATCTCTTTGCTTCTCAGTAAGCAAATCTATTCTTGTCCTTAAGACCACTGGGGAGACACTTAACCCAGGCATAACCACAGAGATATAGAAGAAGCTCCAAGTCCACCTTTATTTTATCATATTTTTATAATAGTGCTTAAAGATAAATCAGGACAGAGGCCCTGTAGTTCTAGGAACAAACTAATAGTTTCTACCTTGAACAGCTTACAGGCTAAATGGACTAGAGAAGCAAGAAAAGCTATTTTCCATAAAGGTAGAGCAATCAGCATGATTACAGAAAATGTCACATCACTTCCACTCTAAATTTATTTTTGGACACTTTAGTTAGAAGAAGAAAAGCCCCAAGTTCAGGATATGGGTATTAGGCTCTAACCATTCCAGCATATGAACAACTTCACTCACAGCAACACTCCCACCAATACTGCCTCTAAAGTGAAATATAGCATGAGTTTTAAAGGCATCAGCAACAGAATACCACAGTGGCAGTACAGAACATAATCACATCATCCAAATTAAATTACAAGGAAAGTTTAGAAAGGGAGCCTACAGGTACTAGGGGATTGCTGAATATCAGAATTAGAATTCCCTCTGCTCTGGACCATAATATCTGAACTACTTCAGTCTGCTCAAATTGACTGGAAATATAGAAGAATTATCATGAGAAATTCAGCATTTCCTTCTTCCAGTCCATTCATGAATATTGCAGGAACAGCATCTCATTGTGCTGTGGCACTTTTATTTCTGCCTAGAATCAGACATTACTAAGGTGCATACAAGAAAGAGAAATTCTGTTAAGCATTTTCACACCTCTAAAGATAGTCCCATCAAGTTTGCTCTTATGGGCTAGGAACAAACATTATACACAAACTGCTTTAAGTGATCAGAAACTGGTTTAAAGCTATAAAAGAACAGATTTTCAGTGCACATAAACCAATTTGAAAAAGCCTGAAATCACTTTGAGATAAACTTGGTTGAATGTAGTATCAGACTTAACTAATTTGGGTCAACCCAGTTTATGCAATGTCTGTCCCAGACCCCCTCCTAGTTTAAGGTAAACCAGACTCCCCCAGGATCCCAGCATGCTCTCTTGGCTGGGGCTTTCTGTTGCCAAGCAGAGCTGGCCCCTCTCCTCTGCTCCCTGGATAGAGCTCCGGCAGAGACTGCAAGCACAGCAGGGTCTGCCTGTCTTCCCCCTGCCCTACCCCCATTCACTGCTTCCTAGACAAGCAGGGATCCCCTCACCCCACCTCCCTCCCATTTCCTGCAGCACAGACACCAGCCCCAGAGACTCTAGGTGTGTGGTATGGTAGCTAGTGCTGAGAGGTGTCTGTGTGTCCCCAATTTCACTGGGACAGGCAGACAGAACAGTGACCACTTAGAGCTTTTTGGAGCTAATCAACAGGTCAGCTGGTAAGAAGAGTTTGAACTAATGGAGAGATGTTATTGTTTTGCTGATGAGGTGAGAAACACTGTTATCAGTACCCTGCTGATGTGCTTGCCTGTCAGTTTGCTGCACAAAGTATAAAGAAGCAGGGAGGAAGATTGAAAAGCTCTGTATCATGAGCAGATACATGCACTGCACACTACCTCTTGCCTCAGAGTGCTAGCAGGGGGCTGGGGGCTGGTAATGCTCCCGCCCCTTAAGCAGCGAGTGGGGAAAAGCCTGGGATGATACAGGTAGACCTCCCAAATCAGGATGTCCTGTCCTGCTAGGGCCTGGCCTGTATTTCCTCAGTCCAAGAATGGCAGTGCAGTTGCAAATGTAGTTAGACTAACCTGAAAAGTTTGAATCAATTCAGGCTTTTTTAATGTCTGTCCCTAGCCATTTTATCCAAACTTTCCACATTCAGCCCCATTAATAATTGCTCAAATTAGAACATGACAAGGATTGCAGAAATACAAATTCTAATCTCACCCCTGGTAACCTCAGTGGCCATGAAGGAGAGCAAACAGGGCAGAACTCTGCCCATTACTGTGTATGTCAACTTTAGAGCAAAGTAAAAACATGCACAAACAACAAACTTCCCAAAGCCCAATATTCAAACACTTCCACAATCTGACAAACTTCAGGTTGGATCGAAGTTGTCACTTTAAGCTCAGTGCTAATTTGTTAATACAATGAATTTGCCATATAAAAGTGAAAGCCTGCTTTCCTCAGCAAAAGCTCCCTGTTACCAACAAGGTGTAGCTAATGCTGAGTTTTTTCTACCTGGGTGGGGCACATCTGCACTTTGACCTTAGTTGGTAGCGTTCTGGGAAATGTACTCCACTAACTCTGTTCATTTTCTGCTATGTTTGATGATTTAATTATACATATGATTTGTGTTCTGATATCTTAACAAAAGAATTACATTTCTTTGCTACTCTATTGGAGCAATAACAATGTTTCTGAAGATGGAAGACACTAAGCGATTTCAGTGGAGTTATATCAGAGCCCTTATTAACACTCTGTCAACACAGAGTCTAGAACTCAGATCCTTGCACTTCAGTGTAAGTGCCTACTTCCTGAGCAAACAACCAACCTGAATTGAGTGCTGGTGAGTAGTAACAGCTCTGGTTCCCATGAGATTACACAGCATAGAGAGTAATAGTGATATACAAACCATAGACGGGATATGCTTTGCTGCAATCACACTTTCATACTGCTGTGTAAATCCACCCAGCATATAGTAGCTGGCTCTATGGGTGCAAAAACCCTGAAGCATATATTGGAACTGATTTCTTCACTCATAGCATTGTCCACAGAATAAAGCCCTTTTACTTGCATAATATCCTATACTTTATTCCTCCTTTGACTGACTTTATCTTCTTCCCCTAAAAACTGGGCTATTGTTACAGTTAGTTTCAGGCTGAACTAATTCTTGTTTTTCAACATTACTGGCCAAAATTAGCCCCATAAAGAAGTATTGACTGATTGTTTCTTATCATAAAAACACATTTTTGACCAAACTTTTTCTTTAATTGATTAGTGTTTTCTCTACTGTAAATTAGATTTACCTTAGAGAAATAGATCACTGTTCTGTTTCATTTTATTTTAATATATTTCTGTATATACATACAAACACAAAAGTAGGTAACATACTACTTACGTAGCATATGTGTTTAAGAACAAGAGAATGAATGGACATATTTACATACATGCTGTAATATCTATTATTATATTATAGTTATAAATCTGTTTATGTGTATATATGTGCATATACATATAAAATGTGTGTGTGTGTATGCATATGTATGTTTTTATATATACATATGTGAAGGTGTATATCTATATATATCTATATCTTTAAATATAAATATATAAAGATATAGATATATTTATTTATATATCTATATATATAATTGTCTGGGCTTTACAAATGTATGCTAGCAAGTGAATACCCGTCTATTGCTCTGTCAAATGTGACTCACTGGGAAAGCTATTGGGTTTATAGAAGAGACAAACATTTCAGGCATGCCATTCTGGGGTAATGAAGCATGGCAACAAAATATACCTGTGCAACATTTGATAAAGATGAGCTGACACGCCAGTCCAAATAGCTTCTATTGTGTGTCTGCACGTGTCTACCATCATTGCTTTCATCTTAAAACAGGAAGGTACCAGTAGCAGCAGCAGCTGGCAGGGACCACAAGAGGAAGAGCAGCTCACACAATTAAACGTCATTTACCTCTGGCCTTTATTTCACTCCCTCCTCCCCCTAATTTATTATGTGTTTTCTCCATCTCTATGCAAAAAATGTGGGCTCAATTTTTCTTTCTTTCTCATGCTATCTTGTTCTTTTTACAAGGGGACTGAACAAGACAATAGACAAAGTCCCACGGTGTTTTGCTTTGGATCTTAACTTAAAATGCTTCTTAGTGGGAGTTTTATGGCCTTTATTGTTTTTTGATTAATGTAAAGTAAAATTAAACCCTACAGTTACACATTAGTACATCAGCCAGAGAGAAGGTAGAATTATGCTGCATACCTCAGTTTACAGAAAACGTCTTTTGTTGTGTTTAATCTTCAGAGAAAAAGAACTTGAGGGTGGCTTTTGAAAAAAAGGGAAAATGTAGCCTTCAGTTGTAAGGCTGAGCACGGGAGACAATTTTACTCAAGTTCAACATTCTTTACTGTATAAACACTTAATGTCACCTTCCTTACGAAGGTAAAGTTACCATTAAAGTTAATAGATGTTTTGTTGGCTAAAGTGTGGCCCCTGTACAGGTACTACTGCACCTTTCAGGTTTAGAGGGCCATGGTAGCCAGAGGTCATCACACTTCACAGTTCACATTTTACAAAACAAGGTTGCATGTGTCCATCTTTCCTCCAGTTTAAGTCTGGGCTTTGATTATATAGTGATATGCTATATATGTATGTTCCTATGTCTGTTTGTTCCACCCAAAAGCAAGCCTTGGCACCTAAAAGCAAGCCTTGTTATATTCTGAATAATACCTCCAAACTGAACCGGCAGAAGGGGTTCTCCTATATATACTGTACATTGGTTTTCCCCCTATTTTCCTTCCACACCATCCCTCTAGTATATGGGTTTTCTACTCTGCCAGCTGAGAGCTGTATTTTTTTCCCCAGAGTTTTCAGTGGATCTTTTCCCTTGCTTTTTTCAATAGATGTTTCTAAGTGGAACCCAATAATGTTTGAGTCCTATAAACTTTCAACTCTAAGATGTTTGAGTGGCGTTTGACAAATATATTAGACAAATATGGCCAGATTTCTGTACCACAACTATGTGAAACTCATCAATATTTGGCTTTGTAAAACTCCTTCTGTCATGTCTGAAAAGTGTCAGAGGTTGCCTTTTCTTCTTTTCTCTAGGTAGCAACAATTTTATTTATATGGTACCATACACTATGGCTTATGACAAATGCCTTTTAGCATGCTTATTATTTTAAATTTTCATCAGTAGTTTGGGAATTTAGTTTCATCCTCCTCTTGCCCCCACCCCCTACTCCTCACGCAGACAAAATCTATTGTATCTTCAGCTACGTTTGCAACTCAAATGAAATATATGTGACCTTTTCATTCATTTCATCTGGCACTAAAACTATTTAATTGATGTTCACCATGAAAAAAGTTGGGGTATAAGATGAGACAAGGAAGGGTCAAGACCAAAAAGAATTTAAGCAAAATGTCTTTTATGCAGAGGAAGTAGCTAATGTATGGAATACAGTAATAGGGTTAGCAATAGAGGGATTTATATACACAATCATAAAAGAAGAATTAGATGAGTGTTTGGAGAAGCATAAAAAAGAAAAACAACAAGAGGTGAAGAAGTCCCACCAACATCCTTCCATCCCAAACTACCCAGTATGAAGTGGCACTGAACAAATGAACTGCAAAAAATCACTGTGATTTAGTATCCATGTTTTTTCATTAGAGTCCCCATCTTAATTTTCATAATTTTATTTCTTCCAATTTATGATGCAACTGTAAAATAGCCTTTGGGATTTCTGTAAATGGAATCGACAAAAGGGGTGATTTGACTAGATAAGTAGGTAACAGGAATTTACTATTTATTGTGGCAAATACATTTTTGATCGAGGTCTTCAAATAGTCAAGCAGTGTAGGAATAAGTATTTGCAAAAAGTCTTGTTTGCTTCTCTCCCCACCCACCCCCTCATGCATGCGTGCGCGCGCGCGCATGCGTGCACACGCACACACACAAAATGCCTAGGACATTAACTGTAAAAGCACCTACAAAAAAAAAAAGGATTAATAAATACTTAGAACAGGGGGGGGGAAAATGCCGCCTGGGGGCCAGAGGTGGCCTACCAGGCCATTCTATCCAGCCCGCAGGGCCCCTAAAAAATTTAGAAAATTAATATTTATCTGCCCCTAGCTGCCTGTCATGCGGCAGCTTGCCAAAACTCAGTAAGGGACCCTCTGCCCAAAATAATTGCCTGCCCCTGACTTAGAAGATATTTGCCAGCAATGGCCAAAAATGCAAGCACCATGACTTCATTGTTGCTCTTACTTTTTCTCACTGAACACATTGCCTTGAGAGGCTTATTTGCAGAGTTTGCCAAATTATGAAATGATATGCTTTTTCAGCCAAAATCTGTGATGCTGAAGAGTTTTAATTCATCTCACTTTGGCCAAGAGTTAGCATAGGGTTACTGTAAACCTTCACCGTTTAGTCATTTACCCAAATCAGGCAACAGCCTATACATTGGTAGGGTTGAGAGAGAATTTAGAAATCAATGGTGAAATCTTGGCCCTGTTAAAATTATTGGCAAAATTCCAACTTACTCTAATAAGCCAAAATTTTACCCCAGGTGCATTATTACAATTGACTGGGGCCTGATAGATTGATTCTTGGGATGTTCTGGATTCCAGATGTGGATCTCCTAAAATTGAGGAGTACAGTATGGGTAAAAAAAAACAAACAAACCAGAAACAAAAAGCCTTTTTTCTTCTTTTAAAATATTAATATTAATAACAATTTAGTTAGTATACAACAAAAGGGAGTGTTTCTGCCTTGTTTATTCACTTTTCCCCATGAAATCCCCTTTCTCTTTCTCTAATAATCAGGATCCCATATTACGCCATAGAGAAATAATGCGTCTAGTCCAAAATATATGTAGAACTGAAACCAAAGCCGACTTGCTGAAATTATTTCCATGTTACTTACAAGAGAACTATTAATTTGTAATCAATCTTGTTCTGTGTAGATACAAACCATAGACAGGGTATGCCTTGCTGCAATCACAGATAGAAGAATGCCCCAATAGCCAGGCTACCAAAAGTGAGCATCAAGCATAGACTTGATTTGGTTTTTTTTCCCCCTTTATGTTTTCTTCATCCTTTCCTAAGTAGAAGGCACTATTGATTTAAAATGGATCTTTCCAATTCCTAGTGCTTGAGTAACCTGAACAGCTGATCTCTAGTATGTTTTGATAGTTTCACTTGATAACGATTCAGTTCTGCCCTCTTTTCTCACATTTGGTAGTACATTACACCACAGCAGTCTTTTTGACTTCAGCATAATTCTTGAATTGCTCAGCATAAGTACAAGGAACCTACAAAGGGCCGGACTGTTCAATACCACCATGGGTACTGATCGTAATCTGCTTTCAGACAACAAGGCACAGCAAGTGTGTAGTAACTACAAGTTAAAACAGGAATGGGAGGAATTTCATCAGTGAGTATGTGTGGGCAGAGCTCTGTGTATATTTATCTTGCCAAATGTGTTTCCTTACAAGGATGTGCTATCAACAGAAGAACAACAACAAAAAAAGAGCAAACAATCCAAAAAATGTCTGGAAATGGGCTGATACATCCACCCTAATAAAGAGCCTACTGCTATTCAAGTCAAGGAGATTTTTAGCCCTGAATGCAATGGGAGAGGGAGCAGACCCCACATGAACAAAGAAACACCCTGAAATTGTTGAACGCAGTAGATTCAGGCCAAAGAAAAAATGATGCAATTTCATACGGTTTAAAAAAGAAGAGATTTCGTATGGTTATAAAGAATTAGCTACTACCCATGGTGGAAATAATATCCACTGTTTGCAATTTGCAGACATGTTGGATATAACTTAAATTACTCCATTTTTGTCATCTGTATAGTTGCCATTTTTCTTTTATTTTAAGCTTTGGAAATCTCTCTGTTTCCAATGCAATTTCAACAGAGTTAAAACACATGGCTGCATTTTCCCCCCTAAAAATGCCCCTATTTATAGTGCACGCACATGCACCAATGTGTGTGCGTGTGTGCACGCGTGTGTGCGCGTGTGTGTGCGCGCATGTAAAACATCAAAAGCAGTGAGACTGTCCAGGAAGGACAAACACAGACAAGGTCAAAGAAAAATATTCCTTAGAATAGCCCTTAAGCAGGCAGAAGAATTAGGCCTGATTTATGAATGTATTTCCACAATTTACTTGAAAATTTGTAATGTCTGTGCAGCCTGGCAAGAAAAAAAGGTGAGGGTAATGTGAAGGAATGCTTCTATTCCACTTTATTGTAAAATTATCCCATGTTACCTGCTCTAATCCCCTGAAAACAAATTAAATCCTCACTAAGCTGACTTTAAATCAATAGTTTCATTTAAGAATAGTGTGACTTAATAAAAATAAAAAACTAACTGGTCCAGCCAATTTAAGAGGGAAATAAATCATTGCCCAAGGAAAAAAACAGATTTGACTTGTATATGGGCCACAGTTTTGTTGAAGGGAAGAACCTGCGGTCTAAATTAACTCAGGGTGTATTACAAATCTCATCAACCTCATTCAGAGATTTGCTCCACTGTATATGCACCAGGAAGGAAGATTGCCAAAAAATAAGAGATGTTATGAATTGAAACAATATCTCTGAGAACACGCGGTAAATCATGAAACAAAATGTGCTTTTGAATCCCACTGAAATATCACCTTGCACTCCAGCATCTCTCTGATCTCCAGAGAGGACGTTTCTGAAATAGGAAGTATGCCATACTTGCAACCATGGCAGCAATAAAAATGTTTACTTTAAAGGGGAAGGAACACTGAAGTGAAGCACTGAAGTAAGAGTCAAGAGATTTGGGTTCATTTTTTAAAATAGGCTGTAGCAAAAACCATAAAAATTAATTGACGACATTATTAGTAAATGTATTGGATAAATTATCATTCTAAAATGATCAAATAAATACTTAACTTTAGTTGTGTTGACTAGTACTAAATATTCTAGTAGGCAGCACTTAGAAAATGAACATCGGAGTACCAGATCACCGGGGGGATGCCCTGTTGGACTTGGTGTTGGCCATGGGCAACGACCTGGTAAGGGCGCTGCGGGTGCTTGACCCCCTGGGCGACAGTGACCA
>NW_017728992.1:72169721-72225580 GCF_001723915.1 Gavialis gangeticus | reverse complement strand
AGGTCCCTTCTGACCCTAGAAACTATGAAACTATGAGAGACTTACTCAATGTCCACAAGACATTTCTAGTCCCTGATGGGGATATCAAGAGAACTTAGAAATCTTAACTCAGGGTGGCATATTTTAACCTAGGGAGGGACAGCCTTTTTGGCAGGTTCTCACACCCTTCTCAAGTGCCTCTCTATCCTCTTCTCCTGCTCAAGCAGCTGCTCTGTTTTTTGTTTCCTGCCCTGCGCTCCCTGCCCAACCTGCTGTTCTGCTTTTTGCTCCCTGTCCTATCTGCCATTGTGCTGCTTGTCCCCTCCCCGGTCTGCTTTGTGCTATACAAAGGCTGCCTGAGCCACTTGTGGCATGCGTGCTGCAGTTTAGTCACCACTGCTCTAACCTTTTCTTAAAACTGTTCATGCCTTCAGCAAGGACTTGAAATAAAAAAATGCCTCTTAGGCTAATTTAATCCATTTCAAATAATTCACTAACCTTATGGGAAGTGTTTTGCATCATGGTAAAGGTTGGTAATGACTAAATTTTTATTAATAATAAGTGCTTTATACTGTTTGTGTCAGGGACAAATTACCAGGATTGAAACACATAAGAAACTTGTTAAATTAAGAAAAGCGGGCTTTTATCTTATTGTTTTGTGGACTAGCCAAATAGTTCCTACTTCCTTCATTAATTCCTACTCAGTCAAAAACACCACTCAAATGAACAAGACTTCATCGCATAGCTAAAGACTGTTCAGGTCAGTAGGAACAGTAGGATCAAGTAGTCAATTGCAAGTTTTCAGTTTTAGGCATGTAGATATCTACATTTTAACCAAGATATCTTCCATGCTGCATTACCAATGTGTATACTAGATCTGGAAAAGCTGTTGCATGGGATGTGATAACAATTTTATATGATATTTACTGTATACATCTCAAACCTACTCTGTGTGTGTGCATGTATATATATTTTAAAGTGGTATTATAACAGATACCTAATCAACTACAGTTGAGCCAAATGCTGTCTTTCTATAGCAGGGGTAGGCAACCACCAGAACGAGTGCCAGGGTGTGGCACTCGAAGGCATTTTGCTTGGCATGTGCGCCTCTGGGTGGATGGCAGGGGAGAGGCTGAGGCTACATGGCCACAAGAAGGATCGGGCCCCTCATGGCTCCTCCACCATCCGCCCCAGGCATGCCAACATTTTACAAGTTGAAGTTGGGGGTGTTTTTGGTATTCTGCCCCAAAATGTTGCTGACTCCAGCTATATAGGCTCAGGCAACTTCTTTCGATCTATAATCTCATTAGCAATGAACTCCGGAACAAATATATGAATAAAATAGAATGTGGATCATATCTCTTTCACGCACATTGTAAGGCCTCTCTCTTTCACTGAGACACTTATTTCAGGAGATTTTTTTTAGCAGAATGTTTTCCCCTTTTAAAAATAATAAAAAAGCTGCAGGGGCAGAAGTGACTTGTTTGGAACATCAGGAGCAAGGAAAGTACTTTGTAGGGTTGAGAGACCGAGACCTGACAGGATATTCTATGACTGTGTGTTTAACAGGTAGTTTGAGTTACAGTTATCCATATTTGTATTCCCCCTTAAGTGCTCCTAGGCTCTGCTATCCCACTGTGATTTTGAGATATGAGGTCTTAAGAAGAGTTGGATCAAGTAGTGTCTCACAAGATCATCTACACCAGATTTTTTTTCCCTTTTTGCTTTTGCTTATCATTTTTCTTATCCTTTCTTGATTCTGAGCCTGCCTATTTATTTGTTATAGGGATAACCATCTGTGTTAGAGCTGAAATGAAGGATTGTCGTATATGTTACATTTGTATTTGATGGACTCCTAGCTAGATAAATATATTATACGCTGTGTGTACTGTAGGAAAGTGGAAGCTAATTTTCCTCTCAGGCACCAAATCATTTAATTGTGCTTTAAAATGAGCTCTAAGTAGCTCAGGAAGATTTATGTTTCTATTTTCCCCTTTGGGAAGGCCCTATCTTTCCTACTACTTTTTCATTTCTTTTTCAAAATTCCTTTGAAATGTGTGGTTTCATTCCTTTCAACAAGAATTATTTGGGCCTTCTTTAACAGAAAAATGTGAAAGCTGCCCAATTCATCAGTTCATCTAGTACCTAGCCAGCAATATTTTCCAAGTGCCCAGTAAGTTTGGCTGTTCAGGTTTTCTGTATCACAAGCCGGTCACCCAAAACAGAAGACACCAAAAATTAAACTCCACTTTTGAAAAGGCATTCCTAAGCAAAAGGTTACTTCCTTGTTTAAAATGCTCCATGTCAGTCCTCCTTTAATTTACATTCTAAGTCCAAATTTTCAAAACAAGGTACCTCTCCTGCACATGCACTAGAAATTCAAATCAGCTGTTGCATAAAAAAAACCCTTGGAAATTACATATGCAAACCCTTAATTATACAAATTAGGAGTATATGGAGAGCAAATGGGGTTTCATGATCTGATGCACATTATAGGGAGTAAATTGCTCAGAAATCTATGTAAAATTATGCATGAGGTCCAAAACTGGAAGTGAAATTTTGAATATTTATCCTTTGAATTCTATTGAAGATCTAAGGTAAGTTTATTAACGTTCAATTTTTGACAAGTCAAAAACAATTGGCAAAGTTCAATTCATTGTCTTACCACGGGTGTTCTCAGTAGTGGCAGATGACAGCAAGGAGCAGTGGTCTCGTGTTGCAGCAAGGGAAGTGTAGGTTAGTTATTAGGAAAAACTCTCTCACTAGTAGGGTAGTGAAGCACTGGAGCAGGTTACCCAAACAGCTAATCAGTCCCCAGCCTGTATTAATACATGCAATTAATCCAGTCCAAGTGCTCACCTGCTCATGCCTAGCGAAGAGGTATGCAGGCAGCAGCCAGGCGGCAGCATGGGTGGGTGCGCCTCCAGCCCACTGGATGAGAGCAAGTGCAGGAAGGGATTAGTATCTTCAAATGTACAGCCTAATTTATTTGTTTTATAAATATTTATTTTAATAACTATAAAGAGTAAAATCTATCTGTTTGTTTTTGGTATTTGAAATTCTTGATGAGCAATTCACTAGTATACCATATTATTAATATTCATTCTGGGTGACATCAACAGTGGCAAACCTCAATTCTTCATATGTTTAGTTTGGTTTGGACATTTGCATTCATTGAAAACCCTCAAGAACTTTGGGACACCAAACATATATGTTTACCTATTTAGGCATGTGGGGATATTTTGACTATAGGTGACCTCTCAAAAGCGAGTTTATGTTGTGCCTGGGGGGACCCAACTGTTCCTTTTCAGAAGTTTCTACCATTTCTTTCACATGCTGAATGTGATCTACAAATAACTTTCCCTAAAAAACTATTTTTTCTGGTTTAGAAAGAATATTATGACAAATTAATATTCTTCCTAAACCTTAATAAAGTTTCTTCCTAAAGTCTTAATACATACATTTCTGTTTTAAAATGAAACTAGAAAATGTTGAAATGAAACCATGAAAACAGATATTCTGAGCATGCAAATACCTCTTCCTTTACATACTAGCTTATAAGAACTTAAAAAAAATACTTTGGATCATGGATGCTCATTCTTTTTCTTTCCATTCACTATTACCCATCACATTATCAACTGAAAAAGAATCCTTGACAAGAGACCAAACAAGGAACCATAAATCTCTGTACTTCTTGGTAATCTCATGCATTCCTGATTCCCAAATGATCTATCAAGAGGTCATTTAGTGAGAAACCAGCCTGCCAGACCTCACTTTCTCCCTCAGTGTTTCAACTTCTTTTCCTTACTTCATTCTCAGCGCCAATCCATTTGAAGGGAAAAAAATGTAATATTCTTTACAAGAAACTCCATTTTAAATAAAATCTCCTTAGACAATAAAACAAAACCCAAACACCTGTTTTCCTGACAACTTTCCTGGAGTGTTTGGCTTAAAGAATTGGGAATATACACCACTTTGTTCAATTCTGCACAAATGAACATTTTCAGACACCTATCCAAATAAAAGGACAATGCAACTCGCTGGCTATTTTTCTCAAGCTGTGATACTTACAGGAAATGATATACTTCCCTTTGCTGAATGGTAGAGGCCTTTTAAGTACTGTATAGAGTATTTCATCATGCAGATTCACTTGGAAGCGGCAGTATTTCAGCATGAAGATGGATACATTTGTGGCTTGTTCATATTATTTGTATACTTTTTTCCCCACAGCACAGATGGTCCTGTAGAAACTATAAAGCATATCTTAGCCCACATGATTTCTAGTAGCCCTTCTTAGCTTTCTAGTTTTTGGTTCTTTTTCCCAATGATGCTATATCTACACTGCAACTCCAGCACTTTTGGGGAGGGATACTCCTGAGCATGCCAGTCATACTGAGGAGTTCTCAGTGAACATAAAGCTTATGTTTCAGGGTCCACAGGACCTGCATTTTCTCCCTCCATAAGGAGAAAGACAGGAGAGAAAGGTGTAAATTGAAGACATTAGTGTGAAGTAAAAATGGAAAAGAGTTCATAACACCCAATCTGACCCTCAGCCAGTACAGTGATCCTTATGAGACTGCTACAGACGGAAGCAAGAATTCTGTCTCATGTCTCAGAAGCCTGAAGAAGGGTACTGTGATACCAGAAAGGTGATTGCCTATGTCTATACCAACCATAAAATTCATCCCATTAAAGATAATCATGCGTAAGAATTGATGCCTCTCACATACCTCTTGGACCATCATGGCAACAGCATCACCTCAATACTAATAAAACACGCTAGAGGTGGAGTAGCTTAAAGCAAGACTTCAGCTGCTCTAAAGTAGTACAGGGCCCATTTGGTTGTAGGCCCAGTAAAACACTTGTGCAGTGAACAAATTTGGTTGTGAGCCCTATAAAACACTTGCACAAGTGAACACGTGCAGGCTTTCTGGTTTAATTCACTAAGCTGAGTTTTATATAGAAGTAGAAAAATAATCACTACGAATCAGAATTGCCAACTGTCCCTAAATTTATAGACAGTCCATGAAAAGGGTTAAAAATGCTTGTCCATAGAATCCGTAAGCTGTCCATAAAAAACTAAGAACCAGTGACCTGGATTGAAAGTCCGTCATTGTAATGAGGCTGGATGCAAGTGCTGAATGAACAAACAGAGTGGAGCAGCATCATTTTGTGCTCCAAACCCTGCATGGAGCTCTTCTTCAAGACTTTGTGGCCCAGGGGAGACTCAGGAGCCCCCCACCCCAAGCCATGTGCTGCCACTACATCCTGTTGGCCATCACCTGCCTCTAACAGCTGCTCATCTCAAAGTTAGACAGAGCTGTGAGGGTCCCAGGAAGCCTGATGTGGGACAAAGAGTGGGGAGGTCCAGTCAGAACAGAGCTGTGGAGCTAGGAGGAGGAAGAGGTAGTAGGCAAGGGTCCATACTAGGATGAAGGAAGCCAGGCTGGTGGGGATAAGTTTTGGGGGTGGGATCAGCACAGTACAGGGTTCAGTTGAGAGTAGCAATCTGTGGTGGTACCATGGTATAAAACCATTGCTGCCATCAAGTAAGACTTTGGTTTGTGTTAAAGCCTTAAATTTTAACCCAGCCTTTGTTACTGCTTTCCAGGGCCTATTATTTACATTATGTAAACTGTATGTCAGGAAGAACATACATCAGTAAAAAAGTTTGGGTGTCAGTAAAAAAAAAATAAAAATCTCTTGTGTTGGCAACCCTGCTATCAGTAGATCTTATATGCCTTCCTTTCCAACAATGAAACTGCAAGGAAGACAGTTCCCTGACTAATTACTGCCTCCATCTTATTGTAATTTGGCAGCTCTGGGACCAATACTTCATAAAGCAGCCCTGACAGTGGTAACAGTGAGAAAACAGACAAATGCTGTTAGTTAAGTTAAGGACAGAATCTACTAAACTCAAGCCAACAAAGGCTGTTTGATTCTTACCCTCAATTCTTGATATTATAGTATTACGCTTTCTAGTTTAATAAGTTTCCCTACTGTTGTGACATCTGACAGCAGTGCCTGTGTTGGTGGATGAACCAAAATGTGAACAATGCATTGTTGACTGTAACAAATACCTGTCAATTTCAGATTGACAATTTCTACTTAAGCTAATTTACAGAAGGAAAGGTAAAACACCCTCTCCTAGGGAATTATGAAAAGAAATAACAAAACAATTTGATATATGCTTTTACAGTTAGAACAAAACCTAAAGCTTTCGTTTAACACTATGAAAGAAAATAATAGATGGAGAAAACCTAACGTGACCTGATTGACAGTTACTGCAGAAAAAAGCTATACATCAGCATATATTCTTATATGAACAATTTTGTCTGGAGATGTAGTGGAAAACTTTCTTTGTTCCTCCTGGGCTAACATATAGGTATGTGTCATGAACCAGGCCAAACCTCATGGCCTTTAGATGTCAAAAGTGATTTTGGTTCGTAAAACCAGCCTGTTAGTGACCCATACGTACACTGACTATAAGGTCATGTAGGTTTATTACTGAAGGTTTATTACAGTGAACTCTGAGGTGGTGGAAATGTACAACAAAAAATACTCAGGCACTCTGTAGTAGTCAGGATACTGGCATACAGAAATATTAGTTGACAGGAAGAACAACCCCAAGTGCCATGTCAGTTACTTACTAAGGCAAGAGTGGTCACAACAGTTTTGCAGAATTGGGTCTCATATGATGGACCCTTCAGTTCAGGTATGGGTTTCCTGATAGCTAGATGACTAGTCATGTTTCATGGCTACAGTCCCTTAAACGCATCTGTTTTCTGCTTTCTGCAATTGAAAAAAAAATAAATTTCATTAATGGTACCGTAGACAAGGGAAAGCAGAGAAATGTATCTGTTTAAAAAAATCACCCTATATTTTTAAATTGAAAGACACCAATTACAAGAACTATAAATGTTTTAATCATTTCTCTGAACCTGTGGAAGTATGTACATCGTGAATCTTTTTCATAGGAAACTCTACAATTCTTTTCTTAATGGCACATTTTCTTAATGCCTTTATAGTTCCTCAGTTCATTTCAAAGGACTGTTATTTGTTATGTGGACATAAGTTTAGGTTATGGTTTAGAATATTAAGAGATATTTGAAAGAATTATCTCAAGAACTGTGGCAGCTACATTTGAGTTGCTTTCTGTTCTTTCTTTTATTTATTTCTTTATTGTTAGAATACTTTTGTGCTACATATTTTTTTTAAAAGATGATGAGGTGAACTGCTGGCCCAATGGCAAAACTTCCCTTTCCTTCAAGAGGACAGGATCTCATCCATGCATTTTATTTTTATTAAGCAGGAAAGTAAAAGTTGACCAAAAGGGTTCTCTTCATTCCTTGCAATATCATATTTTTATTTACCTTGTGGGCTCTTCTTTAAATTCTGGGGATGGGATGACAGTGTGCAAAAGCATCAAAACATATTGTATATATTCTTAGAAGTCATGATGGGAGCACCATAGATTGCAGAGAGAAAATCAGAAAATAGTTAAAAGAACTCCGAAAATTCTTGTATATTTAAAGATGAAAAATGTGTTATGTCTATGTCTTCAAGTTTTATCGTTGACTTCAGTGGGACCAAACATTCACCTGCCCTTCACTTTAAATGCATATTGTGGTACAATGCCATTTCTTAAAAAGCACCTGAAAATATTTTTGTTCAGAAATTCACACTGTTCTTTCATTTTTAGCTCAGTAAATGTCCTAGAGGGGATGTTCTGAAAAAGGTGCAGCTGATGCTTTCATTATTAAGATATCTCATTAAACAATAGCTGTTCTATTTGCCTGCACAACACATGACCTCCAATTCACATATATGCACATACAAACTGTTGAATAACCATTTGAAACCGTTTGCATGAAAGTTCTATACCATGGGGTTTATATACATACACCAACAGAAACGTAGGAAAATCTGAATACATTTTCACAGGGCCAGCCACACGCATTTCTCAGCCGCCGTTTCTCTGCCAGGTTTTAAGTTGACAACAACAAGAGAATCAGAATGTTTCAAACTGGATGGGAAGCACGCTTTAAGATTTGCTTTAGCTTCTATTTCATTTCTGAAAGTAATTCAATGAACTGGTTATGGCTACATTGTGAAAATGGCCTGGCAGTTGGGCATTTTCCATGCATGACCCTTGACTTAAGGTATCCCTTCTGCCACTATCTGAGTCTGTTGTCTGTCAGGACATTTTTCTGACTATCTGTCCTACCAGGCCTTTGACAGGAGAGTCTGGTTGAGGTGCGTTTAAGTAGGCGAGAATAAAGAAGTATTAATATCATTAGTTGGGTGAAGAAGAAAAAGTTTGTTGCTGATGCAGATTTTTCTGCTATTTTGAGAATTTTCTACACTACTTAAGTGCGGCTGTTTAGTTCTAACCAAACAAATATTAAACTATTAGATCGTAGGGCTGTAGGCCAATGTTTTTTTTTTCTTAAAGTAAATCTGACGTATCTATTCTATATAGATACTGCCATTTTTAAACAGAAGTACACGGAAGTCATCATCATGAAATGTTGCTTACCACATGGAGGCATTTCACATACCAGCACTCTCAATTACAGTATAATGCAAACATTGCCTCAAATGTGTAAGATATTTAAAATAATTTGTGCAATTAATCTGTGGTTTATTCTCTCCATACAATTTTTGGAATGCTCTCATTTACTGGAGGAGAGCAGATAAATCCACCAAATGTCAACGTCTAAGGAATATGTTCAAACAATGATGTTGTTCAATGCCTGTGGGGAAGTATAAACCTGGCAGCCAGATGTCCATCCTACTTATTAAAAGAAAAAAGAAAAAGAAGAGAAAAAATGGAGAGAGGGAATCCTGGAGTGAAGGGTTTCTTTCTTTATTTTCAAGTTCTAAAAAAAACCTCACTCATATTAAGTATCACCTACACAGAAGAGGAATCCCATGAAGTAGTTTTAAATTTGGTTTCCTCATTTGATAACAGCAGATGCAGATTTGATTATTTTAATAGTGACCTTCTGGCAAAGGGTTTCACCAAGAGTTATACCTAGGCACCTGTGTCAGTCATCTGCAGGAAAGAGGGGGATTTTGAATCTCTTTTAGGAAGTCTTTTACTATTGTCTTCAGTGGAGTTGGGTCAAGAGCCCTTAAGAAGCTTCTTCTGCAGGTGAAGCATTTAGTAGCTGCAGAAAGTGCGTGTGCTTTGTTCACCTATCCTCCTCTACATCCATGTTGAAGGGTAACATCCTGTTTGGTGCCATAAGGCACAGTGGAGAGGGTGCAGGGCAGCTCAGCTGTGGTTGGAAGTGCCAGAAAGAATTCTGTTTGAGCCGCCCAAACCTCCTCTGGAGGCTCCTTAGTACACATGACATGGCAGTAGCTTGGCTGCCTATGGGGGCATGGCAGCACACTCCCCTCTGCACCTGGGCAAGGCATTCTTTTGAACTGGCGATGAGAGGGACTGCTGTGAGGAAACAAGGACTATGTTTCCCCATTAGGATTTTGGCCTGCCTGCGAGGAAAGGTCTTCAATGCTTTCCCCTCTTCAGGTAGCAATACACAGGCTGGCAAGAAGCACTGACAGACATTAAAGGAAAAGCACGATAGGATCTGAGGCACGATTATGATATTGGGGGTGTGTGATCCCAATTGTACCATATTACTGGAGCAAGGAGAGCCTGGGATCGTGATCCTGAGCTCCCCCTGCACCAGCAAGTAGCAAGCTGGGCTCCCATGTGCTCCCACAGATGAGAGTCCTGGTCAGCTGTGATCAGGGCTGCCAGAGCCCTTGATGTGCTCCTGCAGCTGGGAGCCCCATTCGGC
This sequence comes from Gavialis gangeticus, assembly GCF_001723915.1. Classification (NCBI taxonomy): domain Eukaryota; kingdom Metazoa; phylum Chordata; order Crocodylia; family Gavialidae; genus Gavialis; species Gavialis gangeticus. The sequence goes on along the minus strand of NW_017728992.1, from coordinate 72,215,789 downwards.
TGACCGGCGCACCCAGCTGCCAGACTGGATCAGAGCCAAGAGCTCCCCTGTATGCACCTGGCTGGGACCCCCAATCACTTGACCAGTGCTCCCAGCTTTGGGTGGATACCAGAGTCTTGAAGGACTCCAATATGCTCTGGAGGCTGGGACCACATTCAATTTAAGGTATGCTGGGAACAAAGTTATACATATTTTGTATAACTATGATGCTTTGGGCAGAAGAGTTGGAGGACTGGTGAGAGATGGCTAATATTACCTTCCCATAATCCAACTGCTACTGCATGGTTTAGGCTGCTGCTCCTGCCCCTAGAATCACGAGGAGCAGCCTTTCTGCCAGCCCCTGTAAACTGTATAACCAAAGTTACATATATTTTGTGTAATAGCTTTGTGGCTTGTTCCCTGTTTTATCACATCATTAATTGAATGAACGTATGGCCAGGTCACTGCTTAAGACATGATTACCCAGTTAATCACATCTTAAGTATAACATCTTTCATGGGCCTAAGGCAACTCTGAACAGAATGGGGTCTCAGATTTGAGGGGCTTCTTCCCATAACACGCATTAGGAAATTCTGTTGTGACAGCTTCCAAGGTGGTTAATTGCCCTCAGATTTTATTCCTGTTGCAGGCATTCAGGATCCTTCAAGAGATGCTCAGCATGATCAGGCCCATAAAATATAAACATGCCTGGAGATAAGGGGAAACAGAAAGAAGAACCATTCACACTTTGCTGTCTCACAGTAGTGAAGCTATACTGAAGTGAACTTGTAGTGAAACTCATTACTATATGGTTGTAATAAGAAAGGAGAGGCATAATTAAGATTTTTGGTGCCTTGGGCAATAGTGTTGGAGGAGTGCTGGGAAATGGAGAACTTTACCTTCCCAGCCCCCAACTGCTGCTGCATGGTTCAGGCTGCTGCTACTGGCCCTGGAAATCACCCAGTGCAGCCTTTCCACCAACCCCTCTAAACTGGCACTCACGGCTGGTGCCCCTAGTAGTTGTGAGAGAGCAAAATGTGCATCATGCCCTCTTTAGCAGGAACCAGTTTGAACTAACTCCAAGGAAATTCCCCTGTAGATAGTTTTGTAGGTTCATCATGCACTTAAAAAGGCAGTGCATACCACAGAAAACAGCCTGATACAATCACTGCAATAGGCAAACAGCTAACCTCTGGCTCAGGAAGTATACATTGCCAACATTGTGATCTGACTGATGTTATTGTTCTTACCCAAATAATGTCAGGGCATACCAGAACAGGTCTCAGGACCATAAACTTGTAAATCCTTTCAGAGTGTAAGGTACAGACTTGCCTACCAGTGCCCCAGAACATCAGTCTTTTAGGTATTTATTTGACCTACACTGTGAGAGTACTACACAATCTTTAATGCGTTTACCCTCATCAATGACACACAAAGCGCTGTTAACACTAATTTTCTAGACAGGGAACTAAAGAACAGAGAAACCAAGGCCCTGTCTACATAACATATTTACGGTTCCTAGCAGTGACACATCATGCTACTTTGGGCTAGCTCCCTCCTAAACCAGAAGCAGTATAATCTTACCCACATTACATTTCAAGACAGCCAGTTAGCACTGCCGAGTAACTGTTACCAGTTAGCCTACCTGCATGCTGTTTAGACCACCGCCACAGCTTTGTGCATTTGGCAACAATGCTTGCAGGTTGGAGGCAGAATACCCAGAACAGTGTAGCCTACTTTGGGATTCCAGTGCCAGGGATGATAGATTATATCTATGTTGGAAAGTTAAGTGAGCAAGACCACTCACAAAACATATAGATTTCCCAAGCAGGGAATTAAAAGCAGTTCTCCTCAATCTTCCCACTCGACCATCCTTCCTTTCTGTGATATCTTACGGGCCTGGTTATACCTTATACTGTAAGATGCACAAACATTGATCAGTGTTAGTAATAGCTTAAAGTTTGGAGCAGTCAAACTCTTAGTCTAGAAACCTCTAACTGTCCCCCACCTGCACAGCTTTGACTTGCCACTGGAGGCCTGATCACCAGAGGTACAACTAGGAGCTGGAGTCATGAGCTGCCACTAGAGGGCTGGTGAGCCAGGGCTTCCAGCCCTGTTCGAGGGGCAGGAGTGTGAGAGATCCCGGGATACTGGAAGACCTCGACTTGGGTAGCACATCTATAGGGATTGACCACACCTTAATGGAACAGAAGCTGGGTAGTCTGGTACAGAGACAATCCTGCCCTGGAGTGTTAATCCTGCCACTTTAAGGTGTTAATATGCAGACAGTCCAGAGGTTAAGAGCTCCAGGAGCCACCCAAAATTACTGTATAATATGTGATTAGTGTGATACGTCAGTTTTCACAGGAATACAGAGGTCACAACAGCCTCTTCCCCTCCCACCAATCAGAGAGACGGTCTAGAGGCCCCCTATTTTGATGATTCCAGGTCACATATAGCCTAAATCCATCTCCATGAAACACAAGAGAAACACCTGTCAGTTTCAGAAAGTACACTCCTGCTTTAGCAGGGGGACTGAATATGGAAAGAGAAACTAAAGGACATCTGCTGATGTTAGCCCTGGGACAAAAGATCAAGGATTGCCATTTTTCAAAGGTGGTTGTGCTGTCCAGGAACATAAAACAAAATGAAAGACAAAACTACAGTTGAGAAATAGGTTCTGTAACTCAATAACTGCTAACAGTGGAGGGAATAGATACATATCTATTGGGTGGGTGGGTGGGTGTGTAATTACAAATAATGTATATTATTTCTTCCTCCTTCCCTCAACTTTTGTGTTTTGATTTCAGAGTGCTTAGTCCCTTTCTCCATTATTGTATTCCCTGCACTCTGGATTCTGGTTGACGTTCAAATTCTAGTTTTACTAGAAATGTTATGTCCTGGTGGAATTAGAATCCAAATTGGATTTAGAACATTGCTTAATTTGAGCTCAGATGTCCCAGATGTTGGTTAGGTGCTGTGAACATTGTAAAACCTAATACTGTTTCACTCCCAAAAAGATGCATTAATATAATGTTAGAAATGAGGCATGCTGTGAACCAACGAAAGCCAAAGGAAGTCTGACTTAGAGGCTGCCAAAGTGTTTCTACTCCCTTCCCACTCTCTTCTTGTGCTTTAGGCATTGCTACACATGTGGCCCTCTATGAAAGGTTCCTATAACCTTAGGAAATGCTATACGGTTGTGATTCTGTAAAAGAGAAAAAATAGTCTTACCTTCTGTAATATTTAACCCAGATTTGTAGTTTCCCAGTGCACTGTTGTAAAAATCACCCAGTGTTGTGGGGTCTGCTGCTCTTACTACAATGCCAAGTCTCAAGGTGGCTGAGTTAAGGGTTATGTTTCAATTTGGCAGAGTAACACAGTTTCCATAGACAAATTAACATTGTTTCATTTCATTTTGACATCATAATGTCTTTTCCATAGACCTGTGCTGACATTGTCGTGAAATCATTGCATCCCAATCTAGTGAACGGGAAATTAGAACTATGACACAAAACACACTGATAAAGTAACCACAGCTTAATTTATTTGTCAAAGTAAAATACATGTATTTTCCAAAGCACCAAAAGAGCTGGATACGCGAATCAGCACCTAACAAAACTTACAATGTAAATAAGAGACTTTGATTAAAGATTTAGGATACCTTCCACAAATTAATGTTATGCATTTCAGGATCTGGTATGGGCTTTTTTCCCCCTGGTACTCCTGATTGGTATTTGCATCTGATTTGATGACTAATAAGATGCATTTTGCTCCAGTCATTTTTTCTTTCTGTTTCCTTCAGCTGTTCAATGCATTTATTGCAGAAAGGTATTGGGAGAATTAATTAGGATGGAAAATATCCTGGGGTTTGGGGTTTGTTGGTTTGTGTTGATAACCCAAAAGGAAAGGTGATATTATGAGTGCAAAATATTCAACTACAAAAATCTTTGTTTATAAAAGAAACACCAGCTTTATTTTAGTGGTAGCAGCTCAAACAGCAATAGTATGGCCCAAATCCCAGTAGCTCAGACTTTTTGTTACCAGGTCCCACTCACATCCCAGCATACGTGCTCTTCTCCCACCCTCAGTGTGTTAAAGGAAACATTCACTTTTATCAACTGCTAAAGCACAATAAATTACACAAAAATACTACATTAAAGGAAGTCAAGATCCAAACAGTAAAAATTGTCAGAATTAAGACTGCCTGTGTAATTCCAATCCATACACTCTACTTTGTATATATGCATGATCATACACTCTTATTTATCTCAGGGGTGTTTAACTTCTGGCCCATGGAGCCATGACATGCAACCCATAGGGATCCCCACAGGTCAGAAAAGTTAGCACGGGGAGCAGTGGAAACTCCACACAGCTGGATCCAGCCTCACCCAGGCAGCAGGATTGCCTGGGTGAGGCAGGCACCCAGGCAGCAGGGTTGGATCTGCTCCCTGTGGACATGTCCAGATGAGTGCACACATGCAGTTTGTTGCGTTGCAGACCCATCTGCAACTCCACAACGTGCACATGCCACACGTGCAGGTGTTCACCACACTGCTAATTTGCAGCGCAGTGGGGTTTTTTGACACCAGGAAATCCTGCCTCCCCCCACATACCCTTTTGGGTCTGATAGGCACCTTGAAGACACTATTGAGGGAAGAAAATTTTGCTGTCCTTGTGAAAATTAATACATTAACTCATACCTGGGACCCTCTAGAGAGCTGAAGAGAACAATGTTATGGGTTATGCCATCAGCCTCTTATTTACCTCTTCTCCTACAGGCTCTTAGCACTGCACAGTGCTCATAGGAGAGGTTCTGTAAGGCTGGAGTGAAAGAGGCTGTATGCCACAACCTTTCCCTCCTCCCCAAGTAGGGCACTGCTTTTTTACTGAGCTTCACTTATGGAAGTGGAAGGGAAAATCTGACAGAGAGGCACAGAAGTAATAGAAACAAAGTAATAGTTTTTTCCATGTCCAGCAGCAAAGCGATTGTTTCACACTTAGCACTTCAATTCACTTTTCAGTTTGCATATACAGGAGGTAAATTAGGTTCACATAGTCAACTTAGCTGATTTAACAATGGCCAGTCACTGATTTTTACTTCTCAGCATATTTTTCCCTTTGATGTGTTCACATTGATTTAATTAACACTAAATGAGAGCCACAGGCATTCATGAGCAAACAGGTGGGCCAATTCTCATGTCACTTAACTCTCCTTTGTGCTACACTGGCAGTGTACAGCAGATTAAAACTAGCGAATCCTGCCTTTTGATGATTTCCGTTGCTAGATGGAAATTCTCTGGCATTACAGAGCTCCTGTAACCAAATGCCTGGCTCAGAAGGTGTGGGTGAATAAAGATGGCAGCCCTGAATCCACTTTCCCTCAAGTTACTAGACATTCCTCTTGGATTTTTGGATTGCCAGTCATATGCTGCAGCTGAGGGCTGGACTAGCTCCCAGCCAGTCGGGGAAGACAATGGCATCTTATACAGCCCCGGTAGTCATACTAAGGGCAGTTTCTACATGACAGTGCTGTCTGGGATCTCGGCAGCAAAGGATGCAGCAGCCTCACTCCACCAGGGTCTCCTCTAGAGCTGCTAAAGCATCCCTAGAAATCTGCCTGCAGCCATTCTCCACAATGCCTGCAGCGTGAGACCTCCCTAGCTACCACTACAGCTTGTAAGGCCCTTTTTTACATCATACCAAGCCTTTTCTCCCACAAAGGGGTGGATTAAGTATAAGGATTTCATGCCTGGTCTTAACACTGACTGAAGCCAAGGCAGACTAAAATCTCTGTAGGTTAGAGAATTAGTTACAATTCCTGATTCTCCACCAGTCACCTACCACAGGTCTTTGGGAAAGTCATTTTACTTCTATTTATACTATTATTTTTTTATATGGAACACAAGACAACAATTCCACCCTGGCTTTCTGATCACTGGAATTAACCTTTCTGAATTCTCTAGCTTCGAGTTTATGTTTCTTCAGAATCTAGTTAGTCTGTTTATCAAAACCCCATGCGGAAAATATGTTAATTGGCAAAGAAGTCCCTTTTTTAATGTCAGCTTGTTCATATTGAATTCCTCGCAAATGGAGCTGTAGTTTATTTTCTAGGATACCTAACAGACCACAGCTTCCTCAGGTATCTGATGTAAACCAAGAAATGTGCACAGCTGACATCCTCCTCATGCCTGAGCTGATTCATGAGCTGAAACCGCAACTGTGATAAGTGCATTCAAAAGATTATTAATGAGGAAGCTCTTTAGAACAATGCTGTATATGGTTATGTTGCTTTTCATTTTAAAAACTAACAATGCAAGGTTGCTGCACTGATATAACTCTTCTGAAAACTGGCACTTGTCTGTTATTCAGGATCTTTGTTGTTGTTGTTGTTTGGCTAGTAGCCTGGTTGTGGAGAGAGCCGCAGAAGAGAGACAGAGAAAGGAAAAAAGAACTTGGGAACCATTTCAAGGCCTAAATGTGGACAGGTTTGCTGAGAGATATCTTGGAATTGTACAAGGTAAACACAGTCTAAATCACCTGCTTTAGGAAGATAAGTACCGTGAGTTCTCCGAGCTAAATGTACACTGCTGAAATTTGATTGAAAACTTTGTGATGTGAAGACTGAAAAATCACAAGAAGGAGGCAGGCAGCATTTAATCTTCTGTTGGATGACAATTTGAGATAGACTGATAGAGATACCTGCTGCCTGATAAACCAGTCAATATTGTAGATGGTAGATATTTGCAGGAAACAGACACTGCAAAAGTAAAAAAAAAAAAAAAATCCTCAGCATTTCTATATTGCTATTCTGCTCTCAGCTCCCTGCTAAGGAAGGCGAGACTCATATTTTACTGTGTTAAGTTAGCATACTTCAGATGCTGCAAACACCCCAGCATTTTCCAGAGGACATGATATCAAAGGTAAGGAATTCTATAAGCACAAAACACACACACCGAGTAATTACAGATATCTAGTACCTATAATCTGAATAGAAATGGAAGATGATAGACCAATACCTTCAGAGAAGATATTTTTAAGTAATATGTCAGAATTACTTAAAAATATAGATAGAATCCAAGAATTATTTGCTCGTCAGCTTCTTTGAATGTTACATTATTTTGTTTTTGAAGATGCAAAAGCAATGGCTTTGGCCTTGTGTGATTAAGCTGTAATGTATGTGTGCACATGAGCATGTGTGTAGTATGCATGTGGTTTAACTAAAGGGCCCTTTCAAGCGAGTATACCTGACTGTGAGCACCTGCTTCAAAAGAGCATAGGGCAGCCAGAGACTGCTGCAAAACAACAACTATTCACACTTCTGTTTGAAAGGACTTGGCTAAGTATGTATATGTGGATTTTCCACCACAGCATTGTAGGCATGAGTGCACCTGCCCTTTTGATTATGTTTATTGCAGTAGGCATACTGAGAGCTTTCTGACAGCTTTCTGTGGATGCTATTTTAATATAATTTTCTTTTCTAAATTAAAAGTGTACTCTACAACTAAGCCAAATGTTTAATTTTAACCAAAAATATAGCACAGAAACAAGGAAAACAAATGACTTATAATGCTTTACATATACTCTTTTTTTCATTAGATGAAATTAAATAATATCACTTAATATTTTGCTGAGGGACACTTTTAATTATTTCCCTCTTCAATGCATATTTCATTTTAGTGTACCTTGTGTTTTCTATTTGCTGTAAAGTTTTGTTATTTTTGAAGATGTTACTGTATGTCTCCACCTGCTGGCATAAATTAAATATTTTTAGGCTTTCTATTTTATTTATATAGATGAGAGAAAAACAAAGATGTTTGCACCACATAGACAACTACTATCTAGACAGATGAATCCAAATAGAACATGAGTTAGTTAAAGAGTTGTTAATCTTGATCTCGCAAACAATCACTCACCAAATAAATTCTTACTCACCTAAGTAATTTTATTGGGTACAGTGGGACTTAATGAGTAACTCATGTAAGAAATGATTTGCAGGCCAGGAACCTAAGTTTGTAAAGCAAATAACCAAAAGACAGCTAGGATATGCTTAATAAATTATTTAATTAACAGTACTAAAAAACAAACCCACAGTAACTTGCATTTAAAACAGAACTGCAGCCTCAGCATTATCCTTCTTGACATACACTGATATCTATCACAGCTTTAATCATTATAGTTTTGGCTTTGTTTTTTGTGTTGTGTTGAGATGTTTTAGAAGTCAGTCTTAAAAATGAACACATATTTTGGAGCATGTATTATTTACCCTGTCCACTATAATAGGTAAATGTGCATTGCAGTGTAGGCACTAATGTTGATAATTCGTATCATTTATCTGATAGATCAGGAGCCATTATGGCCTGTTGTGTAAATTCATATTTTGGCACTCTTTAAAAAGTGGATTATTATTGACCCAATAGACCGTAACAGCTCCAAAGAAGCCATTACTGTCTATTGTGTAAATCCTTCATGGTGCATGTTTTATTGACCCTTTGGAGCCATCATGGTCTGTCTTGTCAATCCAGTTGCCTTGCATGTGTACTAAGGCTGTGTGCCTAAGAACCTTATGAACTGTAGCTACATTATTGATGGCGCACCTATGAAACTACATTTTAAGCAACGTCAGTAGACTGTTTTCTCTTTCTGGTTCCAAAACAGCTACTATTCCATTTCATATTCTGTATGAAAGACAAGTTTCAAAAAAATGTTTTAAAATAAGGAAGCCATTCCCTACAGGACACCAGTTAACTGTTAAGAAGCCAGCATTTTTCACTCTTGCATAACCGATACCACTGAGCTGCCTCTGGAGTTGTATATGGGCATATTGCAAGAAACAGTGGGTAGAATTTGTCTCAGTGTTTAGCTGAAGTAGGTATGCTCTATGAGGAAGCAATGGCTAGTGGATCCCATGCAGATTAATCCACTGGCCCTGCCCTTTATTCTCTCCACTTGATCACTCCCCAAGCCTCCTTGTCATTGCTGTGCATCTCTGTAAAGAGTAAAAGAATAGGCATTTCACTCTGAGGGCCCACAAACACATAAGAGAAAAACACATTGGTTCCAATCAATCAGTCACAGAAGATGCAACACAACAAAGGCTGCTTTCAGCACTAGATCTAGAGAGGGTGCAGAGGCATGGCTGCACCCTGCTATTAGTTGATGGAGCAGCAGTCAGGGCCTTTTAATTAATCTGCAAAGAATGTAAGACTTCCCCCTGCTCCTTTCTCCTCTATGGCACATCCCACCTCCTCCCATTATGCTGCTCCTCTATCCACTGCGGCCACTGTCCTCGCTGTCCCCACTGACCCGGAGGTTTCACAGTTGTTCCTGTCCTGCTCCAGTTGGACTCCACAGTGAAGCAGCCTCAGCTGGGGACAGCAGCAGCAATAGGCAGCTTCCTCCTCCCTACCTGGTCCCCCTGGGTGTTCCCCGACAGCTAGAAGCAGTCACAGGGGAATGAAACCCATGCATTGCTAATGCTGCTGTCACTGCTGTCTCTGGCTAAAATGGGCTGCATGCACAGCCCAGATGGAGTGGGACAGGAACAGCTCTGCATCCTCCTCCTCACCCTCTACCCCCTCCAGGGACAGCGGCAGAGGATGGAGTGGAGGAAAGGGGTCATGTTGTTGAGTACAGAGGGGAAGGGGGGAAAGAAGGATTCTTATTTGATTGGAGGACTTCAAAAAGTACCCTGATGTGGCTTGTGTTGTGGGGTATGCCTAGCCAGTGGGGTGGCGGGGGGGGGGAGTAACTGTAACACTCAGCACTTTAACCAAGTCCTAGAGAGAAAGTGCACTGAGATCTCACAATCTGGGTTACACAAAAAAGTTCCCTTTCAGCTGCCTGACTCTCTGCACTCTACCAATCCCTGGCATAATCAAGGATGCTTCCACTTTCAATTTTTTTTCCTAACTGCAACATAAATTCTAATATGCTCGATTCCATAGTCACCTCACAAGTAAACTGATTTATTTTACCCACCAATAAGTATTTATATGTTCTACAAGCAAAAGCTAGAATCTTGCATTGAGAAATGGGTGTGAAGCTCATTGCAGGGAAAGGGTCTAAAAGAGACAATTAAAGCTAGCAATTACAGGTGTGGCATGGGGATCTGTTGGTAATTTCACATAATGCACATTTTAAAGGTTCCTACAGCCTCACTGTGGCATGCCTGTATGGTGTATGCATGCAGGATTTGCAGTATAATTATCAAGAAAATTTTACTAAGCTCCTGAGTAATAAAAACTGCAATAAACAGAATTTTTAAAAACTAATAATGACACGGATAGTCAAGGAGCTATAGAAAAAAGCTCCAACTCTTGCTCTACACACACCTCTCTGATTTTCAATATTCATTTGATTTGTGATTTCTAATTGCTAATGTGGATAGCTAAAAGATGTCTTTATGTGCATGCTTGGCACCTAGGTTAAATTTTACAGGCAGCATACACAGAATATCTTTACAACTTAATTCTGATTCAGCAAGATACTTACATATGTAGTTAACAACAAGCCCATAAGCAGACCTATTATGGTTAGCAGGCTCCTGCCTAACTACCTTGCTGAACTGGGGCCTTACTTCTGGTTGAACTCAACAACTTTTCATCACTCGCATGTATTATGAAAGATGTAGGTAATCTGACCTTGCATACTAACCAAAACCTTTGTCAGCAATATTACTTGTGATGGTTGCATATTTCTTAACAGAAGAAAGTAAACTCCTTTGAGTATGTAGTTCACTAAAAGGATGTTTTATTAGTACAGTATTGCTTTGTGTAGCTGGAAATTGCATCAGGTGTTCACTGAAATCCTGCTGCTTCTTAATGCTAATTTATCAGAGCAAATAATCGACGGCAGCTGTAAAATTTGACAGGAGGCCACACAGCTCCTGCTTACATTCACATGCACTGATTGGACCATATATATCTGTGATGCAGCTTCACTGACATCAATGGAATACACTGGTGACTTATATGGATCATCCATTTTAGGCAATTCAGAAAGCCACCCCAGCAGCCTGGCACTATCCTGGAGCCCCTAATGGAATGTGCACTATGTAACCTGGAAACTGAAGGCCCAGGTGGATCCTAAGTCAGAGAAGCTGAAAGCTCTTCACACAGACTTGAGATAAGGATGCATTTCTTTAACTTTTGATGGTTCTGACTTAAACAGGTGCCTTGCTGACTCTGTGAAAATACACATCTTTTCCCCCCTCTTTTGCCTGAAGATGATCAACGAAGAAAAGTGTAGGTAAGCTTGGCATTGATGCCCTTAATTTACAGGACATAATGTTTATATAGGCTAGGGGCAGACATTCAAAAAGCCCGAGCCTGAATTGATTCAATCTTTGCAATTTAAATTAACTTGCAAAGCTTGAACCGATTTGGAAGTTCAAACACTCCCTTTTCATTCCAGAAATGCAAGCACATGCCTCTAGTGGTTCAAGCTAGAAGCTGGGGGGGGGCTACAGCAACCCTCCCTTCCTTTCCTGTGTTAAGTTGAGGGTGGTGTGGGCAGGATCCTGGTAGGACACTCTGATTAGGGAGGGGTTCCTCCCTAGCTATAAAGAACATAGTATACATTTCTTATATACATTTTGGCTTTACCTCTTTTTTCTATTCACTTATTTTTAGAACTAAAAAATTGATTCCATCAGCTTCAGGAATAGCGCACCACAAATTCAGAGGGCTTCTTCCTGACACATTGCTATAAGGTAGAGCAAAATTGTATCCAGTATTTTGGCTTAACAACTGTTTTCTACATCCTCCCTCCGTTTTAAAATGGAGGAAATCTGTAATGTTGCCACATGAGCCCCCAGCTAAGAGAGGTCAGGCTGTACAGCAACACTCTCAGTCTATGCCTGTCAGAGCTTACTTCAGGTCAGGAATAAGGATTACACCTTCTTTGAGTATTATGCACATTTTGTTCATTCCAGTTTTAGTGACAGGAGAGGGGGCTGAAACGGGCAGCCGTGAGTCTCAAAACTATGAAAAATTGCACTCCTACACTTGTACGCCCCCATGTTTGCTGCAGTTAAGATCAGGAAACTCGCTGAAGCACTATATTAACCTTGGACCCAATCAACCTAGCAGGGTTATAGTTGAAACTCACAGGGTTTGATGCCCGCCTGCTTTAGGTCATATTATCCTGGAAGAAATTTAATTCCATGTGAATGTAGAATTGGAAAAGAAAAAGACTACTGATAGATTTCGCTACTGGTACTGTTCACTTTCATGATCAGCACATCACTTTATATTTACATTTGACATGCTTTAAGTAGCAAATATATTTTCATGTCTTGAATCCATATATTTATATTGTGCCATCACCTTTCTGTTCAAAAAGCAATGTCTGACTCTTAGAACAAACAGTGGATATGCCGCATTAAGTTGCAGGGTTTGCCATTTATTTAAAAGAAAAAAACCACCACTAATAAAGTTTAACATCAGGATCTACTCAGTCATAAAGTCCTGATAGACTCTGGGTAAACCAGGGCTGAGACTACTGGGAAGGTTTATAATTTGTCTTGAGACCTCCCAACTGCAGCTGACTAACTCCCGCCACAAAAGACAAACTAAAAACAAGAAAATATCTGATGACTTTCTGTTTTTCTAGAACAACCAACATCATTTATGAGCCATTATGTAATGACAAAGGCATTATCAATTGAAAAACTGTCTTGCAAAACATCATAAATAAACATTTCTGGTTTACAAACAGGAAACCAGAAATAATACTGTTGAAGTTAAGAGGATGGGGTTAGATTCTTGAAAGCTAAGCAATCAGGTCTTTCTTCCCCCCTCCCTCAAACTAGTTGAATAGCTTAAAGCTGCATTAATTTATTAGCTAATGCATTTTATTTTCTCTGCTCATTTATAGCTACAATACCAGTTTAAAAAAAAAAGAAAAAGAAAAAAAGAACAGCAATAAAAAAGAAGCAGACAAAACCAGGAAAAAATGAGGGGACTGACACTTTAGAACACAGGAATTACTCTGGATGAATCTAGAGGCTGAGAAAGTCCAGGACCCAATCACCAAATATAGTCAACTGTAGATATTTCAGAGAAGGATGCAAAACCACCATGAAAAAAATCCTTCAGTGGGGGGAGAGGGGCAGTATCTTTCTAACTCCATGTAGTTAAGTGGTTGATTTATACCATGAAACATGAAGTGTTTTATCTCTTATAAAGGTAATATAGACTTGATTTGATTTAACTGAACAACTCTCTTGGCAGTGATAAATACTATAGGACCAAATTTTGTTTTCACGTCAGTGTGCATCTGAGATATACCACTGATTTCACTGGTTATCAGTGGGGCTGACACTGAAGTCAGTAAAGTTTTAACACTAACTTCCTCAGAGCAGGATTTAGTCCTTTTTCTCCGATTTTCTACACAAACACCTTGTAACAATTGCACAGTTCATCCATTGAATAAACACAGGCATTAATATCCCTTCACATACATTATTATGAACACAGTGTACAGTCAAACAATACTGCTGAACAATATCTTTTCTCCAACTGTTGTCACGTGACTTTTTTTTTTTTTGCTTTAACCTGAATTCCTAACCTATTTTAAACCTGCCATTTTTTCACACATTAATGGGAAGCATTCTTTTCTCTCTCTCTGAGTTTCCCCCTCCCTTTAGTAGATGAACTTTAAATGCAATAGTGTGCTCATCCTGACTGACCCCGCCTGCTGTGAGTAATTGTCTAGAGGAGAATAGGAGAATCTAAGAGCTTTTGTGAAAGGGAATAGAGAAGACAGACATTATTATGATTCTAAATCTGAAGCTCTCTCCTTTTCTTCTCTCTCTCCTTTTTTCAGAAGGGAGGAGGGGGCTAACAGATGTTTCCCATCACAACTGGTGTTTGAAAGACACAGCAAAATTGAGTGTATCAGTATCACAATTAGTTTCACAGGCGGCTAATAACTTACTTGCCAGCCATGCCTGATTTAATCGGGACAGTCCTGATTTATGGTTGTTTGTCCCAGTGTCCGATTTTCTCTGCCAGCTCCATCAGAAGGAGATACATGCAGCCTGCTTCTGCACTCTGTCAGGGCTGTTGGTTCACTAGGGTGGACTGGGTGCTTAGGGCAGAAAAAAAAAGAGAGAGGAAGTTCAAAATTAGTAGTAAGGAGTCCTCCAACAAAACTTAAGGAACATTTCCTTGCTGCAAGCACAAAGAGCCTAACATTAGTCCACAGCAGCATCCACAATTACCTGAACTGGCTTGTACTTATATCAAGATAGCTTACACTGATCTACAGTGAAGCACCGTGACCACGTAGGTGGGCTCCCCAGGGCAGGTGATTGTCTCTAATATGTCCTCCATAGGAGGTCTATATTGAGCAGATTTTTTTTTTTGGTGCTAGGTGGTGGAACTGGAGCTTGCTCCATCCACTCCATGCATTGACCTGGTATTGCAGTGCTTCCAGGACCGGTGCAAAAAAACAGAAAAAAAAAAAAAAAGGCCTCCACTGACACAAATTAGAGGAACCTCCAGGGTTAGGGTCACAAGGTGATTTTCACTTCATGTCATCTCAAATCTGCAAAGCCCTAAGTTTCTGCTGGTGAGGCTTCTGTCAACAGTCCCAAATTATGCATGGCTCATTTCTGTGAAGTGATCTACTGCTGTTGGTCATTAGGGACCAAGCCAATACCAAGACCATCCAATTAATTTTTCTTAGGACTACAAGCTGATGTAGAGAAAGTTCCATCAGGAAGATGTTGGTTCGTGCTTTGCTCATCCAGCAACTCCATGCCTCAGAATTGAAAAAAAACGTTCCTGAGAAGCTAAGCAATGAGTTGTTCAGCAGATCAAATGTAGCACTTAACACGAGACCTGAGATAGCACTTATCCTGTTTACAGATTTAAATAGTCTATAGGAGGTTTTTAAACACAAACTGGGTGCACCATTATTTCTTCTGTTTCAACAAAGCACCACAATTCTTCCCCTTGTAAAATACAGGAAAGTAAGCCAAGAAGATGCATCACCTCGTTAGGAGAATTTCTGAAGGAAGGACATAAGATGTATATACCCCCAATATATCTGTAACAAATAGAGCTGGCTGGGTATGGCCACCACTGAACATGATAAAAACTCTCACATCAGGGAAGTACTCCCCTTAACCATCTGCCAGGCCAGTTCATAGCTCAGCTGCAAGCCTCTCCCTAAAATTACAGAAAGATTATATGGTGAGGCTGGGGTTGTGCTAACACCACTACCTATCATGCTGGTCAATCTTGTCTCACTATTCCTTCTGCCACCTGGCTGTATCCATCTTGTCTTTCACATTAAACTTAGATTGCAAAGTATTTGGGGATTTTTGTTGTTGTTGTTCACTGTTCCTACAGAGCCAAGCACAAGTAGGATTCTGGTCCATGACTAGGGCTTCTTGACACTGCCGGAAAAACAACGATTATAATTAATAAACTTAGGGCTCCAGTTAGTATGGTAGTGAGTAACACATTCAGGCTGAGTGAAAATATGCACCGTAATTAATATTAATAACATCTTCAGCCTGAGAACAGATAGGTTTTGCTTCATTCTGAAAAAATTATTCTGGAAAATTATTTGTATCCTGTTTTTTAAAGAAATGTATTACACTTGTGCTCAGAATTAGCTAGGATGGACACAGAAGATAACATAGTTCTTGCTCTGAGGAACCTAGGGTGTTTATATACACGTGCTCTGGGAGCAGAGGGAAGAGGGGTGCTTCTGGAGCATGTTGTGCATCAGTGTCTCTAACCTGAAAAATGGCAGTGGGGGCACTTTAACTAAAGCTCATTTGACAAGCTTTAGTTAAAGCACCCCTGCTGCCATTTTCAGGGCAGGAACGCTGATACACGAGACGCTGGAGTCCACTGAAGCACAGTAATTACCATGCTCCGGCAGATGTGATTAATCTACACCCTAATTACAGCATGTCAGAGTAGCCATGCTGCCCATGTATCGGTGCCCCTACAGTCCCGGTAAAAAACCAACACAGAACACAGGGTGGGAGTCAAAGGAAGGCTGTATGTTTGGTAATGGTTGAATACCTATCTTTTTGTCTGATACAAAGTGATGCTCATGTGTTTCATGAAAGAAATGATTTTTAAGGAGAGATTTGAAAGGCAAGAGTTGGAAGCATAGCATGCCAGGACAGGGAGCAGTCTCCACTCATAGAAAGGATAAGGAGAGAAGACTAAAACAGAAATTAGGCTTGAAAGGACAAATCATGCTAAATCCATGCTCACTCTTTACCTGCAAGCCAGACATCATGCCTTTGCTGATGAAGCCAAGCTGCAAAATTTGGATGCAGATCCATATTATGAGCACTTTTCCCAGGCATCTATGAGTGTTAGGATCTGGGATATTGGTTTGACACGCTGTAAACAGCTGGCTAGATGTGAAATTCAGATCTGGATTCAGGTTTTCGGATCTGACAAAAAATGGATGCGTCTGCGCTCTCTCTCTTACACACACACGCACATCCGCACGTACCCCAGCCTCTGAATTTTTTGCACCATTTGTGTTCAGGAACAAGATTTTACTTGGGCTACTTTCTAGAAGTCAGTGTAATTTTCTTGTTTCCACCACAATAATGTCAGTGTTTACAGAACAGCAAATTCAGTATATTTTGGTTATCAGCAATAATTAAAAATAAAAATCTCTGGTAATTATAAATTCAGATTCTTGGGGAAATAACAGTAATATTGTTGCCTTCCTGTAGCATCTTGTATATAAAGATACAAAACCTTTTGTGAATATTAATGAATAGTCACATGTGATAGATAAGCATTACTCTAATTTTATTCCTATTTTATATTTTTTAACACTGAGTTACAGAAAGGTTACAGGAGTTTCCCTTGGTCACAAAGCAATCTAGGCAGTGCTGGGATTAGAACCAATCAATGTATTTTCTGTTTTGCTTTATCCTTAGATCATGCTCCTTCCTTGTGTGCCCAACTTGTGTAGCATCAAAATGTTCTTAACATATTTTCAATCCTTTATTGATATCCACATACTGAAATGACAGAAATAATAGCATTTGACTCCCAGTTCCAATATAATTTTTATTTGGTTCCTTCATCTAAGGAGCTTTTGAGCTGTAGCATAACGTGATACATATCTAAACCCAAGACTTACCTCAGATACCCATGAACTTTGGTGCAGAAACTCCTATCTAATTTCAGAAAGACAAGGTAGCCATTTCCCACTAAAGACCTTAAGAAAGAGACCAGAGTGTGTAAAGTTGTTCTTATGAATCACTTTATTCGTGGCATTACTTCTTACACCCTCATTTTTTTCCTCTCTGTTTATACAAAGACAGACCAAGTTCAATTATATCAGAACAAGTCAACCACGATGCTCATTAAGCAGTTAATACACATACACACATACAAAGAGAAAATGTGGTGGGGGGAAGGCAGCAGTCTATCCGTCTCACTTGGCATGTTTATATGTTCTTTTTAACCATAAAAAAGGAAGCCTGTTTACAAAGTGGAGTGTCAGTAACATTGTGTAAAGGAACACTTATCTGAGAAACTTTGATCTTTTTCTGAAGCACCATTACTCTGAGACTAAAAGGCTAATGGCTCTTTGGGTGGGAGAAAAAGTTTTTCAACAAAAAAAAAAAGAAAGAAAGAAAAAAAAAGAAGGAAGTTTATTGTGCTATCTAGTCGACACATTTAGACAATCCTACTACTCAGAAATAAGCTGTGGCAATGTCACTGATAGGCTTATCCCACATCCCACAGGCTGCTGAACAGGGATGAAATAACAAGCTGTTGGGGCCTACTGTAATGGGATAGTTGGGAGGTTGGTACTCTAGGGCAGGCCTGTTATCTCACTCATTTAAGTAATGGACATATTAATAGAGCTGAGAGCTAAACCAGACACATAGCCTGTCTATTGGATCTAATGTTTTTCATTTGCAGACTCTGGGCCACATTTTTCAATACTTATTCACATGTCTGGGCTCTTGGGTGCATAAGGATAACTTGTATCAGAGGGGGTCACAGGATCAGACCCCAAAATGTCTAGTGAAGATTGAAAAAGAATAATGTGTATGCTCCTCTTAAAATGATCCTGGACATCTATGACCTGAAAAGAGCTTCCTAATATCAGGAGGAACAGGAATACTGTTAGAACTACTTCATTTTAGGTAGTTTAGTATTTGTAAAAGAAAAAGGAAATACAAATTCCTTCTTGAGACTTTTCTCCTCAACTTACTGAGCTTCCCAGAAGAACTGAGATTCTCAGCCATTCCAGTTATGAGAAAAGATTTCAGACTTCTCTCCAAACTTGTTAACTTCTCCCTGAAAAAGATATTTATTTGAAAAAATCCTGGAAAGATATTTATGGGAAAAAAAGTTATAAAAAAATAAACATAAAATTAAGCATAATACTTCATCACACACAAACAGCTCATGTCACTAGTCCTTAACTTACATGGATACTACTGCTCTCCATTTTAGGCCTCTGTGCCATTACTGTTCCTGAACTCCCTAATCTGTTCTTTAAGACCCTGATCCGAAGCCTGTTGAGAGCAAGGAGTCTCTCCAATAATTTCAGTGGTCTGTGGACCAGGCCTTAATGGCCAAGTCCTTCCTTCATGTGCTTTACATTTTTGCATTTTGCTTAACGTCCTCACCTTCCATTGACTTATTTCTTATATATTATTTCACTACTGCTACCATGACACAGTTATCCTTTAAAACATCCAATCCTATTGTATAAATGTATACACACTCATACATACTTGCATCGGAAGACACAATATGTAGATAAGCATCTTTTTAAGTTGTCTGTTTTGTCAGAGCAACCATTTTAAAAGATGGACTATAAAACATGAGTTCAGTGTAAGTGTGAAAGAAATTCCAGCAGCTTCAGAAAAGTGTGATTTATAAGAAAGTGGAGGAAATTAGAGTAGGGAAGCAGAGTATGTTACCATCCTGTAACTGCTTTTCTTATTTTGCTATGTTGTCAGACGGTGGCCCACGTATAAAGTATATGTTTTAACTCAAATCTGCTAATGAATGATACAGCTGTTCTGTCACAAAATGGCAATTTATGCCTTCCTTTAAAAAAAAAAAAGAAAGAAAAACTGTTCTTAAGCCACCATATTTTTTGCGAGAGATAAATAAGGAGTATGTTATTGCAGGGTGTTTAAAATAGATGATATCACACTCGGGAACCAAGATGAAGTATGCTTCTATCTGCCATAGCCTTGAAACATTTACAGAGAGCCTTTTAATGGAGATTTAGTGCATATGTAATAACACAGTATTTGATCCCCTCTAGGAAAAAATACCCAATACTCTCTTAACAACTGCAATTATTGTGCAACTCGTATCTAAAATGAATAAACTGGGATTCAGGTCATGAATAAAGTTTATTAACCAAGTTGCAAGGCTGTGAGAACATGTTCTCTCATCTTTTTGATCATCCACACACGCTTTCATTCGAAAGTCAGTTTTGTCACCCCTGTCCTTTCCTCCTTTTCTACCCTCCTTAGGAGACATAACCATTTGCTAGAAGCCCAGGAGTGATTGAAATGCATGTGAATCAAAAAAAAGATTTTTTTACATCATCCCTATCAATAAAGAAACTGCAGAACCATCTACAAAAAGAAAAAAAATTAAAGGCACCTTGCTAGTAATATGAACAGCGACTTGTTGTCAATACACATTCAGCACTTGAGCAGTGCTAGTGACATCTTGTGGTAAAAGAGAGTGACACTTCTTCTTTACACTTTCTCTGCAAGAGCACAAGCTGTCCATAAACATCAAGCCATGTCATTACTCATACATCAGCAAGGAGACATCTGGGATTTTGATAACTGCTGCCAGAATCTACTAATGCAAACTGCTCTAACTTTTTCCCCCTTTCTTGGCTGTAACACCATTCACTACATTGCCAGCTTCTCCATCTCTCTTCAAAAGCCCTTGAATTGGAAACTGCTTGTTTTCTTTGAATCACAGTGTACCTGTTAAGTTAATGTTGGATAAAAAAAAACATTCCTTAAAACAGTTTCAAGGGAAACTTTGCAGAAGGAAGTGTTTGCCTTTATACTCCATTTCCAGAGCCTTGCAGCAACAGAGTTAAGAGAGTCACTTGCATTAACACACTTGCCCTCCATCAGAGCAGTGGGACTGAGGGAAGGCAAGGACACCCGCATCTTCTAATTTCTTATAGAAACCTAATTCTGATGTAAACTATTTTAAAAAGCTGAAGAAGAATAATATAGTCTACCCAGCGCCTGTCTAGTTTCTGGGTCATATTTGCTCCTGGGGAGAAGGCTTTATTTAGACAAAGTAGGTGAGGATGAGATACCTTTTATAGGGCCAACATGGATTACAATGCATGTGGGTTTTGGCTTATATAAGCCTGTCCTCAATGTGTTTTTTTATGTTGATGCTTACCAAAGTCTTTCAGATAAAGAGCTTCATTCATATCCTTGCTTCTTCCAGGAATCAACTGGAGAATCCAGTGGACATGGGCCTCCTCTGGTAGAAAGTCCATGTGCCAGATGGGCTGAGACAGTTGTAACCACTATCAGAATCTATGCTGTGGGACAGCCCTATGGTAGAGATGGTAGGAAAAAATAAGAACACAAGTTTCACTCCATCAATGCTGGCCAAAAGTGGGAAGGGCTGGCTGGGGTGAACACCTTCTGCTAATAGGACTCATATGGAACCCAAGCTATAAACTGTAGTTTGCCTTTTCTGATGGTATTCCAATACTGCCATCTGCTCTCTCCATACAGGAAAGAAAACTGCTAGCACAGCTGCCTCCACAGGTGCAGGGAGATCTTAAATGCATTCCCCCTTACTTGCACTAGGGTGAGCTAAGTACAAGATGTATAAATATAACGTGCACTGGGCTCTACTTAGCAGTCAGCCCATGTAAACAGAGTGGGCCGGATTCTGATACTTTCTACCCGTCTACATCTGCTCAAAGCAAAGTAAATAATCAAAATTCCCCATTCACAGTAATGGTAACATTTTACACATGCGCGTGCGCACGCAGAAACAAGACAAGGTGAAATTTGGAGGAAAATCAGGCCCTCCGCGTACTGGGAAAAAATGCATTCTTTGAAGTCAATGGATTCATACTACAGATCAATTTGGCTCATTTTCACTGCTCAAAAACGTTGTTAAAAGCAGAATTAAGAGTGACCAGGAGCCTCACATCCCTGTCCACAGTGCAGCATACACCTACATTTTATTATAAATGTCTAAAAACCATGAAATAAGCAGTTAGGAAGCCAGCTTCATACCGCGCACTTAACTCTGCTTCCAGGCAAGAGCTACTGGAGAAAACAACAAAAGGATGTTTCAGCCATGACCTCCCTAATATGTAGAAGACAGGGTAGATTTGTGCCTTACAGACTGACTAAATCAAGAGATGTATAACATAAGCTTTAAGAGCCCAAGCCCACTTCATCAAAAGATATGAAAGGAATGCTGAATACGTGCTATTTTACGTATTGTGCTGTCCCCCACAGAATGGTGTTTATGAGATATGTGAATGTGCACATAGACATTTTAGCCTTTTTGTCTGTTGAATCTGTGGATGGCAACTAATTCTTAGGTGTACTTCACGTTCAAAATATATTCAGTGCTAGCCAGCATAGCAGCACTCTTACCGAGTCACCTTGTTTGGGTGCATTTGGATGAACACAACAGTGTTCTTTCATTCATCTGCATGTACTTTGAATTCTCCTTGCTTCTTAAGGATCAATTTGTGCTTTCCATTGCTGGCTTTACTGTGGTGAAGTGGTAATGCCACCCCATCACAGATAAAATTACTCCAGGATTTCCCTTTTAATATGGAGAAAAAAAAAAAAAAATCAGTGATTTTTAAACTTTTTTGTTGTGTTGTGTTTTGTTTTGTGCAACATTTAATTTTTCTGTAGCATTTGGAGGGGATGTTATTTGAGGTTTAGTGTGATTGAGACTAATTTTTTTTCTAGTATTTGACATTTCCATTGTAACCCAAGATGCTACAGAACTTTCAGGGGTGACACTGGTGTGAACCCCTAGTTATGTAGATTGAATGAAATATTTTAGAAAGCAGTCCTTAGTCAGTATTTTAGAACTATTGTTTTCTATGTTTTTATCTAATGATAAACCTGTTTTGACTGATGAAAATATTGTGTTGCCACATTAACCAGCATTAGAAGACTGGTTTAATATAGGTGCACTTATCTGACACAACCCTTTTGATCATGTGGACTCTGATACAAGTTGAAGCTACTTGCTTTTCTTTGATCACTCTCAGTCCCATTATTCAAAAAACACACGAGGAACCTATAGCATAATCACATTCTGAAGCTGCCACTTTTATCTTTCCTCCATTTAAATTGTTGGCACTTTCCTTGACAATACCTCTGTGGCAAAATCTGAATATACCTGTGGATTTTAGACTACTTTGAAATAACATTTAATCAAAATGCTTTCTTCTTATGGCAAAACATTTAAAAGATCCTCTGTACAATAGACATTTCCAGAAAGCTGTAAGGGACAGGGACTAAACTCACAGTACATGAGTATTGTCCAGGATCAATGGCTACATTCTGACACATTTTGCTACCCAAGTACTCTAAAGCAGTGATTTTCAATCTTTTTTCATTTGTAGATCCCTAAAAAAAATTGAGTGGAGGTGCAGACCCCTTTGAACTGTAAATGTAGGTATTCATATACTTTTGATTGATCATAGTCATTTTTCATGAACACCTTAGACAGTCCGCAGACCCCCAAGGTCCACAGCCCACAGGTTGAAAACCACTGCTCTAAAGTCCGGCTGACAGAAAACATTCTGATTTTCAACAGAGCACCACTCTTGCCACCCAGGCACAAATGATTCTCTCTTGCTCCTCCATATGCTTACAGCTATATTATAGAACCAGTATTTACTCTGAACATATAGTTTTTAAATATTACTTCCCCACAGGGGCTGGAGATTGTCAGAGATCAGTTCCATGTGGTCACACAAATGTGGGGAGGATCAGGGCTGCAGATGTGCCTGCAAAAACATATAAACCATGATGTTTTAATGTGATTTACCAAGAGGGGATATATTCAGGAACCTCCTGCTGAAATGACTCTCTCTATCCCTATTCCCATGAGTCATAGCAATTTCAAGACAATTCAGGTATGCATGTCAATGTTAAAGCACTTTAAAAAATAGGTTGATAAGCAAGTAGTATCTCAACTATCCTGACATTACCAACCTACTAAAATATTTACTTACATTTTTAAAATGCTTCTGTAGATGCATATCCAGAATACTAGTGTCAGTGGATGCAACATGCCCCGCAGCTCTTCCTGAGAGCCATTGTCCACTTCCTTCTGGGTAGTTAAAGTCATGGGGGACTTTAACTACCCAGCCATTTTGTGGGAGGAGTGCTCAGCCAAATCTGAGTGGTCGCAAAGCTTTCTCTCGTGCATGGATGACCTCTATCTGATGCAGGAAGTCTACGGGCCGACAAGAGGCAAAGCGCTGCTTGACCTCGTACTGGCAACCGGGGATGACCTAATCAGTGACCTAACGGTCGAAGGGAAGCTGGGTGACAGTGACCATGAGCTGATCACCTTCACCATCTGCCGGAAATCTGGCAAGTCAGTCAGTAATACAGAAATCCTCGACTTCAGGAAAGCTGATTCTGACAAGCTAAGGCAGCTTGTCAGAGAGGCCCTAAAGGGCCACAACCCAAAGGAGAGGGGAGTTCAGGACAAGTGGTTGCTCCTCAAGGGAGCAATCCTGGATGCGCAAGCAAAGTCCATCTTGGAGAAAAGGCAGCAGAAAGGCACAGCAGCCCCCTTGGCTCTCCAGGGAACTGGCGGACTTCCTGCATCTTAAAAGGAAGACCTACTAAGGATGGAGGACTGGAACCACCACCAAGGAGGAGTACTCTGCTCTGGTCTGGACCTGCAGAGAGCAAACCAGGAAAGCCAAGGCTGCGATGGAACTCCAGCTAGCTACAAATATCAATGACAATAAAAAGTCCTTCTTTAGATATGTGGGGAGCTGGAGAAAAAGCAAAGGCAACATTGGACCCCTGCTCAGATGGGGCAGCTGACAACCGATGCCCAGGAAAAAGTGAACTTGCTAAATGGGTACTTTGCGTCAGTTTTTCACCAGTCCCATGGGATGCCCCTGCCCACTGTGGGTCAGTGTGGCCTGGGTGAGGGAGATTCCTTGCCCTCCATTGAAGCTGACCTCATGAAGGAACACCTTGACAGGCTGCATACCTTCAAGTCAGCTGGCCCCGACGGGTTATACCCAAGGGTACTCAAGGAGCTGGCAAGCATCATAGCTCAGCCCCTGGCACAGATTTTTGAGAGCTCTTAGCGCTCTGGTGAAGTGCCCAAAGATTGGAAGAGAGCCAATGTCGTGCCTATCTTCAAGAAAGGGAGGAAAGTAGATCCAGCAAACTACAGGCCCATCAGCCTGACCTCTGTCCTGGGGAAGGTCTTGGAAAAGATCATCAAAGAGGCCATCCTTAACAGACTAGCTGAAGGCAATATCCTGAGGGATACCCAGCATGGGATTGTTATGGGTAGGTCTTGCTTGACCAATCTCATTTCCTTTTATGACCAGGTGACCTATCACCTGGACAAGGGGGAAGAGATTCACATTGTATATCTTGACTTTAAAAAAGCCTTCAATTTGGTATCCCATGATCACCTCTTGGCTAAACTGGCTAACTGCAGCCTCAACCTCACCACAATCTGCTGGCTGGGGAATTGGCTCCGCGGTAGGACCCAGAGGGTGGTGGCTGACGGGAGCCAATCGTCTTGGTGCGTGGTCACCAGTGGGGTCTCTCAAGGCTGTGTCCTAGTGCCTACACCATTTAAAATCTTCATCAATGATGTAGGCATTGGTGTTAGAAAAAGACTGGCCAAGTTTACTGATGACACCAAACTCTGGGGTAAAGCATCCACACCTGAGGACAGGAGAGTGATCCAGGCAGATCTTGACAGGCTCATGAAATGGACAGATGAGAACCTGATGGTGTTCAGCACCGAAAAATGCAAGGTTCTCCACCTTGGGAGGAAAAACCTGCAGCATGCTTATAGGCTCGGCAGTGCTACGCTGGTTAGCACTACAGATGAAAGGGACTTGGGGGTTATGACTGACCACAAAATGAACATGAGCCTTCAATGTGATGCCACGGCTAGTAAAGTGAGCAAAATTC
This sequence comes from Gavialis gangeticus, assembly GCF_001723915.1. Taxonomy (NCBI): domain Eukaryota; kingdom Metazoa; phylum Chordata; order Crocodylia; family Gavialidae; genus Gavialis; species Gavialis gangeticus. The sequence continues at coordinate 72,190,612 of NW_017728992.1, read as the reverse complement.
TGGGTTGCATCCACACATGCTTCTCAAGCAAATCCCGGGACGTCATTCTCCCTTTGTACTTGGCCTTGGTGAGGCCGCAGCTCGAGTACCGTGTCCAATTTTTGGGGTCCACAATTCAAAAAGGTTGTGGAGAAGCTTAAGAGGGTGCAGAGGAGAGCCACGCGCATGATCAGAGGTCAGGAAAACAGACCTTATGATGAGAGGCTGAGAGCCATGGTACTCTTCAGCCTGGAAAAGCGCTGGGGTGATCTGGTGGCCACCTATAAGTTTATCAGGGGTGTTCACCAGAGCGCCCCAAGAGATGACAAGATCGAACAGGCACTAACTCTGCCACGACCGATTCAGGCTGGACATACGAAAGAACTTCTTCACTGTCTGAGCCCCCAAGGTTTGGAACAGACTGCCACTGGAGGCAGTTCAAGCACCCACTTTGAACACCTTCAAGACAAATTTGGATGCTTATCTTGCTGGGATCCTATGACCCCTGCTGACTTCCTACGCCTGGGGCAGGGGGCTGGACTCGATTAAAACTATGATATGAAAACTATGATATTAAAACTATGATAAAGCTTCTAACTTCTTTTTACTTGGAGAAAAATGTGTTGCATTGTATTTGGTGATGCACCTCCCTTTTCAAAATCCCAGATCTGCCCACAAATACAACCCAGTACAATGGGTAGTTTTTGCTCCAGCTAAAGGATTACTGAAGAAAAACCAATTGACTATAGCTGTGTATGCAGATGAAAGGAGCAAGGAAAATTGAGAGATACACAGTAGTTTTGGTGCTGAATGTTACAAAAGGGTTCGACTATATGCAGCTCTGTTCTGGTATGTGATAAAAACTATTTTCCTTTTCCCGTTGTCCCAAGAACTGCCATGTCATAAGAAAGACAGCTGGATAACTAACGTGTGGATATCTATTATTTAGTGAGAGTTATTTGGATAAAATTATTTCTTTCCATATCGAGGAAGGAAACCATTTTTTATTTTTTTTCTACCATAAAGGTAACCATCTTGCTCCTCTTTGATTTCAAAGAGAATTTTGTCACTGATTTTGATGAAGAAAAGGTTAGGACTTGCTTACGTCCTGTATTAAGCTCCATGAAGTAAATGGGAAACTTAAATGGGCTTTGGATCAGCTCTTACCAGAGAAGATTTAACATAGGCAAATGTATCTACCTAGATTTGAAAGTGTATTCCAAGTAAGTCTTATGAGATGGTATGGAGGTAGAACTCCATTTCTCCCTCTCATTCCTCTGTGTGTATCATTCCTGCGTGTATCAGGAGGCATATCTACATGATCAATTAATGTGCTTTAGGTAATGCATATTAGATCTAGTACCTCCATTTTGAGGCACTAGAAAAATGTGCATTGACCTATTTGAATGTGCATTAGCTGAAGAGCACAGTTTTTTTGTGATGCTTGCATGCACATTAAAATAGGCCAATGTGCATTAGAGCCAGGGAAAGTAAAATCTACTCTTCAATAGGGTTGTGCGAAACACTATCATTTTGTCATGACATCCATTTTGCTGTTTCATTTCATCGTTTCATTTCAAAGCACCGTCCCATTTCGTTTTGTCGAAACTGTTTCACTGTTTTGACGCATTTTGACGTTTTGCCCATAGGCTATAATAGGGAATCATGAAAGTGCCTAAAACATTGTCATTTCTTGCCTGATTTGGATGAAAATTGCAGTGATAGTAACCCCTTCTGAGTGCAGGAAGCCTGCCAAATTTCAAGGAGATAGGCGCAGAGGTTTCTGAGAAACTGCACCTCAAACTATTCAAAACACAACTCCTGACACTTGGCAGCAGCGGCAGCCTTCTCTCATCCAGCGCACAGATCTGGGGGCCTACACACCTGGGAGGGCTGCGGGGCTGTGCTGGACTCCTCATGGGGGTGCAGAGCCATGGATATGTGCACCCGATGAAAGGAAGCTGTCTGAGAAGATTGTTGCTGCCGCCTGTCCCAGGAGGCAGTGGCAGCCTCCTTATCTAGTGCGCAGATCCAGAGGCTTGCACCTCTGGGAGGAGTCCAGCACAGCCCCGCAGCCCTCGCAGGGGTGCAGGCCCCCAGATCTGTGCGCCGGATGAGAGAAGGCTGCTGCTGCTGCCTGGGACTGGCACTGAAGCCAAGTAAGCCCAGCTATGAAACACGAAACGTTTTGAAAGCCCTTATTTTGTTTCAAAGCTGTTTTGAAGTCTTTGGTTTTGTTTCAATGTTGCTGTTTCGACCTCAAAATGCCCCAAAACAGCTTTGAAACAAAACACTCAGTGAAATTTTGCACAGCCCTACTGTTCAATGACTGCTACTTCTTTTTTTGGACTGTTATGTGAATGTCTTTGAACAGATCAAGTTAACTTTGCTGTTCCAAATTTGAAAATCCAGATGGGTTGCTCAATTGTGTTTGTTCTTATAAACCAGAAAGTATTTCAATTGCACAACTTGAAAAGTGACTCTTCTACTGATACTTCTGATTGGAATAAAAACTTCCAGAAAAGAAACATAAAATTTGCTTTCTAGGAATGTTATCATGTGCAAGGGGCAAACTGGTCTTCCAAGAATAGTTGTGAAAGTAAAACTCTCTCACTAGCATTTGCAGAAAGTGAATACCAAAGGCTCTTGAGTGCAGCTGAAAATAATTATTAAAAAAAATTTAAATGGCTATTATTCACACAATATTCTGCATTATTTGTCAATATATTTTAAGTTACAGTAGGAAAAAGTCTCATGAACTTACACTAGGCTTAACACATATAAATACACACACACTCAAAGCATTTATTCATCTTTGGCAAAAAAAAAAAAAGCTATGAATATGATGGATTATCATTAACAATAATCAGTATTTGCATAGTAGTTTACACATTTGGTGTTACAGAGACATCAATTCATGCTCTGAACTACTTGGTCCCATGGCATATTTGGCACTGATGAGGCCGCAGCTGGAGTACCGTGTTCAGTTCTGGACACCACAATTCAGGAGGGATGTGGATAACCTTGAAAGGGTACAAAGTAGGGCCACCCATATGTTTAGGGGCCTGGAGGACAGGCTCTATGAGGAGAGACTCCAGGAACTGAGTTTGTTCAGTCCGAGCAAGAGAACCAAAAATTCTAATCTAGGCTCCATTATCAAATCCCTCTGTGATTTTGCCCAAATCACCGTCTCCCTACCTCAGTGTACTTATTCAGAGATAATACAACTTAATTCCCTACCTAACAGAAATGTTTGGGAGACTAAGGAGCTAATGTTATGTGACATTACTTGGAAAAGAATCATTGAGGCACTTCCTACCATAGTATCTAAGCTCTGAATGATCTTGAGATGAAGCCTACTTGACCAGTAGGATTTGATCAGGTTTCTTATGTGGGTATGATTCCTTGGGCATCAAGGAAGATGTAAAAGTGCACAAGGAAAAAACTTTTCTTAGCTGTATCTGCACAAAGTAAGGACATCGTTTTCAACATGAAAAGCAGCTCTGGGTATGGTGTCTTCCCTCTTCCCCAGTGCAAGAGAAGGGTGAGATTATGACTCAGATGTTAAGATTTAGTACATAGCCCGTGACAGACTTGCAGCTAAAGGCACGAAGGGATCTGATGCATGAGCCACACAATTGTGCTCCTGACCATGCCACACATGCATGGCAGGAGATGTGATTGTGAGAGTGAGCATCAGATTCCATTATAGTGATCCCAGGCTCCCCCTGCACCAGCAAAGAGCAAGCTTCCATGGCAGGGAGCACCATCAGATGATCTGGGCTGCTAGCCATGGGGCGCACCATCTGTTCCCACTTTTGGGAGCCCCATCAAATGATCTGGGCTCCCAGCCTCAAGGATGCCTGGTGTGCCCCCACAGCTGGGAGCCCAGATAAGCTGATGGGGGGACACTAGGCCACAAGTTCAATTAACGGAGGGATAGGGACCAGCCACAAAGTTATTACACATTTTTTATGGAATAACTTTATGACTTATTCCTTGTTTTATGACACCATTAAATGCTTTAATGTGTGGCCAAGTTACAATGTAAGACATGATTAACTGGTTAATCACATCCTAAGTGTAACGTTTGGCAGGGACCTAGTACAAACAAGTCTGTCCTTTCTTTCTTTTTTTCCCTGCTCATTTTTCTGGCCAACATATTTTGTTTTTTTTCCCCAAAACATCTGAGGGGTTGAAGAGGTCAGGAACCAAGTACTACTAAGTGGGATCTAAATGTGTAAAAATAATAAAACAAAATGAATAGATACAGGTAAAATAATCCTAAAACAATGACAGCTCTCTTTATTGTAAAAGCCAAAGACTAACATAGATAGTAAAACTTTTAATCACCTCTTTCTACATGCAAAGTGCTCTCTCATTCAGTGTCCTGCAATCATGCCATGGCCAGTCAGAGATGATTTTTAAGAGTTTCATTTTGCACATAAAGCACTCAAGAATAGAAGGATGATTCCTGGAAAGAGAAGTTAAAAGTTAAATGGCCAGATTTTCTACTCACGTTGGCATAAAACAGAAGCGTGCACTTTGCAGTCAGTGGAATTGTACTGGTGTGAAGGAGTTGAAAATAAGGCCCACACTCTTCACAAAGCACAGAGTATTGCCACTGGGAAACTAATTTTAGTTCTAGTCATAAGATGATCAGTGAGGAAGGCAACAAAGTAAAAATGGACAGATATAAAGTATTAGGTTTGAACAGATATAACAGTTGAATAAATGAACAGATATAAAGTTTGGTTCAAAGGTCACATACACTCACTATCAGTATCATAAAATTATGAACAAAGGGCTGTGAAAAAAAGCTTAGCTTTAAAGTTGTCCAAAGCTTAGTATTTCCCGTTTATGGGACTGCTCTGGGAGTCTGGGATTCCCACCATGATTCCAATTAGAAGTTTGTCTTTGATACAACGAAAATTCTTCAAATGAGAGATGTTTCCCTGATACACATTAGATTTAACCAACTAACACTTCCTAGGAAACAGTTTGGTCAGAAAATTTCCAGTTTGATCTAGTCAGAAAAAACCTGGATTTTCTAGTCCCTCCAGTTGCAAATGTACAGATAATTTCACAAGCTCAGTGCTTTGAGTAAAGATCACAGAATCAAGCTTGGTTTGCCATTTACAATTTTATCTCTGCACTATTTAAACAAATGCAATCTGGAATTCTTGCAAGTCCCTATACTCTGTTCATGGACTGACCACAGATTGCTGTTTCACCCGACCCAGTGGTGGAACCTGCTCCTTTCTAACTGAATGCATCATAGGCAAGAGAGTGGTTCTGATGTTAAAGAAACAAGAGTAAAGGTATTTTGGTTTTGTTCTTACACTTACTGCAGGCTCACAATCTTGGGCAATTTACTCACACATTCTGTGCCTTAAATTACCCAAAGAAAGGGATAAAATTTAAACTGTCTTAATGCAAGAAGAGGGGAACCTGGCCCCATACAGAGGAACCTGAAGTCCTTTCTACTTTATACTGGTTGCCAATGCCTTTGCCCGAAAGCTTGAGAAATTTTTTTTTTTTTTGTGATTTCTTAGTTGGTCTAATAAAAGGTATAATTTCTGAACCAAGTGTTCTAGAGTTTTGCATTTCTTTTTTGTCTCAGACCAATCTGGCTACCAAATACATCACTGAATACTTTTCTAGGCCATTCAGCGTGGGAAAGTATGAAATGTAAAGCTACAATTACATCTGATAAAAGTGACAGGTATAGCTATCAAACTAATTGAGATGCATTTAAAATATGTGGGGGCATTTATACACATACATTTTCATGCTGCAACGTGCTGGAGACCTGGCGCATAGGAGGAGACTCGATTAAACTGAGTCTGCTCCGCACATGAGCTAATGCACACTGCGCTGTACTGCATGCAGTTGTCTAAGTGGCAAAATATACATCAGCATGCAGAAAATGGTGGTGGTGTACTTTTGAACTAAATTACCTTTGATGTGTTTTAGTTCAATGGCATGCCAGTGTCATTTTCTCAGCGCTAACACGCATTTCACCGTTTATATAAAAGTATGCACCACTGCGCCAGGCGCTTTTAAAAGCACCCAGTGTTGCAGTGCAAGCATGTGTACAAATGCCCTGAGACATCCTAGAGCAGTAAAGGAGAAAAAGTGACAACATGATTCTTCATGGAACAGATAAAGATACAAAGACATGTTTGCAAGTGCAAATAGGATCATTGCAGGCACTAATATTGCCAAGGAATCAAGCCTACTTAATACAGCAAAGAGGCTGTAACACAAACATCCTTTGAGTGAAACATTTTGGTAGTCTTATTATTTGTTAACTATTAACAATAATTATTTGTAGGGCCATTGGGCATTTGTTGTTCCAGGTACTGTGCACACAGAGAACAACAAGACATAAAGAGCTTGCTTGCAAAAGTCAATAAAAGAATACAATAAATTGATAGTGGACTAGTGGTAGCAGTGAGACAAACACAAGATATGTCCTGAAAAACAAAATCAAATAAATACATATATGAGACTGAAATAAATACCAATTTTTAAATTATTTTGAAAACTATACTTCTGATTTGATTTCAAAGTTCACACTGTACTCCTCACAAAGAGAGATAGTCATGTTAGTCTGAAATCAGGCAGAAGGCAGCATAAAGGTTCAGCTTATAAACTAACTATATCAGAGATGCATACGTTTCATGAGCCACAGCTAACTTCATCCTCACAAAGTAAAGATCTGAAAAACAAAGGACCATGCCATCAGGAATAAAGTAATTGGCTCATGAGATTATATACAAGTAAGTAGGGGAGTGACTCCACTAATGTTTAATGATACATTTCCAAGCAAAATTCATTTGAATTAGATACTTCTAGAAACTCAGCAAGATGTCCCGAGCAGTGAACAAAAAGGTTTTGTCTTCATTCCTGTCCACTCTGAGCACTTGCTAAAAATCAAAACTAACAAACATAATAGCTTCAGAAAATAATGATAATTTGGCTGCATCTTCTGCCCAGGTCTGAACTGGTACCAATACTTAGATATTAAAGTTTCCATGTATGTAATAGGAGTTTAGAGACCATGGTGATGAGTGTGATATAAAAAGTGATAGATAGGTAGATAGACATATAGACAGATAAACAGGTATCTCTTTATCAGTCCTCTGAGCCATCCGGTTTCCCTGTGCACAGCGCAGACCCTGGAGGGTTGGTTTAAGGCAGTGGAACTTTTATATGATAGAGTGTGTGTTTCATAAATATGTAAATAAAGAATAGTTCTCTAATTTTTCATATAGACTTTATATTCATTTTAAGGCCATGCTTTGTACTCCTTACTCAGGCAAAATTGTCACAGAAGTAAATGGTAGTCATGGCTAAGTAAACATAACTGCCCTTTACAAATAAAATAGCTGTATAAAAAATAACTAACTAAGTAGTAATGGGATTAAATTAAGCCAAAAAGAATTAGGCTGAGTATCAGGGGAAATTTCTAAACTAGCAAGTCTGCTAGGCTGTAGAAGGGAATAGACCCAATGCTGCATCCACATATACATACACATATCCTAAGTACACAGGCTTCACATAGGAGAGGCAGAAGAATTTGGAGGCAAGCTGCATGACAATTGCTTTGTTGGCCATGACTTGTCACTGCTCAGAGCACTATGTACAACAGTATTTTTTGGCTAGATCTGTGGAGCTCTATAGGGCCAGACATAAATCAATGGCAGTTATGCACCTATTTGCATCTGTAGGCACTTGAATATCTTTGAGAACCCCAAAATATCAGATTCCTGACTCTACAGTGTCCCTGAGCTTTGTCTTTCTCCAATACCCATAGCGAAAAGCACTGCACACAACTCTGCCCTCCTTCCATGCAGTGAAACGTTTGACCAGTATGCACTAAAATATATTTCACAAATTGTTTAAAGCAAGGCTCTCCAACTTCGCAGCAATCAGGGGCCACATGCCACACATGCTGCAGACCATGGGGCTGCACACTGCTCAGGGCATTTGCCCTGCAAGTGATCCCCCATCTACCATGCAGGCAGCCCAGTTCCCCACTGCCATGCATGCAGCCTCACCCTGCTTCCAACCAGGCCCACTGCACAGGCAGCTCCCTTCTCTGCTGCTGCGTGCTGAGCAGGAAGCTGGCTCCCCTATTACACGCACTGCAAGGACAGCTCCCCCAACCATGCATGCAGCCTGGACAGCCCAGGGTCCCCCCTAGCTTGCTTTCCTGCCTGCAGGAGTGGGGACACAAAACAGAAGCCAGAGAGGGAGAGGGAGTTCAGAGTTTGATGCATCAAAACAAGAGGGGGCTCAGGGACAGTAGCACGCAGGCTGCAGGTTTAGCCTCTTGCGGGCCACAAGCAGCCTATAACCTGCCAGTTGAACAGCCTGGTTTAAAGCAAGAGGGGGCTGGAAAAAAGCGCTAGAGACTGATCAGGGTAACCCACTAATAATTTTTCTTTTCTCTCTAATCTCTCCACTGACCCAGAAATAAAGGTTTTTCACACAGCTAGAGCAGAATTGTTCAAATGAAATCCACTGATGTAGAACTCAGCTCTGATTCTGGTTTGTTATGGGAGTATAACAGATCATTTCTTGCAAAAATCTATGGATAATCTTGCAAAATATCTATTAGCAGAAATCCTATGCTGCTAAAAACAGTCTCACATTCCTTATCCCACTGAAGACGCAGCCTCATTAAAGGTTGCAAACTAGCCTACACATGGTTGCTTCTATCAGCATTCCAAGAGATTCCATATAAAGCCTGTATCCCAACCATTTTTAAAGCATTCATTTTAATAATTTTACTTCTTTGTACAGATATTTATTCTACTTTATCTTGTAGGGGGTTTTAGCTATGGGTCAACAATGAAGTGAACAGTAGTGCACTATTTGCTAAAATGTTAAAAAGAACCCATTACTTTTTTGTATCTGCATTGCAACCATCACCCATTGCACACTAGATTCCATTTTTCCTCTGTTTAGGTGTAAATAACACTTCATGTGTATGATGCTCCCCCTTTCATATTCATTACTGTCATAGATTTGAAAAGAAAAAAGCAGAGGTCATTTATTAGAGGTTACTTTTCATGCAAAACACCCTGTGGTTGCTGTCATTCAGAACTACTTAGTCTACGCCCTCAGTCATCTATTAGCAGGGCTTCAGGTCATAACCTTTTGTGGCATTTGGAATTCCAGAACCTCTGATTAGTGCAGTATTTACATATCCTTCAGAAAAAAATGTTCCTCTATAGAAATGCATGAAGTGTTGTAAATGTGTTTGGCCTTTTGTCTGGAATACATATGAACTCTGAATTCAAAGTAGGGTGCATTAAACTATATTTGTTTGTCATGTTATAGCTGGGCTCATAATTGGAGCACAAACAGAAGGCAGTCTCTGATACAATTAACAGACACCACTTATATGAACTACCTTCAGCACTGTGATCCTGTTTTATATTTTTCTCAATCAAGGGAATATCTGTGCCTGCTGCAGCTTTGATTTAATGGCTTCTGCAGGGATCCAAATAGTGAAATTTTACTGGAAGTTGCAAGACCTTATTGAATTATTGCATCAGCACATGCTAAAAGATATCACCAATCATGTACGTTTTGATCTCTGATAACACAGAAACATCATTCATTTGCATTGCAGAATCAATATACGTTATTTTTTGTTGGATTTTGGAAATTAAGCCAAATTACATTGTTCCTATAACAGAAACAGCATGACTGACCCTTATTATGACTGATTGGTTGATTTAATTGATTTAACTTGGTAGGAAGAAGATGTTAAGTGATATTAAGCAGATTTCCCAGAGGTGCTTGGGGCTTTTATCATAGTTTCTTATGTATTTCAAGGAAACAGTTTTTAACCTGGAAGAATGTTCACAGCACATGACAAAGACCATAGAGAATATGCTACATGCCCAAAAGAGAGTGGTTGAAATGAAATGTGGAATTTAAATCATGCAAATAAGGAGAAAGTTTGACTACAGATCTGGCTGAGTTCAGAACTGCCTCCCTTCCCCCCATTACCTTTATTCAGTTGTTTTATGGTAGATTTGAATTTTAGCGTCCATGGTAGAAATACCCGACAATCTTAAAGAGTGGACTCTTCTGTATACCCACAGAATAGGTACAGAACATCTGCTGGTAATTCACATTGAAGTCAGTGCATAATCTGCTGCTCCCCTTTCTGAGGAGAGGAAATTAGCTTCTCAAACTGGTGTATGTTGAGCTTTGCAAGGGTAGAAATGGTACAGAAAGTATACACCACATTTAAAAAAAAAAAAAACCAACTTGTTTTCTTTTAGCCAATTAACCAGATGTTTCAGATATATTTCAAAAGCAAACTCATCATAGCGATTGTTTGGTTTAGAATGAAAAGACTTTGGAAATCATGTGCATGTCTCTTTGGAAATGATGTGTATGTTTAAGATGAAAGTTGATTAATTCATGGGAAGAATGGTCTGCCTCTTATTTACCATGATGGGTAAGGTCAGAATCGAAAGGAACACCAGTCACTAGGAGGCATTGCATTTTAGGCCTAGGTCACCCAGAATAGTTATTATGATGTGTTGACTGCATTTCCAGTCTCATTTAGCTTCTGCTAGTATCTGCATCTGAATCAAATATTCTCCACTAAGTTAAAAAAAATTAAATTGAATACAGCTTTGGTCAACTTTTACTGTAAAAACAACACTACACACTTTTATAGGATCTGATCTATAAAATTAGGATCCATTATTGTTTTTCAAGACTTCCTGAAGTTTGTGGGGTTTTAAGTTCTGAGGTTTTGAAGTTGGAACAGGCCTTAAAATTCAGATCTGCCTCTAGATTCAGTTCTGGATCGTTTTCCACCCATCCTGATGTTCAGCAGGACTGGATTTTGGTTTTGATTATCTTGAGGTTTTAATTCTGTTATTCTAACAGAAATATGCACACAAGCAAAGGACAAAAAAGAATTTAGTGGATGCCTCACAGGTATAGGACAGGTCAGATTTGTATTGCTCTTTATTGCCTGGCTGGTCTATAGAGTCTGCACAAGAGCTACCTAAACATGGAAGCCATAATTCATTTTAAAAATACAACTGGGGCTTCTCTGACAGACATCTTTGGGATGAGACTCCCTTTACATGCTCAGGAACAGTCAATTAATGTTTCTGTGATTGCTGAATTCTCATATTCCTAAGAGAAGCCATGAGTGTACCCCACCCTGATGCTGGATTTCCTTCTGAGGTGAACCACACACAGCAAAAAAGGGAATGGAGGGACCCTTTAATAAAGAAAATTGTCTCTCTTCTGTAGCTGCTGTTTGAAGCACGTCCTGTAGTATCATCGGCCAGCAAAGGAGACAGCCAGCTGCAAAAAGGATGGGAACATATTCGTGTGGGCTCCCCTTTGCTTAGAACTGCTCCACAATCCCTGGCTAAACAGGAGGGATTTTTAATTTAGCGAGCCTGCTTTCAATTAGTCAATCTGTCGCACAGCCATGATACCTGAGGCCTACCACAGTCTGTTAGGCTGCAAAAGATCCTCAATGTTTCCTGCTGCACAGAACATTAAAATATTACACCCTGGGCTGTCTTAGGTGGTTGTGAATTGATATAATCAATTGCAACAATGAAAACAGCATTTTAAACACAGGAGTTTGATGAAAAGCAGAGTGCACCAACAGACACAGGGCCAACTGGGTCTCCGGAAAAAAAGTTCCGGTTCCTGGCTCTGTCACTAAACCCTCTGTTTGAGCTTTGGCAATCTACTTTACTTATGTCTTATGCCAGATCCCAGAGGTTTACCTCGGCACTTCTGCACCTTGGAGAATGGCAGGACATGCACCAGCATCAATGGCTGGGCTGCTGGCTGCAGTGGCGGCAGCTGGGCCAGAAGTACAACAGCTGCTATTTTTGCAGACCACTCCCCAACTCCGCATCCAGGGCTGATGCCCTGATCACCCCATCTTACCTTACCTGGTCACCAAAAGGCATTTAGGTGAAGGGAGGCATTCAAATGACTTTCTGGATCTAACCCCAGCAGTTTGAGGTAGGTACTATATATTTATGCAGTAGCTTATACTGTGAGACCTCAAGGCACTATTGTCAAACTATATATACTTTTAATACACCAAGTACTGCTGTATTTTCTCTCATACATAAACCAGCTCCCCAAGAAGTCTCTCTTAAGATTGTCTGACCCACACAGGCTCACACTGCTTCAATTCCTGTACCACTGTACAACAACTGTTGCATTACTATTTAAGCAGCTGAGGGAGTCAGTTAGGCTTAATGGCTCATTGTTCTTCACTCTGGAGGTATTAATGATTTTTCTCTCCTTTTTAGTGATCTTTATATTCCACTAATCAAGCCCTTTCTTAGGGATGTTTTTCTGTCTGATAGCTTCCTATTTCACTGCTTTGGAGATTCCTTTGTTCTTTTCAAAATCATAAATGTACTCATGGAGACTAGTCTTCAGCAACAGATAGGGTTTTAGCTTCAGTTAAATGGGAAAGAGAGGGTGACTCAACTGAAGGGTCTTTCCCTGCTTTATGCAGCCATAACTTTGGAAAAACAACTTTTTTTCTTCATTCTTCTTTTCAAAAACAAGGTACGTATTGGAGCATGTTATATGCAACAAAGTATGGTATTTTATAACATAGCTGTGCCCAGAGCCCGACATCCAAATTAAATTATAGGTCCCCAGCATGCAAAGCTAAAGTCAAGCTTAGATAAAATCTGAAATTAAGTTGGTAGTAAGGAAAAGGGGACCAAAGGTGCACAGACACACAACTAAAATCTGGTTAGTTACCTGCATAGCGCTCACTACAGTAATTGTGCAGACTTTACTACAGAAAAGAGTGTCACACAAGGGAATGAAGTGGAAGGTGATTGTTAGATATGTTATTTTGCCTTGCAAATACATTTGTCAGTGGAATACACATATGTATTCCATAACAGTTGGGATCTCAAATGATTCATTTTTTATTTGATTTTGTAGTTTACCACTAAGATATCATAATAATATTAACTTTTAAAAGCTAACAGAAATGAAAAACATCTGAAAAATCACTTTTAATTTATCTCCGTCACTAATATCTCTCTCTGCTCACAGAACATTCCATGAAAGACACAATAATGCCATTTTTAGTCGGTGTCTAAATTTCCAGATGCTGAGAAAAGGCATATTGTGCTTCTGCCTATAATAATAAAATGGATACCATCATCCCTAAGAATCTAGATCCTTACTTTTTCAAAGTGGTGAAATCAGCACCACAATAAGCCCTTTGCCCAGAGTTGGAAAAAGAAGGCTGTGGCTGTATGCAACTGTATCCAATTTAGTTTTCTCAGAGACAAGTCAGGAATAATTAAAAACAAATAAACAAAAACCCCCCTCTCCTTTAACTCAAAAATAGATTCTTATTTTTAATTACCTAAGCAGTATTTGTGTTGCACTGGGAAGTAAAGATTGACATTGGTAAAATACAGTGTCCAGTAGTGTTCCTCTGTAAGTGAAGTCTTATTGCAGCATACACTGAAAATGTATTAATTCCTACATTTATTACCTATGGACAAAGTCTCCTCGGCCAGAAACTCTTCAACACTGGCCTATTAACTTAACATGTCTAAGACAGATCATGAACAGAACCATTGCAGAATCTAACTTGTTTGTTGAAGACTAAAACCCAGATTTTAGCCTATAATAGTGCATCCTTGTATTGCTCCAGAAAGGCACCAAAAAAGGATTAGCCTGATGCAAAAGCACCCTCAACAAGCATGGGACTAGTATGTGAATCAATGGGTGACATTTCAAAGAGATGAGAGGCACAGTCTGAGCAAGATGCACTCCAGTAATGCATGACTGACGAAACAGCCCTCTGGGTGCCATTCCAAGTCAGCATATGTGGCTGTTCTAAATTATTCCAGTAATAGAACTTGTTCAGCTATCCTGGGAATTGGAAGACCTCAAAAGGAAAGCCTCACTCCTATATTCAGATTTTACGTTGACTGCTGCATGGATTAGAACTGAAAGATGTAAAAATAATAATAATTTTAGTGGGTCTTGGACCCATCACAGCTCTCTCTAGCCAGCCTCAAATCCTACTGTCAAGTGCATATACCTACTAACTTGAGCAAATAAACAACATACAAGCTATATTATTTCATTGCATTAATGACATAAGTGAAATTCTAACCACTGTGTAAGAGAAAACAATAACAAGACTTAAATGCCTACAGAACATTTCCTCTCCTCTATCATACTACTTAAAATCTAGATGTTTTGGGGGGTAGGAGAAAGAGAAAAGCAATGGATGTTTTAAAACTCTAAGACAAACTGTTTGGAAGGTGTTTGACATACAGGAGGGAGCATTTTTATGGATGGAGTGCAGTAGTTATTTATGTCCTGTACCAACAACATTTGGAGTGGAATATAAGAAGAGAGGCAGTTCTATTTGTGCCTGTAGAAAGCCCCTGTTTTGGCACCCCATCAGCGCAAGTTGATGTGTACCATTTCTCTTTTTCCCCCCATTTGAACTGGAACTCATTCAAATATTTTCCTTACACATGTAAGTATAATTCTTTCTAGCCCTGCTTCCAAATGAAAGTGACTAATTCTGTACAATATATAGATTTGATAAAGTTGACTGAGCATTACAGTTAAGGAGGAAAGACAGTTTATTATTTTATACACTATATAGGGTTCCTTATATGGCTGAGGCCTGAAAAATGCATTTAATTCAAAAAAAGATTTGTTCTTTCATTGGACAATTATTCCAAACTGTTTTGCCATGGAGAAAAGTAATCCTGCATATGTTTTATGAACATATGTATATATTTTTTGCTTTTGCTGAAATATTTGCTTGATCAAGCCTTGATAGTTTCAGAAATAAATATGAATGCATTTGCTTAAAATAACAAAACCACACACAATACTTAACTCATTATGATGATTTAGCTTTGGTTCACTATTTCTTTTGGCTGAAGACTCTGGATGAAATCCCATGTATACAATCTTACATTTTATACCAATACTTTTACTTCAGGTTATAAAGTAATCTCTGTCAGAGACTGTGCCCTAAGTAGTTTAAAAAGGCATCTGCTTACGGAATGTTCTTGTCAAAAGGACATGTGCAAAATAGATTATAAAAACTAAATTTGATTACTGCATTATGCTTTATGTATGTTATTGCAAAGAATTATCCAAGACAGTAAACTCAGATCCCCCACTACACTTAAAAATGAACACAGTTGCTAAGCAAAGTGTTGTAACCACAATTATAGAAAATAATAATGCAACTTATTATAAACAAAAAAATCAAAATGTGTATACTTTCCTTGCTCCTCCTCCTCTTCTCTTACACACACAGAAGTGAAAACTACTAAGCTATAAGTTCAATTTAAAGAAATCCTAAAAAATATATATTATTACATCTTTGTAAAGACCCTTGTGCTGCAAACTTTTACTGGCTTGTTAAGGCAAAATGAACGGTCCTTTGTGGAATCCCTCCTTAAATAACTTAAATTTATGTCCGTCCACTTCATGACACACTTGGATGTTATTGAGGCAACCAGCAGTGTGACGTAAGTGTTGCATCTCTGAGGGTACTGAAAATGGTTTTCTTATTGAAAAGCATAAAGGGCCAGATTCTGTCATATTTACACACATGACCCCACACATGGAATCATACCTGTGAACTTTACTCAAGTAAAATATTGCAGGAGCAATTGCCAAAACATGGGAGCTGGCTTAGTTTGGACTTTAGAACATGGTTCTAATTTTGCTTGTTATGGATTATTATCCTTTGCTGCCAGCAGTTGCTTTGCATCTTCCCCTTTCTGTATACTAGGTTTCATAAATATATATTTATGCATGCGTGTATAAATCTATATATATAGGTATATATGCATATGCATTTCTGAAATATATATTTCAGAAATCTAGTATAAAGCAGGGGGGAGATGAAAGATGGAAGGTGAACTATCAGTTAGAAACCAAGTTAACCTGTTTTCAAAGTAATGGTTAGTAATGGTGATCATTTCTTTATTCAAAGGAGATGTACAGAAGTATTGCCTTGGCTATTTTAAATTGCTAAGCTATACCCCATGCTGTCTGCAAACAACAGTATGGAGCAATCCACAGTAGATGCTGAATATACTATGTAACGGAGGTCTCCCTGTCTAACCAGAACTAACTCTTTTCTTTAATAGAAGAGAAATAATGAGACAACCTCACAGCATTTTAGTCCACTTCTTCCCCATAAAAGGTCTCAAAGAAATGCAAAGTACCACTGAAGAGTTCAAAGACATACCTCAGAATGTGACTGCACATGCAAGGCATGCTGGCATATTCAAGACTTGATAGCTCTATTGGAAAAAACAGAAATAAAAAAGGTTCTGCATACACAATACAATACACAATATCTAGTTCTACTCTCTGGAACTCAATGCATTCATTTTGCTCACGGAGCAAACTAGGTCCCAGTGTGCAACACATACAATAAATCTATCTAGGTCTTCAGAGAAGCTGAGTTCTAGAGAAGCTAAAAATTACTTGGTGTAAATGATGCAGAGGCTGATGCAGCTGAATTTATAAATTGGGTTGAAAAGTTTGACATGTGGAATTAGATTATGCCTATAATGCATCACTAAGTAATTGATATGTACATTATATGCAAAGAGGGAACCCAGTTAACTCAACTGTAACTTTTTTTTTTTTGGCAGAGTGTATAACTTGGCCATCAGTTTGTTGCTAGGTGAACATGTGGAAAAAAAAAAGATTTCCTAGTTTATTAGCTGAATAAAAATGTGTCTTGTAATTGAGTGGTTCTTATAAAGAAAAGCACAATGGAGTAGATAGGGACATACTAAGGCATTTTCTAGCCTGTATAGGAAAATAATTTTGGAAGTTTCACTTTTTTATCGTTCAAGAATTGCAAAAGCTCATGTTTAAATTCATTAAAATATCAGCATCAAAGGTGGGGGGAAACCTCAAGATTGTCAGTCTTTTATCGGTTAAAAAAAAAATATTTAGAGAGTTCACAAAAGGCTACTAGGAGTGAAATAAAAACCCTTCAGAAAAGAAATCTCAATTTTATAACAACTATTCAAGCATATTTCAAGCTTTTTGGTGATGATCTGCATTTATTTCAAAGAGACTAAAGCATTCCCTCCATAATTACTGCAATGTCTGCACTGATCCAATGCCGATTACAGTACAGAGTCTTAAATCTCTGTAATCTGTCTGAAATTTTATTAAATATTAGATTTTTGTGTGATTTGTTTTCTTATCACTTTACTTGTAACTTTACTGCCACTCACTGCCATGAGACCTTGAGCATGAGGCTGCTGCTTTAATCTCAATTTGTTACACTAAAAATGCAAAATTAAAGAAAAATGAGGAAAGTTTAATATTACCAAGGAATGTGATTGATAATATTGTGTCATTTTTTAGTTTTAATATTATAAACTGAATGTTATGTTCCTCTACCCTAACAGTGACATATTTAACATTTTAAGACTGGATATAATAATTTTATGGGATAAAATGGGTATTATTAGATGATTATACTGTAGTACTTTGTCAAATCCTTGTATATTAAATACAAAAAAACTGTAATAAAATAATGGTGAGAACCTGACTTCTACTAAGAGAAGAAAGATATCCATCCTTAAATCTCACCCTTGCTTTAAAATATCCCAGAGGTCTCTGGCCAGTGCAAGCTGCAATGTACAATACTTGATGCAATGTCTAACGCATGGGGATCAGGGACAGTGAGAGTTTACAACATAGTGGCAGTTTTAATTTGAGAATGACAAAATAGGAGACATTTTTATATCCCTATGACTTCTGCTTTGCTTCCAGGCAGCTCCAGTTAAAAATATGCCATATGGTGTCCAAAGGATGTATATCAAAGTGGGACACACTTGAGCATGCTATAAAATAGCATAGAGGCAGCATGGTATGGATCATGCTTCTCATGCATTTTATGACTGTGGACATCTTTAACTAAAGACCTTCTCTTCCTTCTTCAAATTCCTTGAAATAATCGGTTGGGCACATATCCTCCTCCCCACTTTCAAGACTCTCTTAAAATCTAATCTCACTTCTGACTTGCTCCCTATGATGACACTGATTGGTTTGTATAAACATTTCCTTTTCTTGTTCCTTTTCCCTAACCTCTATCTACTTGTGTCTCTGTGTTTCCATCCTGACAAAGTGGACTACTATATAAAATATTAAAAATGTAATAGATATTTGATAGAGGGCACTTAGCCATCATGTTGATGTCAATACAGGTATACATATTTATACATGCATTTTTATTTAAATTAAGGATTCCCCCCCTTCTGAACAAAGACTAACTTAGAACTAACTTTTATGGATGAAGTACAGATTTCTGACTTATGTCTAAACATTGATGAAACTCAGCTACAGCAATGGTATTGCTACCATATGCTACATATAAATGCTGTGAACAGTGCAATATGAGGTGGCACAATTACCTATATAGTTATATCTGTGACACGTAAATGTGTAAATGGAAAGGACAATACTAGCTCCACATGCTTTAGCAACTAGTGACATTTTCACATTGTGATACAAACTGTGCAATTTCATTGTGCTTTGTCTGCCAGTGTCATTTTTAACCACTATCCAAGCAACATTCCTCCTTAATAGTCTATCCTTAAAGTGCACATAATAAAATGAGGCCGCTGAGATTTGTACAAGTCTGGCTCTCTCTACTGATTATAATTCACTAAGTAGAAATGCTGCACAAGGTCAGTTTATGTGGAAAAATCCATATCAGCAGAAGCACAAGTTGACCCTCTTTTCAGGCCAAAATGATAGCATTTGGAGTATGATATAATGTATAGATGAGTACGGTCCCATAACAAGAAAGGTAGTTGTAGAAAAGAATAGCACAAAATACTATATATAACTATATATACAGCGTATATACACAGTAAATGCCTTATAGTAGCACACTACAGGTTTGTTGTTTAGGGAGCTCTCCTTAGGAAAGTGATCATCAAGATTGTAGATGCACAAACATTTCAGATTACTAAATTAGCAAGAATATGAGACTTGGAGTTATTCAAATATACAGTAATTGCAGGGAAAAATTAAGATTCACAGTCCCCAGTGTGGGGCTGTGGTACTGGGGACAATTACATTTGACATTCATAAAAGAGTTAATTTTGAAATAGGCAGCTTTAAAGAGCTATTTAAAATGGTGCGATAGCCACATCCAATAAACTTTGATTCTGGTGATATAATGCCTCTAACACAATATCTTACTGGAGAACTGCATAGTCAGTGGTGTCCTGCTGATGAGATTTCTGGGCAGAGTTCTATGAAGAGTCCCTCTACCAAATGCAGTTCAGTTAAAATGCTAGTAGTAAGCCCATTGTAATTTCTCTATCTTGCCATTGGCTTCTCATCCCAAGTGAATGTCCTAAGCTTGGGCCATTCTGCCCTTTTCTATTATTTTCTCAAAGAAAATTTAAAAATGTCTTAGTTTCATCCTGAAAAAGTTTTGAAATCTCAGAAAAGCATCTCAGGGTAGAATTGTGTTTTCCCCATCTTTGCTCCAGACTCAGTTTCCAGTAGTCTCTAATAGCACCAACCCAAGACAGATGTTGAGCTACAAAAATGGATACTCAGGGCTAAATTCTTCCCTGGTTTGTTTCTATCAGTGGCAATAGAGTTAAACCAGAGATGAGTTTGGCACCTGGTTGGTCTGCATGCAATTTAAATCTCTTAGCAACAATAGCAAACATTAAGGGCTCATTATATTCAGAATTACTGAGAAAGAAAACTAGTCCTCCCATCCAAAGCTTGTATTGGAAAGGCTTCAGTCAATCTTCCAAACCCCTTCCACAAAATAATATTGAGAGATTGTTCTTAGACCAAGACAGATTGTTCTTCATATAACATACAGGATAAACAGTATCCAAGGACTGCATGTGGAAACTAGTTTTCTTTATAGGAAAAGAGAATCCTCTTTCAGAAAAATGCTCATAATTAAATGAACAGCGATTCCAAAGGACCTGCCACATTTACAGCAGAAATTAAATCTGTCTGATCATATGTAGAAGAAATGACTCCCTTGTAATCCAAAGCAAGGAAATGGAACTGGTTAATTTGCCTAAAGTTTTATCTTTTCCCTTCTCGTTAAATAAAGGAAAAGAAGGGAAGAAAGCTAGAAGGGAAAAAAAGAAAACACTTAAGGAAGCTGGAAAGTTTCTTTTTAATTTTGCCTTCAGAGATGTCAGCAAATGTAAAAAGATGCAACTCAATGGAACAAATCGTTACAAGTATTAGAAGCCACATATTTTGCATCAGGCTCAAGTCCCAGCAGAGTTATAATACCTAACAAGGAACAGCTAACAGTACTGTGAAGGTTTACTGCACTGACGTCATAGAGTCCTAGTGGAGTTATTTTCCTGACCTGCAAAACGGGACCAGCAGTATAGTCAGGAGCTGCTGGAAATGGCACAGAACAGCATCTCTCTGAATCCATTCTATCCACTCAGTGTAATGGCATTTCAGTGAAAGGAAGAGCACTCTGTGTACTTAAAGACTGTGAGTTCTGTTCTAAAAATGTCTAGCTTTGGATATATGGAGTGGTGTACCTTGGCTCGCTTCTCTCTCAAAACCAAAGGAATATCCATCAAAAAGATGGATAGTTTTAAAGGAGCATTTCAGCTGAAATTCAAATGGTCACCCCTCACCCCCCCACAAAAAATAAAAAAACAAACCAAAAAAACCCAACACTAAGCAGCCTCTTCCACAGCCATCATACCATAAAACTAATTGCAGGGACTATTTTATGTTATGACATGTTAGTAGCATAACACAGTCATAGTGCTTAGGCTTGTCAAAACGAATAAACTTTTTTTTTTTTTTTTTTAATTAAA
>NW_017728992.1:72150555-72169630 GCF_001723915.1 Gavialis gangeticus | reverse complement strand
TTTTTTTTTTTTTTTTTTTAATGAACTCTATTGCACAAAATAGCTAAACAAATTATGGGGTAGAAGCAAATGTCTACCATACCATCAGCATTCAAGACCTGAAGAAAAGAGTGGAAACTTTCAGGGTCTGAATGCAAGAGTGGAAAAGCTAATTGAGCACAAATGAAAGAATCCATTACGGCTGGAAGGATAAGTAAGAGTACAGGCAGGACAATACTCTCATTTATGATTCAAATATCCAGGGATAGTGCAGCACAGCTTTAAATACAATTTACAGCCTTGATTAAAAATGACTATGTGCATCAACTTGGAAGGAATGCAAAAAGTACAAGAGAGAAAGCACCTGCCTTGTCTAAAAGGGAAGAAAAAGGGATAAGTGAAGCCTGAATGAGGCTGGACATTCACAAGCAATTGGAATGTACAGAATTATGGAATCACTTTTTTTAGCTGGAGATCAACTGATTAGTGGGCAAGGCGGCCCACGTTTAAAGCAACTGATTTGCTGCGTGAAAAGATTATAAGGGAGATTTATGCCAGATAAACAGAGATTTCTACCAGATAATCACTGTGATCTGAGGGAAAAGGGAGTTCATACTGCCCCTGTGTCTTCTGCAAGCAAAATTTAAAAATATGATTGTGGAAAAGGCAATAAGCACCAGAAACACAGAACAAGGCTACACTCCTGCTCTCATGGTGGGGGAGGGAGCAGAAGGGAGGGCAGCTTTTTCCTCGACTTGCATAGGCCTTAAGCTACTCCTTTTCTTCTGTAAGGTGACTTCATCTTCAGACTGTTCTAACTTTTTCAGCTACTTGAAGTTCTTACGGACTCTTACCTCTAGTGAATTATGATTTATTTGTCCCAAAATGATGATAATTGAAGTGCCTTCTTAAAATAATGACAGCATTTGTTCTTGATGATCTTCTGTCCTAGACACGGGTACAGAGGTTAGCCATGTTTGTCTGAAATCAGGCAAAAGATAGTCTCCAGTGTCACCACGTACTACATGGGTCAGAGAGGCATGAGCTTTTGTAGGCAACAGACTGCTTTGTCAGATGCTATGAATGGACTACCTTCTATCTTAGGGGTGAAATACTAGAAGCCAGTAGATGGCCATTAGCACCTCTGGGCATTTATACGTGTGCTCTGGGAGTGAGCACTTTAATAAGAGTGGGTCTTGGAGCGGCTCTAATTAAAGTGCCTGGAGCATCTCGTGTATTAATGTCCCTGTGCCAAAGAATGGTGGCGGGGGTGATTTAACTAAAGCTCATGGCATGGTAATTACCATGCTCCAGCAGACTCGATTAACTGAGTCTGCTCCAATGCACTGTAATTACAGCATGTCAGAGCAGCCTCACTGCACATGTATAGGTGCCCTGTGTCTCTGGCTCACTCCCCTATAAAGTTACTGAGAGTTGCATACTCTCTCCCCACTTTTCCATGTTTGTGTCAATGAGGAAAGCGCAGTAAGCTATCACATACTGAGGAGCTAGCATGATGCTCATGATACCCATCTCTAATTCACAAGCTACCATACACCACCTATTCCAGGGCCTGTATGAAAATCAGAAATTTGCTGAAAAGTAAATGCTTAAAGTTAAGACCAGATGAGACAGACATAAAATTGGTTGGATATGAAAAAAAACAGAAAAATTACCCTGCCTTATAACATCACACTAATGGAGAATAATTGCAAAAATCAGGAAATGAACACAGAGTCCTACTGATAATAGCTAAATTAATAGCAACAGATGCAATACCATTTGCCAGTACCCATAACTGACCAAGAATCTATTGTTTCCTGACAGAAATGGCTTGGTCAATGTGATGTTTTTGCAACCATAAGGCTTCATAATTGCACTGTACTAGACGGTTAAAAATGAAAGCACTGACATTTAAAAAGCTTCACCTGGTACAAGATGCAGCATCCCACTTGCTAAACACTACCAAGGCTGCGCTTATATTACCACAATAAGAATTAGATTGCATTGGCTCCCATTGAATGGCAGGTTAAATGGAAGGTTTTGATCCAGGTTTCCAAGTCCTCTACTGGCAAGCACCACCTTACACAAAGAATTAATTCTTCCTTCACTCTTCTATGACCTGTCATATTCCTTGCCAGTGGAATTACTGGCAATAATAGGACAAGACAAAGGAGAGGGGAGGTTTCTTGCTGCTGGTTTGTGGAACTCTTGCCTCTAAGCTTTAAAGATGGTCCCTGAACTGTTCACACACAGAATAAAACACTAGACTCAACCACATAAAATATTTCCCCTATTATACCCATAATGATTGAAGACAATGATTCTATCTGAGCTAGGGCAAATGAATTTTAACATTATACAAATCTAAAAGATAATACAACATGCTTAGATAGCAGGGTATATAACTCTATACTGGACACATCTACACATGCCCCCATGGCGCAGTTGTTACTGCACCATCGTTTAGTACATCAGTCATCATTTAGTACTTTAGGAAGTACTAAATGATAGCACACGGTTTTTAGCTGCTATGTCACCATAGCGAGGCGCTATAGTGAGAGAGCTCGTTGCTATGGTGACGCACCGGCAGCATCATGGTTACTGCCCGCCGATGCTACATCACCATAGCACATCACTGGCAATGTAGTGTCTCATGTAGCCATGCCCACCAAGTAATATAGACAGGATGAACAGAGAGTTAGTAGATAATACCATTTTCTCCACGGTTATTCCCTTTAAAAGACAGCATTTCTAAAACTAAAAGAGAATAGAAAGAAATAATGGCCCGATGCTGGTATACAGAGTTAGGTCCATCTTGGAAAGGAATTATACAGCTGTTTTTCTAAGCAAAGTCAGATGGTTTATTCACCTAATAAATGAGACACTAAATGAGTCTAGAAATTCTTGGCAACTGGTAAATGCTTACACCTTGGACTCAATACCCCCTTCTTCAAAAAATGGCTTGCTCTTCCCAAGAGTCTTCCAAAATGGCTCCTCAACTATGATTAAAAACAAACAGTGGGCTGAGGATCAGGTAAGCTATACCTGGTTAATGAAACAGCTCAAACAGCTACAACAGCAGTTAAGCCAGTCATCTAAACAGCTTTGCTGATCAGACCCCGTTTTATCAAGATCATAAATCTTTGAAAAAACTTGTGATGAAAGTTTGCAGACTTGACCTCTGCCCAAAGATTAGCTGTTTTAAAAAAAATCTAAATACATTTGTTGTTGCATTTTAATTCTGGAAGGGGCTGGGGGTGGGGCATGGTTATGATATTTTTAAGCTTCTCACACTTTTGAGGGGGCTCATCTCAAAAATAGCTATACATGTCTAGAGTGGTAAATTGGGATCCTGATATATCACAGGGGCCATACATAGTGCTCAATACAAGAAAGAAATTAAAACAATTATAAAAGAAGAATGAAAATATCACTGGCTTCTTCATATGCTCAATAGAAAATTTTATTTGGAACAACTACCAAACTACTATCAGAAACAAAAGATCCATAAAAACTGGGAATGAAACCTCTAAAAAAAATTACGAAAATTTGTATTAAGTGAAATAGGACACTTCTGTTTGAAACATTCAGCAGTCTTAGATAATCTGTCTTTACCTCCTAGTTCCTACACAGAGTTTCTATGTGACCTTGGGTAAAACATTTAAGCACCACAACAGTAGTAGTAATACTAGTATTACCACTATTCTTAATGCTTTTGAGATCCTCAGATGCCACAGTGATGACAGTTACGTAGTGATGACAGCTTCAGGGCCTCTGGAAGTAGAACTGTTGCGGTGTCATAAGGGATAACAAGGCAAGGGACAGCAGGAGCGGGGAAGAACGTGGTGAGCATGTGGGAAAGGATGGGTGAGGGAAATGGTGTTTATTACAGGGGCACACACAAATTACAGTCCCGAACCGTGGGAAAGGATGGTGCCATGGGATCCACATTATCCTCTGGATTTTATTCCATGATGAGTAGTATCACTGCAGCTTCAAGGAGAAGCAGCCATTTTGCCACAGTCCTGGAAAAGGATCCCTCTCTCAGTATGTAACCCTTTATTCAGTCAAGTCCTCTGTGGAGATCTCTGTACAGAAAACTAATGAGGATGCCATGCTTGATGGCATCCTCACTTGTTTGGGCAATGGTGGAAACAGCATATGCTTTCAGGCAAACTATTTTTCATTGCTGAAAAACCATGCCAATTAGCCCGCACCAAGTTAAATGACCCACCAACACAAGAGGGGTGAAAAATAAATAAGTTACCCAATTAAAATTAACATTTGTTGAAAAATGTTGCAACATTTGCTCTGCTGCCTCATAGATGTAAAAAGTGTTTTCATTAAAAAAAACCCAAAGAATACAGAATGCCTATACACGTGCAGCAAGAGTGCTCTGATGCACTGTAATTAGAGCATGTTGGAGCAGACCTGGTAATTACCAAACTCCAGCAGATCATTAATCAGACTCCAGCATCTCATGTATCAGTGTCCTCATGCTTTAGTTAAAGCGCACTCCCACCATTTTTCAGCGCAGGGACACTGATCCACGTGACAATCCATGCACTTTAATTAGAGAGGCTCTCACCCTAACTGCATAAATGTACCCCAGGGGATGCATTACCAACCATACCATTTCTTCCTTTTTGCTCCTATATCAGGACCTTGCTACAGTATTTTCCTTAACCATATCACTTACCATATGTATAATTCAACCCTTGTTTTGTTAAAGAAAAACAAAGCAAAGCATAAACAAAATTTTTTCCATGACATTTTCCCACATGGATTATATTGCTTTTGTCTCAACTGATACCATTTCTATAGTAAAGTCAAGTCTCTTTCAGTATGAAAGTATCTTTTTCATTGTTTCTATATAGGTTATTCCCTGGAAGACTATATCTGTTTTCCTTCATTTTCTTAGACTTTATTTTATTTCATATTTTTTTTAATTGGACATTTTGCTAGAAGTATAACCTCTATTTAAAACATGATGAGCCAATAGATGCTATTCATTTATTAAAAACAATTTTCCAACTTAAGTGGGCCATTAAACTTTAAAGTTTGTGGTACAGTTTAGCTGCATGCATGGAGGGACTAGTATAATTTTACTATCTTAGTTCCAGTTCCTTCTCTTCGCAACTGTATAAATCTATAAATGTTAAGTTTCATGGTGTTACTGCCTAAGGGGTCACATTCTATTTTCAGTGACACCTATGTAATCATGGAACAATTCCTACTGATTATAATGGGATTACATGAAATTTACATGGGTGAAACTGAAAGCAGATTTTTGTGCCTAAGCAGATATTCCTTCCCCTCCCTCCTTCTCCCACATTTGAGGAGGGTTATTTTATTCAGCACTGATTCAGAGATTCAGATTGGCTGGGAAGAAGCAGGCACAGCCGGGTACTCCTGCGACTCCCCTGGTTGTGCCTGCCTCCCCGGGTGGGGGGAGCCATGGGAAAAGCCCCCATGGATGCCCTGCCTGGCCCCATCCCCCACACAGCCCAACCTCCAAGCACCATAAAAAAACCCAACAACAAAAAATAATCCCCGCACTCACCAGCTGCAGCAGCAGCAATCGGGGCCTCTGGGGGCTCATGGCCAAGCTCCCCTGCACAATGCAGGGTAGTAGGGATTACTACTACCCCCCTTCCCCCGCCCTGCTTGGCACCAGTGCAGCAGCTGTCACAGAGCCCCCCCATGCAGTGCAGAGGAGTGGGGGTTAGCGGGGATTGCCACCCCCACCTAGCACCCGCACAGCAGCTGCCCCATGGCATGGGGGCAACACAGCTTGGCAGGACACTGTCTAAGAGCTGGGGCCATTAAGCCTGAGTGGTGCTGGGCTCCAGCTGACACATGGAGCCACCCCAGCTCTCAGACAGTGTGCAGCACCCTGCGAGCCATGCTGCACGCGCATGATGGGACAGCTGTTATGTGGGTGCCAAGCGAGGAGGGAAGAGGGGCTATCACTACTACCTTGTGCTGCGTGGGGGGGGCTCTGCCACAAGCCCCCAGAGGCCCTGATTGCTGCTGCTCCAGCTGGTGAGTGCGGGGAGTGGGGTGGAATGTGTTTGTTTTTAGAAGTGCCAGGAGGTTGGGGCAGGTGGGGATGAGGCCAGACAGGGCAGCCATGGGAGCTTTTCCTGTGGCTCCCCCCACCCGAGGAGAGGCTGGCACAGCCGGAGGAGCCATGGGAGAACCTGCAGCTGCCCAGCTGTGCCTGCCTCTCCCCGGCCAATCCGAATCTCCCCAAATTGATCTGGAGGCTTCAGATTCAATTTGGACCTTTTAATGGGTCTCCCAATTTGATTTAATTTGGATTCAAAGATTTGGCTGCCAAATCACACCGAATCTCCTCCAAATCGAATCAGCAACCTAATGAATCACAGTCCTAACGAAAATATACCCTACCCAATTACCACTTTTCACATGACGAATGCCAAACAAATTCCACATACCTGCCTTTAGGACAGTGCTGGGTGCATCCAGTTCCCTTTACTAAGTACACATGAGAATGGAGATGGGAAATAAAGCAGCTACAGGATATCTTTTCAAAATCTGGCATTCACAGAACAAGGGCAAGGTGGAAAGGTAGGTTTCCATAGCAGCATTCCCTAAAACAATCTGATTTGCCATACACATGTTCTATATGGCATCCCTAGACACCAAATCCACGCAGTGGAATAAGTAGTCCCTCTATTCCCATTTCCTTTCCCCTAGGAAAATGAAAAGGGAATGCGAGAGTGAATATACAATATGCAATGTCTACAGCAGTGTTTTTCAACACCCACCAGAAAATGCAAGCTAATTTTAGTTTTCATTTTTTATTTTTTTTACTACAAAATAATAGTACAACGCTTACGTTTTAAAGAACTCAGAAAGACCACAACAGGTCAGATCACTGGCATCACGTAGGGGGTGCATGTACATCCCCTGAGCATGTTGGTGCACCCCCTACGATAAGGTGCCGCCAACACTGCCAGTGGCACCTGCGAGCGGTTGCCGCTTGCCACCCTCCACCCCTTGCCACTGACACTACAGGCAGTCAGCAATCGCCACTGGTTGCTGTTGACACTGCCAGCAGCATCTGTGGGTGGTCTTCGACCCCTGGTCAGTGCTCGCAACACCCTGCCCTCCCACTGGCTTTGGCGGCATCTGCAGGAGCTCCCCGCTTACTGCTGCCATCCTCACGCCGCCACCAGCGCTGCCATGCCCCCCCAGCCAGGGGGTACGCATCATTCATGGGTCAGATTTTATTTTTTTAACACTGTGGATTCCTATTTGAAATCTTGAGTTTATCTTATAAATTATATTTACAGTGCTAACAGTGCTAACATTGTACGGCACCCTTGTAAGGATCTCAAGGCACCCTGGTTGAGAATCACTAGCCTAGAACAGCCAGCACAGATTGTATAGGCACAGGTACTAATCTGACACTAGTAAGGGCTAGTTGTGTATTGCCATCTCTCTGGAGCAAGGTAAGAAACTATGCATCTTTGAGAAAACTAGTTCTATGAGCTGCTTCTTGAGCAATACAGCAACCTTTCTCATCCGCAGGGCAGATTCTATTTTTAAAGAAGAAGTACAGTGTAGATTCCTGTTTTGTTTTACAAGGGACTGAGCACAATGACACACTCACACTGGACTGATTTACATCAGTTTTGTAAAACAATATTCATTA
This sequence comes from Gavialis gangeticus, assembly GCF_001723915.1. Classification (NCBI taxonomy): domain Eukaryota; kingdom Metazoa; phylum Chordata; order Crocodylia; family Gavialidae; genus Gavialis; species Gavialis gangeticus. The sequence goes on along the minus strand of NW_017728992.1, from coordinate 72,161,964 downwards.
CAGTGGGTTCCAGAATGGCCAAATGGCTAATCCAGTGCTGTTGACTGTAGGCTGCTATTACAGGCCTGACCACTAAATGGCAGGGCAGCTAATAATAGACTATTCACATTGTCCAGGTGCCTAACCCAGATTGTAAATGTTTAGGAGACATTCTCTGATAGTTTATCTGACTTCCAAACCAGTAACAATGTTAGGTCAATTTAAAGCCTAACAGCAATGGTTATTATAAGGATGCTTACTTCCATGACATCAGGTCATTTCTCATAAATTCAAATTACTAGTCTTCCTGACCAGTGCAGTAAATTCCTGGTTACAATATTCACTGCGCTGTTTTTCAGTCGCATGAATTTACTTTTATTCATTCAAAAATGTACCTAACAACAATCATAAAAAATTAGTTTCCTCTAATGCTCACACAAAAATACCACTGCAAGAATAAAATTCTCACAGCTCAGTAGTGACTCCATTTGCTTGTGTGCATCTCTTTAAACTTGCTGTTCAGTTAACAGTGGCAGTCTGCACATCTCATTCATGAGGAATGAATTCAACTGACAAAGATTTTAATTGCATCCTTAAGAAGTCAGCATCATCAAAGAATGACTTTCTTCCTAGTTCTTGGTCACTTCTCATTCCATCTGCCCCACCCTTTAATATGTCATTCCTCATATCTTGTGCTGTTGGGGCATTCAAAATTAAAAGCAACTGCCTACCTTGTGCACAGAATTCCTTAGGTATCTCATTCTATGAAGGCACTAACATTTTTTGAGACAGTGTAGAAAATGGAGCAGCCCATAAACAGTGCACTATGAAGTAAATCATCAGTATTAGTAGCAATAAGTGAAAAACCTGTGTCATTTTCTGACACTTGCTCACTGCCTGTCCTTCTTACTACCCTGAACGCTACAACTAGTAAACTGCTTTGTCCAACAGCACCTACAACACTGAGCAAAGAAACATATCCATAAAATCATCCATCAAATTATCGTCAGCTGCAACAAATGGCGAATTCACTGGAATTTCCCTTGCACCTGTTTGGATTTATCCCTATTGCTGCTCTGACCAACATGTCAAGAAGAGGGAGCTACTTAAATAGTACACCTGTCCCTCTCTAAGCTTTGGCCTAATTCCACATCAGCCTTTTCTCACAATGAGTTGTTTGCCTTGGTAAGGGCCAGCCATCTCAGGGTCCTTGGCTTGAGTTGTTACCAGAGGGACCCCTGCCCTATGTAACGCTGCAAGCATGCCCATGTGCAAGGTAGGCCTGGCAAACCTCTCCATCTCTCCTAAGGTAGAGAACTGCTGAAACAGTGTCTAAAGTTAATGGTGCTCACAGACTACCAGCAGTGATGATAAACTTAGAAGGCAGGGTAGATTTGCACCTTATAGACTAACTAAATCAGCATATATAACATAACCTATATGACATAGAATCAAAGGACTGGAAGGGACTTGAAAGATCATCAAGTCTGGTCCCCTGTCATGGGCAGGAGGTTATTGGACTCAAACCAGGTGCTTGCCCAGCCTCCTCTTGAACACCTCCAAGGATGGTGACTGCACCACCCCTGCTGGGAGCATGTTCCAGATTCTAGATACCCTATGGAAAATAAGTTTTTCCTTATGTCCAACCTAAATTTTGCCTCAATTAGCTTGTGCCCATTGGTCCTTGTCCTCCCTGTGGTTGCCTTCCTAAAGAGTCGCTCCCCTAGATTTTGGTATTCACCCTTGTTTGTAGGCAGCTGTCAAGTCACCTCTCAGTCTTCTCTTGCTCAGACTGAACGAACCCAGTTCCCAGAGTCTCTCCTTATACGGCCTATCCTCCAGGCCCCTAATCATATGGGTGGCCCTTCTCTGTACCCTTTTGAGTTTATCCACATCCTTCCTGAAGTGTGGTGCCCAGAACTGGACACAGTACTCCAGGTGTGGCCTCACCAATGCCAAATAAAGGGGGAGGAGCACCTCTCTAGATCTGTTTGCAACACATCGGCTGATACGCACCAGAGTTCTGTTTGCCCTGCTGTCGACTTCCTCACACTGTTGGCTCATATTCAGCTTCTGGTCCACTGTCACCCTCAGGTGCCTTTCAGATGCAGCGCGAGCCAGTGGACCACCACTCATCGTATAGTGGTGAAGGTTCTTCCTACACAGATGAAGGACCCAGCAACTGTTCATACTGAACCTCATCTGACTGCGTTCAGCCCATAGGACCAGTCTGTTGAGGTCATCCTGGACCCTTACCCTCTCCTCAGATGTGTCCGCATTTCCCCACAGCTTGGTGTCATCTACAAACTTGATCACTGTGTTTCCCACCCCCTCATCCAAGTCATTGATAAAGACGTTAAAGAGCACGGGCCCAAGCACCAATCCCTGAGGGACGCCACTGGAGACAGCCCTCCAGGATGAGGCCATCCCATAGATTACAACTGCCTGGGATCAACCCCCGAGCCAACTGCCAACCCAGTTCACTGTAGACTGGTCTAGGCCAGTACCCTCCAGCTTAACTGAAAGGATCTCGTGGGAGACAGTATCAAAGGCCTTGCTTAAGTCTAGGTAAATGATGTCAGCCTCATGTCCCTTGTCCAGCTGGTTAGTTACCTGGTCATAAAAGGACATCAGGTTTGTTAGGCATGACCTACCCTTGACAAAGCCGTGCTGGTTGCTTCTTAATAGCCCGCTAGTTATGAGCTTGTGGTTGATGGCCTTCTTGACAATTTTTTCAAAGATTTTTCCCAAGACCGAGGTTAGACTGTCCAGTCTGTAGTTTGCAGGGTCATCCCTCTTCTTTTTCTTAAAAATGGGTACCACATTAGCCGTCTTCCAGTCGTTTGGAACCACTCCTGAGTTCCAAACTCTTTGAACAGCTTTGCCAGAGGCCTTGCTATGAACTCAGCCAGTTCTTGTAGGATCTTGGATGCAGGTAATGTGGCCCAGCAGACTTGAATACATCCAAATGTTCTAAGAGTACGCTCACCTGCTTGGGACCGATTTCATGTGGAGTGCTGTCTTCCTTATATTCCCTGGGCCTCTGGACAAGTGAACAGCTCCCATCTGATTTCAGGAACACCAATGTGAAGTAAGTATTTAGGAGTGCTGCCTTTTCGTAGGAACCAATGGTGGGCTGCCCCCCCACCCAAGGTTTAGTAGCGGTCCCACGGTGGAGCTTGATTTTTTCTTCCTCCCTATGTACCTATGGGAGGACTTTTTGTTGTTCTTTATTTCGGTTGCCAGCTTGATCATGCCTGCCTTGAGACTGCCTTCTGTCTGATTTCAGACTAACATGGCTAACTACCGCTCTCTGCTCATGTATAGACAAATCTTACACAAGCATCTTCCTTCCTGACCAATGGATTTCCCCTTCCTGCAGGGGAAGTGATGTTGAGGGGTAACCAACATGGGTTTGTGCCAGGCTGATCCTGCCTGACTAACCTGGTCTCTTTCTATGAGCAGGTAACAAAAAGCTTAGATGTGAAGGAGGAAGTCAATGTCGTTTTCTTGGACTTCCAGAAGGCCTTCGACACAGTTTCCCACCCAATTCTGGTGGGCAAGCTGAGGGACTGCGGCATTGATGAATGCACAGTCACATGGGTGGCAAACTGGCTCCAGGGGTGCACCCAGAGGGTGATGGTGGACGGGTCGATGTCGACCTGGGCAGCGGAGTCCCCCAGGGCTCGGTCCTTGGGCCGGTGCTGTTCAACATCTTCATTAGCAATCTGGACAAGGGTGTGGAGAGCACCCTGTTCAAGTTTGCTGATGACACCAAGCTCTGGGGTAAAGTGAATACACCAGCAGGCAGGGACCATATCCAGGCAGACCTGGATAGGTTAGAGAAGTGGGCGGATCTGAACAGGATGCGGTTCAACAAGGACAAATGAAGAGTGCTGCACCTGGGGAGAGGGAACCAGCATTACTGTTATAGGTTAGGGGCTGACCCTCTCAGCAGCACAGAGGCAGAGAGGGATCTTGGAGTCAGGATTGACTCCAGGAGGAATATGAGTCGCCAGTGCAACGGAGTAATAGGCAGAGCCAACCACACCCTGTCATACATCAACAGGGGCATCACTAACAGGTCCAGAGAGGTCTTGCTCCCCCTCTATGCAGCACTGGTCAGGCCGCAGCTGGAGTACTGTGTCCAGTTCTGGGCACCGCACTTCAAGAGGGACGTGGAGAACCTGGACAGGTTCCAGAGGAGGGCCACTCTTGTGGTTGGGGCCTCCGTGGCCAGCCCTATGAGAAGAGGCTGAGGGACCTGAATCTCTTCAGTCTCCACAAGAGAAGACTGAGGGGGGATCTTGTGACTACCTATAACCTTATCAGGGGCCAGCAGCGGGGACTCGGGGAAAGTCTGTTAACCAGGGCCCCCCTTGGAGTTATTAGGAACAATGGCCACAAGCTGAGGTAGGATAGGTTTAGGTTGGATATTAGGAAGAACTACTTCACTGTAAGGGTGGCCAGAGCCTGGAATAGGCTTCCCAAAGAGGTGGTGCTCTCACCTTCCCTGGAAATCTTCAAGAGGAGACTGGATAGGCACCTGGCTGGGGTCTTATGACCCCTGCCACCTCCAGTGCTCCTTCCTGCCCATGGCAGGGGGTCGGACTCAATGATCTGTCTAGGTCCGTTCCGACTCATTGATTCTATGATATGGCTGAAGAGTATGCCCACTTGACGTAACCATTTCTCTGTAGCTGAAGGAGCAGCCAGGTAGACTACGGAACCAGTAAACCAAGAGGAAAAAGACCTCAGTGCCCAGCTAGGAGGTAATACACCTAGATAAACGGCATCCACCAGAGAAGCATCTATCCTGCCCCCTTATAAGAAAGTGTAGCCTGTTGCCTAGTTCATGGCATTGGTACTTACATAGCAAATGCCTCTGTATTGCTTCCTTAAAGTATGCACAACTATCTCCTGCATATGGTGGTTTTATTACCCTCACTGTTCAACTGATGGTAGCAATAAATAAGGAGCTGGGTTGATGTTGACTAATTACAAAAGCTACCTCTTATGCATATACAACCAAAGCTCAGATGCCAGTTGCACCATTACTGCTTGCCAGTGCAAGAGAAGACCAGAATCAAGCTGAAAGCCAAGTGCCTGGTGAACTGGTGTGGTCTCAGGGCTGGGATTGACAAAATCAAACTGATTGTCAGTTTGAGCACTGGGATCACATGAGAGCCCGCTAAAGACCCTGGTGCAGTCCTGGAGCTGGAACCAAAAATGAGCTGGTTGTTTGTTGTGGTCCTGAGGCTAAGACTGAGGCAGTTTGAGACTGTGGTGCAGTCTCAGGGCTGGAACTGACAATCAGCTGATTGTGGGACCCAATCCGATGACCACATTGGAGCTGGCTGGAGACTCTGGTCTGTTTGGGGGAGTTGCCAAGCAAACCCTGTCATGCATCAGTCAGCATCAGGCTGCATGGCAGGGAATACTGCCATACAGTCAATTAAAGGTGCAATGGAAACCAGTCACACAATTAATACGCATATTTTGTAGAATCATTTTCTGGTTGCTTTTACATTTGGTGGTGCCCTAATTGCCTGAATGTGTAGCCAGGCAACAATTTAAGACACAATTCACAAGTTAATTCTATCTCAAGTGTAACCTCTGCCAGGGGCCCTAGGTATTCAAATCCTTATATCTGCTCCCTTACCAAGATCCAGGGTGTGTGGACAATGTTAGGGAGGGAAGGTGGAAGGTCAAACTTTTCTTATGGTGAAGAAAAGAAGTAGGAGGAAATTATGGTGGTTCTTTGTCTCAATGTCTTGATAACTCATGAAAATGACAGTACCACAGAAGATACTGTTGGTCTTTCCCCCCAACTCTGTAAACTGAATTTAGAGCTCATAACTACACTGAGTAATAAATACGAAGTCATCCTTACCACATTGTTTTGCTTTGATTTGTTTTCTAATTCTTACTTTGCACACCGTGGATAAAACGATTACATTTAGAAATCCACATGTAGCTTTTTGCTATATGATCAACCATAAAGTCAACGGGGTTTATTTGTTCATTTTAAGACACTAAAGGTGCCTATACATGAGCAGCAAGGCTACTTTGATGAGCTGTAATTACGATTGAGTCTGCTGGAGCATGGTAATTATGCAGATTCCAGCATCTTGTGCATCAGCATCCCCGTGCTGAAAAACTGCAGTGGGGCCACTTTAACTAAAGCTCATTCCACAAGCTTTAATTAAAGCTGCCTTATTTTAGTGCAGGGACACTGATACACAAGACATTCCAGGCACTTTAATTAAAGCAGCTCTCAGAGTTGCTTTAATTAAAGTCTCCCCCCAACTCCCTCCCCACCCCCCAAGTACATGCATTACACCCAAGATTACAGATTGCTGCTTTTCAGAAGACCATTATGGATTGCCATAGTTTATCACAATTCCAGGGACCGGTACCTGCTTGAAGCCACTCCCAGGTAAACCAGATTTCTGCTTTCAGGGATTGCTGTTGCACTGTGGGTGTAGAGTTGAAGGACCATGTCCCATTTCCTCTTGCCTCATAAAAAGAGAATGGAGTATTTAGAAGACTAATAGATACTTTTCCTCAGCCTAGATCCATCTTTCTTCCCTTGCAGAACTTCCATGGCAAAATGAGGGGACTGATGATTTAATGAAATGTTAACGTCTCGTGACCTTGACTTGTAAAACAAGTAAATGGGTATCTCACATTTTCTGAACTCTTGCAAGAGTATCTCTCCTTTGTGGTTAATATGGATGATAGCCACACCTCCCCAAAGCACAAACATAAAACCTTCCCTGCTGCTCCTCCAGCTACCATAATGTACATTAATGGTAGAAAGGATTTCAAGGAAATAATAAGCTTCTTAAGCCATTTTACTATTTTATGTATTCTCTTAAAGGCTTGGGGCATTCATGTAGTTGCTTCCAACACACTACAATACAACTTTAAGATACAGTATACTGGAGGGTATTAACAGAATACATCCTTCAGCAATTGCAAAGAATTAACGCAGTGCAACATCTACTTTATCTATATTATCCCCTCTACAGTGATCCACCATTTTTTTTCTGGACCACAAGAGTCTACTTGTTACTTGAAGAGAAGCAATATAAGTTTAGAAACTTTGGGGAAATTGGAGGGGTCTTTCGATCCAGCTACCACGAACACACCAAACTTTCCCTAGTGACCCATAGCAATATGTTTTAAGTTTGTTGAGCAAGTGAGGGCCCCATAGGTATGCCTCATTTTCTGTCACAGCGTAATAAATATGTAAGCAATGAGAGACCTTTCTGGAAAAATAAGATGACATGCCTACTTTAAAATTATCTGATGCTTCCCGAAGCTTCCAAATTATGTTTCCTTGAAGTTAGAAGACACACCTCTTCTAGATAAATTTCATGATCTCTTTCTTCCTTATCCTTCTTATTCTATTTTTTTCATGCTTGATTACTATAACTTTCTCCTGGACATCCTCTCCATCCTAAATTTTGCTTATGATTCTCCTCAAAATCTACCCATCTGCTTCTAATTCATGCCTACCTAATTCTGGATTTTGGTCTATCCTTTGGACATCTCCTCTTGGTAGTCTTACCATAACATTAAATCTAGTGTGGCCAAAACTACACTCCTTACTCTCTCAAATCCATTCTGTTATTCTCTTCCTTGACGCTATCACCAAGATCCCCCTTACTACTCAGGATCAACCTTTGGGGATTATCTTTGATTCTTCCTCATTTCTAGCCCCATGCATGCATCTCAGGTCCAGGTTGATATTTATATTCAATTTGGAAAAGCCATGTTTATCTTTTTGTCTGTTTGACAGTAAAAAGCCTGGGAACAAAAAAATGGGATCTCCCTCCCCCCCGAATTTAAACACTGCATGTTTGTGTTAACATAATGACATGCAGATCTTACCCCATCCACCTACCACTTCCTTTTTCACAGTCTGCCTTTAGGTTGGTTTGCTTTTTGGTGAGGGGAGGGGGAAATGCTACTTGCAATCCAATAGCTTAACACAGCAGAGATAGAATCACTAACAGTTTTCTTGCTTCAGACTATGTATTCTAGTGAGTCTCACCAGACTAACTGAAGCACAGCTTTTATGTGGGAATCACCAAAGAAAAATTATTAATATGCCAAAGCATTCTTATAACTTCATACAGCTGCATAGATGTTTTTATAGCTGAAAGCATGAACCCCATGAAAAACTAATACTGAACCCCTTAATCACAAACTTGCCCAAAATAAAAAATACATTCCAAAGTACTGCATGTAAAAAATGTATATGTGCATTCCAAAATATTGAAGAACTGCATACAGTGCAAAGTCGTGCTAGAAGACATCAGGTTTATGCAGACTACCAGGAAAGATACACATTATCAAAGCCTGGAAACCACTCCAGAGACAGATTTTAACTGACAGCTAGTTAAGAGAAGAACAACATTTCTTCACACAAATACAAGAAAATACTTTCTAGAGGATAATTCCTTTTAACTAGCTATTTTCATGTAAGCAGCGTCTTCCACAGGGTGGGGGCGGCAATCTGTGTTGAAGCTTTTCACTAGGTACTTCAAGTGGTTCCAAATACAAAACTGAAATCTGTTTTGGCCTCCTAATTTGCTTTCCGTTTTTAGCATGCAAGAATTTATTCACACATTTTTTGACACAAGTCCAAGAATACAAACAGGAAAATGACATTATACGAGTAGATTACCTAGTATAATCTAAGTGTACCTATAAAAAAGAAGTTATTTTGACTCTTAATTTTGGTCAATGTAAAATCGTCATTATAGATATTCTGGCCAAAGAAGGTCTTTCTTGCATTTGCTCTTCAGCTGTAACAAAAAGTAAAGAGAAGGCAGGGGGGATAGGGGGGAGGAAAGAAAGAAAGAGAGAGAGGGAGAGAGAGGGAAAGAGAGAGAAAGAGAGAAGGATGGCAGATACACTGAGAATCTGCAGTGTGGATAATCAAACCCTTTATTGTCTATGTTACATCAGACTGCAACACTGTAAAAAACCTGTTAAGGAGAGGAAACAGATTGGTAGAGGTAGTAGAAAGTCCCTGTAACAGTCATAAAATGGCTTACAGGAGTGTCTGTGTCATGCTAAAAATATTATCATACTGTTTAAAATGCTGATCAAAGCTCATTGACTAAATAAATAAGGAACACAAATCAGTTTAAATACTATAGTCTAAGTGAAATAACAAATCAATACTACATGATGAGAAAGAAGAAAAAAGAAGGGTGAAGATTCATATCTAAAAACATCTAGGCTTTAAGATTGGTTTTCCCCACCCACCCCCATTTCTTGTTTAATTAAGTGAAAATCTCATTTCTGTGCTATATACAGCATATAATTATTTTAACTGATTTCTCCAACTGTTGTTCTTCATGTCACTAAATTATGATTGTAAACTGCTGATTAGTACCCTGGTAATGGCAGTGACAGCACTATCCTCTCCTCTGCGAGATATTCTGGAAGAAACTTTCCAGAAAGCTTTTGGTTCTACATATTAACTAGGATTTTCTGTATCAGCCTGCAAAAAATAAATAAATAAAATAAAATAAAGAGTTACAAATGTACACTACGCTTTTGTGCCATTTTGGGTACAGAAGAGTTTTTAATAACTAAAACACAAACAAATAAACTAAGCAACTATTAAGTAACTAGCTTTTGTGCATTCCTGAACTGTCACTGTTACTTTCATCCAACAAAAATATGACTCGGAGAAAGAAAAAAAAGTCAATGCTAGTGCAAACCCAAATCATAATCAATTGTTAACCAACACAGCAAAATATTTGATTTTTTTTTCTTTTGGTGTACAGTGGAATGTGTCTATGTGACTTCCTTCAAAATAACTTCACAAAACAATCAATTACAGTCACTTATAAGTATTTGCACAGACATTCCTAACTACACCAGGACTACAGCGAATTCTGGTATACATCTGGTGTAAGAGTATGAGGAAAAAAATTAGTAAAAAAACCACAATTACATAAGAAAATTACATTTGCATTGCTGCAAGTGTTGCAACATAACAAAAACTGTTAAGTTATTTAACAAGTAACAAGTAATATTCAGAACCAATTACTGACTAGGTTTAAAAAAAAAGACAACCCCCCAAATGGTTAGAACAGAAAAATCACGCTTTGTTTTTTTCCTAAAAAATACCCACAAATTTGTCAGAAGCCCATTGCTACAAAAAAACAGAACTATACCATTATTGTATTAAGTAAACTGTTGCTCTCACCAGTATTAAAGGTTAACATCATTTCTGTACATGTAAAATTATTGCTTTTTTGAAAAATATACTTAGCATGCTAGTTTTTTTATCTGTTTCCTGCCTTTACAAAATGTTACAATTAAAAAAAAACCTAGTAAAGCTTTTGCAAAAAATTTCACAGAACATTTTCTTTCAAGGCAGCAGTAACTTTTGATAATGCATAAAATTATATGTGCAAAATCTGAAACTCTCAGAAATATTACCATCACACATAGTGTCACAGCAATAAGAAAAGAAAATATTTATATCTGTGGAATACATTTTTAATTGCTTACACTGCATGGTTTAACAACCTGTTATGTGCCACAACCCCCACCTCGAAAACTTGCATTTAAAAGAGTTACTGTAGAAGAGGTATATAAAGCTTTTTTTTTTCCTAACACCACCAGTGATCACCAAGTACAAGACATGACACATATGAACATTAACCTGCCACCACAAAAGAAGTTATTCATCTTTTCAAAATGTCACCAGGCCCAGAAAGGAAGGGTAACTGGCTTGCTGAACAAAAATACAGGAGCATAAAGTTCCCTAAGAGGCTAGGTCTGTCCCAACTTGTTCAGCAACTCCTAAACATACAGATCAGAGGCTTTAAACAGCTTAACAACTGTTAAAAATGTGAAGACTTCCTTTGTGATCAGGTTGAAGAAAATAGCCCTGTTACAAAAAAGGTCCTGAGAGTAAAACACAAAAGCCTGGGTTTTTTTGTTTTTTTTTTTAGTGTTCAACTAGCTTTTCTTTTCCAAAGCAGAATATAAGCGTTTCTCTGGAAGTGTTTCAATTTCCATATTCACATACTATTAATGGTGCGCAGTGAAGAACAAGAGCACTAGAAATGCAAGTGGTCCCCAAACTGTAATGAAACAAACCATTGCAGAATGATGGTCTTCTCTTTAGTCCTTCATCAAGCATATCTTTCCATAGCACCGAATGCCACCTCTTTCTCCCCATCACCTTTCCTTTTTTTTTTTTTTAATTTGCTTTTCAGCATGACAGCCAGTGGCAGTTTCATTAATTAATACTTCTCCAGCCCCCAAATCCACTGCTGTTTTTCAAATGTTGTAAATAGTCATTGTGAGCATCAGGGAGGTTTTTGTTACAGTGCTTAACTTCTTCACGCTGTCCAAATCACATAAAGTTTAATTTTTCCAGTGTCTCAA
>NW_017728992.1:72126819-72145555 GCF_001723915.1 Gavialis gangeticus | reverse complement strand
CCAGGGGCAGTTTCATTAATTAATACTTCTCCAGCCCCCAAATCCACTGCTGTTTTTCAAATGTTGTAAATAGTCATTGTGAGCATCAGGGAGGTTTTTGTTACAGTGCTTAACTTCTTCACGCTGTCCAAATCACATAAAGTTTAATTTTTCCAGTGTCTCAAACTTATCTTGATTAATATAGATGCCTTGCGCTGCCACAGTGCTTGCCAACTCCACTGTTTATTATAAAGGAAATAAGGAACCATGGGACTGATTAGTACGTCAATTTATATATATCTTGTGTAGCATCTTCATTTATTTTAAAATGATTAACAGTGCAGAGGCATCCTCCTTCTAGCAGAGCACAGAGCACTGTTTTCATTCTAGCACGGTGGCTCCAGAGACTTGATGGCTTGCAGAGAAGTTTTCCAGCTGTTCTTCCATAGGGTTCACATCAGTGTTCTGAGGTTGTCGGAACCGCCGATCGGGGTACTGGCTGTTGTCAAAGGGTACCCGGTGCACACACTGTACGTGTGTCTTTAGGTTCCCTTTCTGAGAGGCACTGTATGGACAATATCTGCATTGGAATGGTCTCTCCCCTACAAGAAAAAAAAACAGACAAAAACAGAAAAGCTGATTCTTTCCCTCTTGTTTTCTGGCGGTAATCTTCTATTAACACTTCTCTCTCTGCTTCTATTCAGAACAAGCAAGGAACCCTAAATTCCTCCTGGCTTTAGCTACCTTTTATTAGCATTATGCACATTAATTTTGACCTAATACATCATGAAGAGTTATTTTTTAATAATCTCCAGCTAGAGCACAGCATGTCAGGCTCCTATAAGCTGTTTGACATACTAGAATAGCAAATAATAGTGACTCAAAGAGCACTTAAGAAAAGGTTAAGAATGGCTGGAAGAAGGAGGAAGGCCTTCAAAAAAGCAGAATTTTACAGTAACAAAAGGGATTTATAACCAAATAATACTTTAAACAAATGTTGTACTTGGAGTCCAAAGAAGCAGAGAGAAAAAACATGCCAAACTCTCAGGCAGGGTGTGTGTGTGCGCAGCAGGAATGCATATGTATGCACCCAGGCAGGGGTGTGTGCATGTGCATGTGTGTGTGTGTATCTGTCAAGCAGATGCACATATATGCCTCTGAGGCAGGGGTGTGTGCGTGTACGCATGTTTCTCAGACAGGAGTGAGTGTGTGTGCAAGTCTGTCTTAGGCAGGGTGTGCATGTGAGTGCACACCAGTTTCCAGGAATAATTACTATGTTGGAAAAATAGAAGGAATATCCTAAATGCAAGATAATATCATGAATAAACAGGAGCCTGCAGCTCCCAGGGAAGGCTTTAAAATGACATTTGAAACATCACTGTCTGAACAACCCGGTTTACAATCCTGATCCTAAAACAACATGGCAAGATTAATCTTACATAAATACATTATCCTTAAGCTAAAGTCTTGATGAAGTGAAACAGACCGTTTTAAATTAATGCAACATAAAATACGGCACCCATGTAAAATCCAAGTAAGTTTCAAGCTGTGCCTATGGCAGCCCTGGAAATAGCTAAAGAAAGCCCAGCTCTGGTTGACATAATGTATTAAGTGTATCTCTTTTGTTAATAGATTTAGAAAATTCCTAATTAAACCTGGCCCAAGATTCATGACATTTACCAGTCAAAGTTTGGTTAAAGTCGGAAAGATTTGCAACAAAATTAAAGAAAAAAAAGCTTCTGCACAGACTGCAGTATATTTGAAATGTAGGAAACAGTAACTGAATGAGAGATGTGATAAAACTTCCTTAGTTGGATGCTGAATTTCCTGCAGTAAACTAAGAAAGATGTTTTACATTTTTGCACAGCTAGATCATGCCTAAGAGACAGAGCCACAATTCCAAGAGGAGGCATTCATCATTAAAACCTCTTGTATTGAATCAGCTCTAGATGCACATGGGAGACCGGTGTGGATTCTTTGTGCTTGAAGCAGGGTGGAGCTGGGGTGAGAGGAGAATACTGCCCTAGTTTCACTAGGTAAAAACTGAAAAAGGATCCTGGCTTCAGGCCATAATTAGGGGTAATTTCTGTCAGACCAATTTCCAAATTAGTGCATGGTAAAAAGGTCTGCCCTACAGGTCCTGCAGAAATCCACACACAAATGGAGCACCTCCAGTAGCAAAGCAACTTGAAAGTGGTTCTCATCTTACTACAGGAAATAAAAGTACAGTGGGGACCAGGGCACTGGTAGTGGGTAGGAAGGGGTGGAAATTCATTTCTGAACAGACCAAGTTAGGAGAACTCCCTTAACTATTGCTTTTGAGAAGACCACTGCTGAGGGCCATCCTTTCCTACACTTGCATAACTGAGAGGAAATTGTAGCCTTCAGTGCTCCACTGAAACACATAACAAATGTGAAAGTACAATTTTGCCTGAGAAGGGAACAGCAGAAGGGTGCATGAGTAGAAGGGCAAAGAACATATCTTAAAAATTATTTCTTCCATCATTAAAAAGGAGGTTTCAAACTTTTGGAGGTGAATGCAGTCTTTCCAGACTGAAAATGAGGTGATACTGCCCTTTGAAAGCACTAGTATACTTCGAGCACCCCAGCGCTTTTCATTTAGGGCACAGACAGAAGTACAGCTCTGAGAAGCTTTGAAGGAAGCGTTTTGGCCAGATTGGATGAAAATTTTCACGTCTGCCTGCACCCTTAATCTTAGAAAAGTATTTGATTTTATGCCTGCAACAATGTGCTGACAAAACTGCCTATTCGTGTGCATTTGCATATGCCTATCAATCAGTTTATCTGTTTAAAATGGGTGTACCTGCAATTTAGAAGCAGGATATTAAAAGCTGTTGTTGAAAATTTGGCTCTTAAATTACATACTGCCTCAGCTGGTGTATGGCACACATGCTCTTGGGATGGGAATATTTTTTCTGAAGAAGCAGCTTTATCATTTAAAGTGGTGGTTTCTTCTTTCACTGATAAGAAAATAGCTGTGTTTACACGAATGACGTCTTCATTAAACACAACTTAAAACAGCTTTGTTTCAGCAGTATAATGTCCAAAATGTTATGGTTAGGACTTTTACAAGTTTGGCTAGGCTATGACAGGGGATTGCAATCAGATTACAAATATTTAAATAAGTCAGTCTTACATTTCTGAAAACCATTGCAATGGAGCAGTAACTATGCATGTAAAAGAGATCCCTTTCCAGTTGCATGGCTAACAGGAAAATGTTAAGACAGGAGCTTCATTCATTAATCTCATCTATAATATTTGTAAACTAAAAGATATACCGTACACATGGAATATGCACATTATAGAACAGCAACCTACACAATTCCTTGTTTGCATTATAATCACCATATGTATGAATGAGACAAATTAGGTTGCCATTTATTTGTTCATTATCTATTATTTTGATTAATGGAATTCTTGTTCTCAGCATAACTACTTAAAAATAACATTTGCAATAATGAGAAATGAACTGTTAATCATGGTCTTTAACAGAAACTCAGCAAGGAACCGGGACACAACATTTCATATGTGAGCACAATGTCAAAAAATATGACTTGTAGTTGACACTATTCGAATCCGAAATGTAAAAGAAAAAATTAAGAGTAGCCAATAGTTTTAATATTTTTATCTGAATATTTTTCCTAGGCTGCTCCAGGAAATATGGTACTGTAACAAGGAATATCAATAAAAGGTAATGACAAAAAAACACCCTGGTAACATACACAACCTTTTCCCTTTGGTCCTTACAATCCATTTATTCCCAGAAGTTTGACAATCTGCATTATGAGAATAACTGCTTAACAACATAGGAAACTGTTAAAACGTTTATGGTGGACATAATAGAAGGCTTTTGGTTATGCTGTCTTAATAAAGCCTATCTATACACATACACACTTTCATATAAAGCCTGCTTTTAACATTTCTCTTAAATCAAAAGGATTTCAAGAATTGCATTCATTATAATATTTCCACTTGTAAAGTGTGGGTTGTAGAACAACAAGAACTGCAGGACAAAGACTTCCAAGGTGCCAATGGCAGATATGTTTTTCCACCATGTGTTGTTACTTGGCTTCATTTGCATACTGCCAATTAGGTGAGGGATCATCTCTGCCACCATCTTGTAAACTGTGCCAAGAATAAGTGCTTACCCTTTACAATTTTCTAGAACATTTTGTTTCAACAATCTCTGAGCATAGAGACGGGAGGGGTGGAATCTGAACACAACTGGATCCAAACAAAGGTTTTTTTAGAAAGGTGAAAAAGGATGGATTCAAGCCACAAAATTACCTACAATAACTGTTGCCATTTTTAAAGCAAACCACAATTCTGTTCCTATGCTACTGAACTCACCAGGATTTTGGCCTTTGATTGCAATGCTAAGAGATAGGGTTTTAGCTGCAGTCCTTGTAAATTTATTTCACTCATTGCATTGGGAGTCCCTTGCTTTTGGAGTCAAAATACTATACAAAGTCTGCCTTCAGTCACAGTGATTGTTCCAAGAGTGAACTGACTGTCCTATACCCAGTACATGATCGGCCTGTGCTCCCAGAATTCATGCTTATTGAATCATGTCTTTGAAATGCTATTTAGTGTATTCCAAATGAGAATACATATTCATTGTGGAATATGCAAACTTAATTATGGATATATTTAGCTAATTAGCATTTATAAAAATAATCAGAATATTCAATGTTTTTAATATGGCAGCATTTCAAGTAAATCTGCATGAGTTTGTACTCCCTGTATTGAGTCCGGGTATGTAATGAGTATTCTCTGTCCTTCAAAGAAGCCTAGGAGCTATGCTAGAGTTCACAGGAAATATATTTGGTGAAAATAAATCAATTTTTAGATGCCAATCATGTAAGAACAGAGAGGAAGCAAGAATGAATATTGTGACTTCGGTTTTTATCTGTTCAATTATTTCCTATTTGTTATTTTTCTGTGTTGCAGATGAGACAAAGAATCCATATATATATATGGCCCAATAATATAGCCCAGGGCCACAATTGTCAAACTTAGATGGATATGATCTTTAGTGGTATATAGCATCTATACCCTCACTGAGCCTGTGTGGGTGCTCATTAGATTATATTGGCCTCTTACATAGGTGACTAAATAAGGATTTTGATTCCTAATTTTAAGTAATTCATTTTAGACTCGTTTCAAAAATGCTTTAAGTATTCTCTGACAAGTTGCAATAGTGTTACTATGGTATTTGGGAAAGTGTCTTGTTTGGGAATTTTGATTACCCAAGCCTTCTTTTATAGGGGAAAAGGTATTTTAAAAGTTTCTTTCTTTCTTTTAATACAGAGGGATTTGGGGAAATGTGATGTATAGTCTTTATGCTGATATACTTTTTTTTTACTCTTTAAGTAACTGCTCAAGGGAAGATTTCTTACCTGTATGAAGGCAACAATATGTTAAACGAATCATTTTCCCTTAATGTAAAAAACCTTTATTCTAAAGCTATTTAAGTGATCGCTATTGTTTTTTTGCTGGAAGCATGTGCATGGCACTGCTGTAACTTGAACTGACTTTACACTGTAAACTCTCTTGAATAGATTTGTCCCCAATTAAGAAAAGAAACGAAGACACAGAGTGACAATGTTTTAACTGGAAAATAGTTATGTTAGAGTGCTAGAGGCATTGTTTTCAGTCTAAGGTAGTTCCTATGTTTCTAACCCTACCCTCAAGTTGCAAGTCAAAAGAAGATAATTCTCTTTGTAAAGCCTAAGGGTTACTCCCCTTGGGGGCGGGGGGGAAGGGAAGTATAAAGTCACTATACACTAACAGAAACAACAGACAAAGGAAAACAACAGACTATTGGATGTTTTAATATTAATTGACAAGGACAACGACCAACTGAGACAGAGGCTGAAATTAAAGGATATGACAAAGCAGCAGCAAACTAGCAGCTGCTAATGGTGATCGTTCTGGAGGCTCTAGGAAGAGGCAGAGAATGGCACCTGACTGAGAAACTGGTGCAGCTATAGCTCTAACAATCTTCTGTACTTCACTGCATGGAGACAATGATGCAATTTAACCAGTTATACCAGAAACAGACCAACATGGACTAAAACTACAACAGCCAACTAAGTTTGCCATGGACAATCTTAGGCTGTAAATTTTCAAAGATGGGATTATAAATTTATTGCAAAAATAACATAACGGAAAGTACAAAAAGAATCAAAGATAATGTTACCAAAGCTACCATATGCTAGAAATGACCATTTTTACAATTTGCCTCTGTTTTACAATAGTTTAAAATTTACTTCCGATGTCATTCCTATATTTTCGTTCAGAAAAACACTGTTCTCAAAAATCTTTGATCTCATCTACACATGGGCCTAGTCAAACGTAAATAGATCCAATGGCAGGAACATTTTAAAGATGCTTAAATTTGCTAAATTACTATTAATAAATTTATGAGATCTTAGCAAAAGTTCCCGATTGCACTAGTTAAATAAATTTGTATACTTTTAAAATAATTTATATATAAACTCATTAAAGTACTTGGGTGGGAAGGCTTCTGAGGAAAACCAGGATTTTATGAAGGGAGGATATATCTTAAGGTTAAAAATAATTTCAAGCATTTGTGTTTGTGTATTTACTCCTGTTCTTTGTTGATAAATACCCCTTTTAGAGGTGCAGCACAGAGATATTTAATATTTTTTTCTGAAATTTCTGCTGTGAAGTTATTAAACTAACAGTGCTCATCTTGGAGAGGGAAGACCAAAGGCAACATAGGCTGCAGCATTTCTGCAGTACCAGTACAACAACATGTTGAGCACTCTTTTAAAAGTCAAGTCTCTATGACCCATTTGATCCTTGATGCCTCTGCCTATAATGCTCATAGAGATGCCATTGTTTGTGGTGAAGTGATATTCATACCTTTCCACTGAAACATAGGTTGAGCACTACACCCAGTGCATATGCTGGAAGAAGTGGTTATTTGATCATACTAGCTTTTAGTCATTATGGAACTGATTAACACTAAAGACAGTTTTGTCATTGCTTTTTTTAACAAAAGTCTTTGGTCAGTCCAATGGATGGATGGTGACACAATATCTCGCTGTACAGAGGACTGGGTTTCCAAAGGTTCCTGGATGTTTACTCCACAGGCAAGTGGAAACTAAGACAATCCAATGGAAGAAATTCTGAAGAGCTTTTGTGAAGGAAAAAATATATTAACTGACTTCTGAGATGGTATCTGGTGATGATGATTAAGGATCCAATCCAAACCCAAAGGCTGCCTATACTCATGCTCCAACGTGTTGTAATTAGAACCCTCTAGCGTCGCCATAGCATCACACGTATAAGCCCCCATAGGTTTAAAAATGACCACTGGGGTGCTTTAATGAAAGCTTGTTGAATGAGTTTTTAGGTAAAGTGCCCTGTGGCCCTTTTTAAATGTGTAGGGGCTTAATCCACATGATGTTGCCCCATTTTAACTAGAGGAGCTCTCCAAGAACCACTCTAATTAGAATGCCCTCCCCCGCTGAGCATGTTTATAGGCACCTTTAGATGTCAGCGAGGTCCCCACTCAGAATAAGTATGAAGTTGCATCCAATTGCACATTTAAGTGTGTACCGCACAGTTTGCAGCTGCTCCATGTCAGACTGAGCGGTTTGGGTGGATGGGAGCGGGCGCAAAATATTGTGGCAATTAAATGCAACCTAAAAAAGAGTAGACAAGAGTAAAAAAGAAAACACCATTCAGGACAGTCCATGGTGTGAATGACAACCACTTGTGCAAAGGTACATCCTAGAGCCTGTTAAGAATTCTCTCTCCAAAGTTCAGAAGTGATCTCAATTTCTGTTTCATTATTTTATATGCAATGGCTTTGATTTGCTGTATAAAATCTAATTCAGAAAACTGAAAGTGTTTATCAAGATAGGAAACACAATATATTAGAAACAGAAAAGCACACCACCACACAGAGTCCACAGTAACTGAAAGATAAGAGTCTTTCAAAGAGATAAGCTACAGGATACCATGATAGAAATACTCTTCAGAAAAACACAGACCCAGTGTTTTTTGTGTTTTGTAGAGGATAACTTATTAGTTGCAAAAGCAAATCTTAAAATACTAATCTTGCAATTCTTAAAATACTATCTTGCATTTATATATCATTGTGCATTGTACAATTACCCTTTCCCACCCATACCCAGGACACCACTAACAACTTTACTTAAACACTAACTATCTGACCTACAATGTACTGGCTTCTGCATGTAACAGACTGATAAAATGCTAAAAAAGTTTAGGATCTGAAAATCAAGGAACACTATTATTATTTACACATTTGTTATAAAACAGTCAGTGCTTTACTGATGAGTATCACTGTGCAACTTTTTCCCAGCTACCACATTAACAACCAAACACCCAATTAATTGTAAAACATACTTGTTTTGGGGCATCTGCGGAGGTGGTGTGAACTTCAGTACCTCGGAGTCCATTAGACTCAAATACCACTGTGGGAACAAGGGGGCTTGTTAACAGATGAACATTCAAGCTTCGTTAGTGTGTGTACATTATTTGAGACCATTACAGATTAACCACATTCAAAAAAAGACACCAGCTACTAGCCTGTGGCCGGAAAATACCAATTTACCGTAACACTTACTGTAAGAGAGTGTGCTAATGGCAGCCTAGGGGCACTGCCCTTTTTAATTCAGACTTCGGTGCTGAAGAAAGCAATCACTGACAACATTAATTATCAGTGTATGTGTAAAGGGACCCTCTTCTTGCATTACTTACCATTTGGCCTCTGTCATTTTGCATAAGACTGGCTTATGTATGCATCATTCACACTTCTCAAAAAGAACCCGCTAGTCTCCCTGTCTCATGTAATGCTCATGAGGTATCTTGACATTGGTAGCTTTGGTTCGCTGTGTTCTCAATGGCTGATCATTCTAAGCTAAAAATGGCTGATAGAGATTTTAGAATTTTTAACTGACCAGTCTGGGGAATCTCGTTTCATACTAACTGCTCCACTCAATAGCAATGCTGAGGCAAAACAAAGCCTCATGTTCTGCTGAAAGGGGTACTTTGATTTCAATTTGTGCTGGTGGCAACAGAATTCATTAGCATATTCATTTCTAAGTATCCTACTCTCTAATTAAAGTAAAACATTTGCAAACAAGCTTATCTCAAATGCATTGCTATTTTATGGAGGCAAAAAAATTAGGTGCTGAGTGTATGGAGAGCAGGAGCAATAATAATAAAAAAAGAAAACTCCTTGGTATTAGATATAGGGCATTGAAATTATTCAAGTTAGCATGGGAGGTAAAAATAAGTCTGACTTTTTGTTAGTTGGATTAAAAAAAGAACAAAGAACTGGTGTGAGAAAGATACCTGTGTGGGACCTCAGATGAGTCCTAAGGTGACTGGGTTGGTTAAAGCATTTCCCACATTCTATGCAGACACAGTCTCCTTGGCGTGTTTGTGTCCTAAACATCCCTGTGGTTGATGGGGAGGGAGGGGAAGAGAGGGGAGGGGAGGGGGTGGAGAGGAGAGAGGAAAGTTGAGAAGAAAACATTATGCCAGAAGAAAACATCATTAGTATGTCTAATGTGTCATTATGTGAGGCTACCTTCAGGCCCTGGATGACAACTGTCAGCCTTCATCTAGGCACGGGCTGACAGGCCAGGCACACACAGGACTGCAAGAATGCATAAATTACATTGAATTAAAAAATGCTCCCCATGATGTGCCCGCACCAGGACTGGCATGTCAGGTGTGCGCTTTTCAGAGCAGCTGGATCCACTTTTCAGCCATCACCCAGCTTTGTCAAGCAGTACATCAGGCAAATCAAAGTGACTCCAGCGTGGCGGAGACAAGTCACATGGATAATAGGAAGTGAGTAGAACCAGAGCTCGACTGTCCCCCCCGGGCTGCAATACCTTAGAGACAAATGCAGAGTGAGTGGAGCCATCACAAACTGATCAAACCTTTAGCCCCTGCTTACCTGCCTGCCGGTGCTGCTTTGACCTCAGACCTCTGAGGCACAGACGAAAGACATCTGTGAATGAAAGTGTCATTCCGGACATTTTGAGCTAGTAGCAACACAGCAGCCTCCTACCAGCCCTTGGTAAACATGTTTTCTAGGCCATTAGCATTTGTGGAAAACTACTCAAACCTCTCCTTTTTTTCCAAAGGTCAGTTTACAGTATCTGACTTAAAGGGCTGGTCTTTGTCTTTTTGCTGCTGATCAAAAAAGACACACTTGACTTTTATTGGGCTTTTCTATTTTGGTAAGAAGCCCTCAGAAGGAAAGAATTGATGTTTTCATTTGCCATAGGAATACCTTGGCTTTTAAGGTAAATTCTCAGGGGTTTGTCACTGAAGTTTCAGAAAGAGAGTGTGTGCATGAGTGCGCACGTGTGCGTGCATGCATTTGCATGTGCCCGCACACCTAACAAAGAAAAATACAAATCTAGCAAAAAAATGACAATCGTTTTAAAATGTAAATTCAGCTTATAAGTCAATTGGAACAAGTCGGAGAACACCTCCAAAATATGTGCTGCACCTAGAGAGTGAAAGGACAAGGAAATAACAGCACAAGATTGTCATTTAGTATTTTTGTGCATCACCCATCGCAGTGGGCTCCAACCTCTAGGATCTGACCACAATATAAGTGAGAAATAAACTAAAAAGGAAAGGTCATTCTAAAATTAATTTCAAAAGTCCTACTACCAGCATTTGCTTCTATTACAACACCACCTCCAGATGGCAGTACAGGTTACGTAATTTAATATGTGTATTTTTTTTCCAACAAGTGGCATCTAGAGACGGAACATAGAAGTGTACTGGCTGCTTAAGGACAAATTCTGGTCACCAGTCACATAAAATTCCCACCAATTTCAATGAATGTTGTATATAAATAAAATGAGCAGGATTTGCCCCGTAAGGTATAGAAAATGAAAGCAGATTTTCTAGCAATGGTGAACTCTTAACTGGCTATTAAAAAAACAAACCAAAAAATCCTTATAGCATCTTTCTCCCAGTTCAACCAGAGAAACTACTGAAGCAATCCTGACCAAAGATAAACAAAATGCTATAAGGGACCCTAATATGTTTTTCTCCCCAAGATCAGAGCTTCTATTTGATAAACCACTAATTTTATGACTAAGTAAAAACACAACTCATATAAAGGGAGGAAGGATGGTCTAGATACTAGACACTGGCATGGGAACTGAACTCAGGTTTTCCAAATTCCAGCTCTGGCACCGATTTCTTGGATCCCCCTAGAAGAGGCATTTAATCTCAGTCTGAATTCTCCCTCAGTAAAACAGAAGTAATACTCTCCTCCCAATCTTTGGGAATCTCCTCTATATGATGGCTGGAGCAAGTATTCAATATTTTGATGCCTACCACAAGAGCACTCTGACCTTGTTAGGGCTTCTCATCTTGCTACTGTGGCCTGAAAACTACTACAGCAAAAACATGATCATTTTTAGAGGTGCACCGCGATACGTCGGTCCCATACTGGATTGGCCAATATAGGGAAATGGGCTGTATTGGAATTCGGCTTTTTTTTGTCTGATAACATGGCCAATAAATGCCCTGTGCATGTGCACAGCTGCAACATGCATGGGGCCAGGAGCACAGCCTGATGGCTTGGAGACCAGCATCAGGCTGGTAAGTCTGGTGTGGGGGAAGGGGTGGAAGGAGGAAAGGGGCATGGCAGGGGGGCAGATCGAGGCCCCCACAGTGAAGGAGGGAGTGGGGCTAGGGCAGATGCTGCTCAGCCAGGGCAGGGCAGGGTGTGGGATGGAACCACAAGTGGTTCATCAGGAGGATGTGGGGGGAATGGGTCCCACCCTGCGCACACCCCAAAAGGGCACAGGGGGCGTGCGCCCCTGGATCTGCCTGCGAGGCAGGACGGGCTGGGGCTGCACTGGGCTCTTCCCAGCGTGGGTGTTAGGCTGCGCTCAGAACAGGCGGCAGCAGCACTGGGAGGGGGCTTGGTGGACTACAGTGAATTTTGGGGGCCCCCCTCATAGATCTCTCCCAGTGCTGCTGCCACCTGCCCTGAGCACAGCGCTGCCTCACCCCCAGCCCCAGCCTGCAGCAGCAGCCCACCCATGCACAGATCTAGGGGCACACCCCGAATGCCCCCCTAGGATGCATGTAGGGGCAGGAGCCATCCCCCGCCCCCCGGTCCCCTGGATGAGCTGTGGCTCTGTCCAGCACCCCACTCTGGCTGAGCAGCACCTGCCCCAGCTCTACTCCCTCCCTCACAAAAGGGGCCTCAATCTGGCCATCAATGTTTACAAATGGGTCCTGGTACAAAAAAGGTTGAGAACCACTGCTTTAGATGATCCCCAAAGGTAATTCTGGCAATTACTCTGGGCCAAACCTAAAGAAACGATCAAGCTTGTTGCTGGAGTAAGGACTGTGGAGTCAAGAGACCCCGTGTAGCTCAATGGTTCTCAACCTTTTTTAGAACTCCAGGCATCCTTTGTTACTCAAGGCATCCCTCTATAACTTCTGTGATCTGAGCAGCACCCATTTCAGAAACAAATTTCCTTATTACAGTACTTAACTATTTGCAGAGGGACAAGGCTGTGGGAGCAGGGGAATGGCCAAGCAGGGAGAGCTTGGCCTGCCCTTATGTGCTCATCTCAGGGGTCAGCAAAATGTGACCTGCAGGTGAGATGTGGCCCACTAGGTCTATCTGGCCCGCAGAGCCACTAAAAAATTTAGAAAATTAATATTTATTCTCCCCTGGCCACCTGTCACGCAGCCTCAGACGGCTTGCCAAAACTCAGTAAGCGGACCTCCGCCTGAAATAACTGCCCGCCCCTGGCTTATCTCCTCCTACCTGGAGCTTGAGCCTGCCCTTACATGCTAAGTATCTCTCTTCACATCTCCTTTCATAGTTTCATAATTAGTAGGGTCAGAAGGGACCTGAGCAGATCATCAAGTCCGACCCCCTGCCATGGCAGGAAAGAGTACTGGGGTCAAACGACCCCAGCAAGGCGATTGTCAAGCCTTGTCTTAAAGACCCCCAGGGTAGGAGCCAGCACCACTTCTCCTGGAAGTTTGTTCCAGATCCTAGCCGCCCTGACAGTGAGGTAAGCGCCTTCTGATGTCTAATCTGAATCTACCATCTGCCAGCTTGTGACCGTTATTTCTAGTCACTCCTGGTAGCGCTCGGGGGAACATGGACTCCCCCAATGCCTGCTGATCCCTTCTGACTAGTTTGTAACAAGCCACTAGACCTCCCTCAGCCTTCTCTTGTGGAGGCTGAACAATTAAAAGTGCACATTCCCTGACTGGGAATTGAACCCAGGCCGCAGTAGTGAAAGTGCCAAATCCTAGCCACTAGACCACCAGGGAAGTCACAGATGCAAAATTCATTGCCTTCCTTTGTCTCCTTTCTTTTTGATGCCTCAGCTTGATAGGTGTACTTCATTTTTTCTTACACAGGGGATAAGAATAAAGTTGTACTTCTCCTGAGCACCTCCAATTTCCAACCCCTTCTGGCAGAGCTGCTCTCTCCTACCAGTTTCCTGGGGCCTGGCTCAGTCTGCCAAGTCTCCTAGTTGTGGCCAGCTGGCTGGCCTCCACCACTACCCAGGAAGGAAGGGTTCCTCCCTTAAGGCCTGGCCTCACACCACTCCTAGGCCTTTTCCCATTACTCTCCAGTGGGACCTTGCCTGGAAATCTTAGCTGGTGCACATGTAACCCCCATAAGCTGGGTTGTACTTGGTGCAGGCTCGTGGATATGGCAGAGGATAAGCAGGCCCTGCCCCTGTTTAAAGGGGAAAGAAAGTAACTGCAAAGAGAGTAGACAGAGGAAGGAGGATTGATTTTCTACTGTTGCTGGAGAATAAACTTGTACGTTTAGCCTTTAACCCCTTGATTAAGGGCTTTGTGAGACTGTTCATATTCTTATAGACCTTAGTAAGCAACTGCTGCTGTCTGAAGGACCAGAAAAGAGCAAATCATCTCTGCAACACTGAAAGCAAGATTTGCAGTTTGGGGCACAGGCTTCTTCAGTTAAGAAGGACTTTAATTTTTTTTTTTTCCTAAGAGTTATATTGACACTTTGCATTTAAGTACTTTTTGAAGTGGGGAAACATGTGAACCTGAATATGTGTTCTGTCTAATGTTGTTATTGTCCTTGGCAAATATAAAATGATATATATTGTTTTCTTTACTTATTATATTCTTGCAAATTCATTTCTGACTTTGGCCCTTAAGAACCCACAGAGCTTGCATATACTCACAACTTGAACTCTTTCCCCTAGAGGTCTTTCTGTGACAACAGCCTTGCTCTGCCACCGATCCCTCCTTAAACCTTCCCTGTTCCTTCTCTCCTCGCAACAGACTCTGTAACCAGGGCTACTTGGCCTAGGCCCCTGGCTTCCCAGAGATAAAGAAAGACAGTACCTTATCGTGACTGATTTAGACCCCCCTTTGGACATCAATGCAACAATCACTTAAACCTCAAATTAGCATCTGTTTCACACACAGCTATGCATAATATCTACTTCCTGGTTCGGGACGGGTCCCATAACGTCACAATGACATGTTGAGAATGATTCAGTGTCATCGTACACTCTAATACGCTGATTTCCTCTTTAGGAAAACAAAATGCCAAGAATTCGGGTGAGCAATGTTGCAGGGCAGGGACCAGCGGTATAGACAGGAGCTGAGGCAGGGAACCCTTGCTTTGCAGGGGCCCAGGGCAAATTGCCCCAGTTGCTCCCCCCTCTGGGCAGTCCTGCCCAAAGTCACTTTAGAACAGAGGATAGCTTTAGTAGAAGCACCACCATTAGAGGAATTAGACACTGAAGGGCAGGAAAATCGTGTGGTTCACCAATGGAAGTTCAATGATAATAACTGGGGAAAAAAGTGTCTCCTCATGCTTTCTGTAACACCCTTCAAAGGATCTTGCGGAACCCTGGTTGAGAATCACTGGTGTGGCTACTGACCATATTCATCTGGGTGGTAATATTTTAGCATTTTAGAAAAGTGGTGGTTCGACACCTCTGTACAACTTTCAAACTCCACATCTGAAAAGATGTTTGATTTCTTTTTCTCTCTCTCTCTTTTTTTTTAAATAGTCTACTGCCTGCAAATAATATTTAGTCAGCTGTGGTAGCCACCCCAAAAACTGAACCTTTCTGACATTTTAGTATGGGGGGATATATCAAGTCACCCTAAAATGAAAATTTTAAACAGCAAAGGGTGCATTATATGTTTAAATGTTTTACATAATGCTCAACTGAAGGATGCTAAAAGGCTAGAGCTTGCAATATTAAAAACAAGTGGTGATTTTCCCATTCAACATGACATTTCCAAGACAAAGTACAGCAAAGGTTTTGTTCTTTCCCCCCCAAAACAGCTTGAATTTTCCCAGATAACCAGCTAGACATGAACACAATTTAAGAACTCATTTAATGCCTCCATGTTGCTTTATAGCTATTCTTTAAAAAGCAAGTGAGAGAACTGGAATATTTCCAAACGTTTCTGTCATTCTATAAAAACCCACAACCCCCACCCCCCCCCCAAAAAAATCGTAAGCTTATGCATTTTAGGGATTTAGAATTAATGGATGCTGTTGCCAGAAGACAACGACTCTCTCTCAGGATGAAGTCCACTGAAGCAAAAAGGGATGTTAGGAAATCAAGGTCTTGCCAATAAAAGTGAGTATCTGGGTTTTCCTGTGAAAACTCTGAACTCAGAGGCCTGAACTCTGGACACACAGGAAGGCCAGGACAACAGCTACACCCCATCCTATAATAAATCATTCCATACTACCATGCTACAGATAATAAAATGGCAAAATGAGCTCCTCAAATACACAAAGAAACCATTTCTTAAGCCATGATCCAGTGATCGTGCTGTAGAGCAGTGGTCTCCAACCTTTTTGGATAGATCACTTTTTGAATCAAAAAGCAACCCAAGATCTACCCTATGCTGCTGCCTCCCCTCTCCCCCTCCCCACCCCGCAGGTCAGTCTGTGTGGAGGGAAGGGAGGGGCAGATTGAAGCAGAAGGAGAAAAAATAATTTGGGGGTGCACCCCCCAGCAGATAAGTCTGTGGGGGGAAGGGGCCATGGGGCAGCAGGGCAGATAGAGGCCCCAGCAGTGAGGGGAGCAGGGCACAGGCAGGAGCAGAGGTTTGGAGGAATGGGGGACAAGAGGAGGCCCAGGGGGCATGTACCTGTGCCCCACTCCCCTCACTGCTGGGGCCTTGATCTGCCCTGCCCACAGTGGTGGGGGGAGGAGGGAAGTGGAACAGGGGCTGGCATTGCACAGCTGGGGCAGGCACAGGACAGAGATTCTGGGGGCTCATCTGGGGGGTGCGCACATCCCGGAAGGGCATGGGGGAGCACGTGTCCCCAGATTTGCCCACAGGGCAGGGCAGCAGCAGTGGCAGTGCTGGAGCAGGACTGAAGGCACCCAAAAATTCACTGTAGCCTTGCTGCTTCCTCCCAGCACCACCACGTAGCCAAAGAGCTGAGCCTGGCACCACCCCAGCCCCAGCCCGCCCCACACTGCCCCATGTGCAGATCTGGGGGCATGCACCCCCTGTGCCCTCCCGGGCTCTCACCTCCTCCCCATGCCTCCTCCAGATGAGCCACTCACGGCTCTGTCCTACACCTGCAGCCCAAGCTCCACTCTCCCCATCACTGCTGCATGTGCCTCTCCCCACCCCCGCTGCAGCCTCCTGAAGCCCACAGCCAGGCTGCCTTGCAGCCCTACTGCTGCCCCACATGGGTGGGGGCTTAGTACCCCTTCCACTGCCTATGCTCCTGCACCCCCTGCCAACAGCTGAGTGGGGCCCCAACCAGGCTGGGTCAGAGCCCAGGTGCCTTGTCCAGGCACACAGGGGGCTCCTGCCACTGCATGCACCCCAGCAGAGGCCCAGGGGCTGCACCACCCCCACCCTATGTGTGCACAGGGCTTGGGGCGCAAAGCCGAGCATGCATCGGCAGCAGAAGGGCACATGGCCCCTGGGTGCATACAGCATGGGAGGCCCCTGTGCACCTGGACCAGCCACCCCCTCCCTGACCACAGGGCAGAAGGGGATCACTCCACTCACCTGGCCTGACCCTGCTGGCAGGAGGCATGGCTCAGCCCACCACGTGGGTCCCGCTGCTTCTCCTGGACTGCATCCTGGCCGCTCTGCATGTGCATCCAGCCACTCCCAATATGGAGCCCCTGACTGTCAATCTCCGGGGGCTGAGCACACACACGCCTCCCCAGACTGAGATAGACTGTCAGAAGCTCTGGGATTGACCAGTCAACTGGGATCCACCAGTTGGTGACCACTGTTGTAGAAGATCTAATATCTACTGTCAGCACTGCAGCAGTACTTGCAATCTTCTCTCCAAGGAACTGCATAACTAGCATGAGAGAAAATTGTGCACTGGCCTCAAGAGTACTTCCAGCCAATTTGAACCATGGAAACAAGCAGCCCACATGTAACACTTAAAATGGAACATTCTATATGGCTTAAAGCTAGTGCTTTGGATGAAATGCATTACTATTACATCTAGAATTAAGAATGTTTGGAGTGTTTAGGTTGAAAAAAATCATGCTACCTTTAGAATTCTTGTTTTGTTGTAATGACAATAAGATATAGCTTAGCAAAATGAAAACTTGCTTGTATAATGTATAAGCAGCAAAGACTCACTAAGCTAATTCTGGGATTGCTAGCAATTACAGGGAGAATTGAGATAGGCCTACTATATTATTCTAGCAGGTAGAATCTATCCCTTTCAGGTGCAGCAATTTTATTTTAGTGCTATGAAAAATATATAGTATCATACCAATTGATTAGAAGCAGCAGCACTGACCTGTAAGCTGTATACAAAATGCAATCCAGAAATCTATTCACAGGCTGCGTGAAAACCAGGCCACACAATCCTAAAATCTGACCACTACAACCAGTTTCAAGTTAAAGCAAGAAATATCAAAAGGCACAAAAGGGAATTACAGACTTTGGTGGAACTAATAGCTAGTATCTGTAATAGTGGAAATGTTTTATTGAATGCCCCAAGTGCAGTATGAGAAATACCTGACAACGGAAGCAAAAATTACAGAAGAACCATGCATTCCTGGAAACAGGAAACGTCTCTGCTCCCTGTTTGCTTTGTGCCACTTTTTGTTAACTTCCATAGACTCCGGCCAACTGAAGGAAGCATCAGCCAATTAACAACAAGAATAATAAATAACACCTAGCCCTTACATAGCACTTTTCATCCATAGATCACACAATGTTTTGCAAAGGTCAGTATCATTAATCAACTGATCGAGCAAAACTGACAACAGGCTGGCTAAGATGTGCACCTCACAGGCTATTTCCTCAGCAGACCTGCCATATGCTGCCATCCTGCCCTCCCCAAAAGACCTCCTAGAAAAACCCTGACCAACCAGTATGAATTCTCTGTCCCTTCTCACCCTCTAACTGCCAAAATGTTCATGTATATGCAAGCACTCCAGCAAACTTGCCCTTATATTCTACTCTTCCCTAGTTAAAGCCATCCTGGTTTTTTATTTATAAAAATCTGAACACTAACTCTTGCTTACCCTCCATTTAATAAAAACAGAAAGCTTCACACCACCTCCTCCCTTATTAGATGATGCCTTAGCAGCTTTCAGCTGCAGGAGTGAAAATCCTGAGTTTCTAGAGTAAAGATGTGACAAAAGAGGTTCTGTTTATGTGAAATTAATTGCAAAAAAGATTTATGCTATACTGTTCCTTCTGAAAG
>NW_017728992.1:72107339-72121819 GCF_001723915.1 Gavialis gangeticus | reverse complement strand
GTCAGTATCATTAATCAACTGATCGAGCAAAACTGACAACAGGCTGGCTAAGATGTGCACCTCACAGGCTATTTCCTCAGCAGACCTGCCATATGCTGCCATCCTGCCCTCCCCAAAAGACCTCCTAGAAAAACCCTGACCAACCAGTATGAATTCTCTGTCCCTTCTCACCCTCTAACTGCCAAAATGTTCATGTATATGCAAGCACTCCAGCAAACTTGCCCTTATATTCTACTCTTCCCTAGTTAAAGCCATCCTGGTTTTTTATTTATAAAAATCTGAACACTAACTCTTGCTTACCCTCCATTTAATAAAAACAGAAAGCTTCACACCACCTCCTCCCTTATTAGATGATGCCTTAGCAGCTTTCAGCTGCAGGAGTGAAAATCCTGAGTTTCTAGAGTAAAGATGTGACAAAAGAGGTTCTGTTTATGTGAAATTAATTGCAAAAAAGATTTATGCTATACTGTTCCTTCTGAAAGAAGAGTGTAGAATAAAATCTTAAGGTTTACCAAAAAAATTATAATCTAGGGTTATGGGATATTTTTTCTTTTCCTTTCTTTTGTGTGGGGAGGGAAGAGGGAGACAAGGTTGTTTTGTCCACACTCCGCTCTCCCAAAACAGTAAGAAACTAGGGTTACTCCTTAATTTTCATTAGCACAAGAAACATCTGGCTGGAAGTTGGAGAAATACAGGGTGGCAGTTAATTTTAAAACTCAACAGGATTTCATAAGGGGTGGTAGTGAGAGGTGAGAGAGATTCATTCTACTTTTTTGAATCCTGTCTGTAAAATTACTTTAGAAGAAACTAGCCTCTGAACTTTTAATCGACTCTTTACAGGCTTGCTTTTCATCTCCACATGATCTGACAGATACATCTCTGTAAAATTAAGCACAAAAATAGACCAAGAGAGTCACTTGGAAAATACTACTTTCTTCTTTTGAAAGATATAGACAAGGAAGGTCTTAGGATTCTTTGTTTAGAAAGACAAAGAACACTGATGTGTGATTATCGCTGTCTGTTCCTGGAAAAATTCTGTGCTGAGAAAATTGAACAAATCTCTTAACTAACATCATCAGGAATAAGCCCTAGAGGATGTTTATTTTGCCCAACATGAAAAAGTTATAATGTGTGCCAGAACCAGCATATCACCAGGTTCTTAAGTGCAACAGAACATCTGTGTAACCCTGGCCTGCTTCAAGCAATGGGATAAAGCAATGGTAATACTCTTAAGAGAGAGAACCAAACGCATTTGACCTGTGATAGAAATGTCGCACAGTATGGGAGAGGGAAGTCTATAATACTACAGAAAATAAGCAAATTATTTGATACCTACCCAGGAACTAAAAGATAAGTGAAGGAAGAAACAGTAAAACAATAGGATAGATCATAATAAAACAAAAGAAAGATCAGCAGCTATGGATAAACGTTTAACAGCCTTACCTGCATGATCCAGTGCGGGGCTGTTGGCACCCCAGGTCTGGTACAATGAAGCAAGGTCCTTTGGAATGTATGTCTTAAAGATATTTAAAATGTCCAAACGTTTTTCATGATCATCTGATGCTGGTTCTTGTTTGTTGGAGTGTAAACCTGGAGAAGCTCCTGCTGCACTAAGCTGAGGGTGCATTAGTGGACTTGCTCTTGCTCCTATTGTGCAGTTTGCCAATGTCCTCATCTCATTTCCAGCCTTTGTATGAGATTCCTGCTGAGGCACTGATGGCTCTTCATGTTTACTGTACTGCTCAGTTTTACACAGAGGGTGATACTGAGATGGGGGGTTGAATTTGGCCTTCAAGGAGTCAGATGCACAGTGCTTACCTGAAGGAGTAAAACCAGCATTTCCTTGGGGAACCACATACTTTTCCACTTGTTTACTGTTTGCAGGCTGGGTGTTGGGCCTAGTTATGACTGTTTGGGTAGGCGTTAGGCCTCTGTTAAAGCTTCCTGCTTGCATAAGTTTGGAGTTTATGTCATATTTATTCTTTAACTGAGACTGTTGTGCTGCTATGCTGTACTGCTCTTGGGTATTGTTCAGTTTGGCCGGCCTGTACCCATCGAGACCTGATGACCGTGGACCACAGTGGCCAAATGAATGGCTGTCCTTAGACTGGTGCATATTCCCAGGCTTAGTAGACATCCCAATTGGGAAAGAATTGCTTTTGGATCCTGGCAACGCACTTGGCACTTGAGTGCGTGTAAATCTGGCAATGGGCAAAGGGTGGCATTCTTTACCCCCAAGGACAGGAGGAGGGCCAGTGCGTCCATTTCTTGCTAGGAAAACCATGTTGTTCTTAATACTCTTGAATCCATTTTGTTGAACCCATGGAGGAACCATTGAGTTACAGCTGACTTTGTGCAAAATTCTTTTGTGCATCCACAGGACTTCAGGGTAATAGGTCTTGTGACTGCAGAAAGGACATGGATGGACAATCAAAGCAGCCTGCAATGATGAGGTAAAACCCTTATTGCATAAATCATCCCTTGTTGATTTCTCACTCAAATCTAGCAGAACCATTTCTTGGGCCTCTCCACCTTTTTCTACCAAGGGGTGCTCTCTACGTGGCAAGTTTTCTTTAGAGTGACTAGCCTGCATTTCCACTGAGGTTTTCAAGTCTATTACCATGTCTGAAGGTGTCTGGCCCCTGCCGGAAGGAAGGTCAGCAATGCTGCTGGAGCAAGGAGGCTCTTGGCTTTGTCGAAATGCTGGCATCTTTAAGCCTGGAGAACATCTCTGATCTTCGTATTCTGGAAAGGGCTCTTTGACCTCTTTTTCCAGTGCAGATATCAAAGCTGGTATCTCTGCTTTAGATTCATTGGCATCACTTTCTCTGGCATTGTTGCTTCCAAGTTTAGGAAGCTCATCCACCTGAGATGTCACCATCGGAGTTTCTCCTTGAGAAAGGCTGCAGTGGTACGGCTTTCCACCTGAATTAGACAAATGAAAAACCAAATTATCATTCTATGTTAAAAGAAGGACATACCAAAACATCAAAATTTGACTTTAAAATAAGAGAAGGGAAGCAAACTTTGGAAAGTTTTTCCATTATTAGCATCATAATGACATACAACAGATTAAATGCGTTGTATAAGTAGGAAAATCATGGCAATAAGATGCTGAGTTCAATTTACTTTGAAAACATCACTGTGAAATTTGGACAAACTATCTGATGCTGCATGTTCATGACATTTTAAAGAAAGAGCAGTTCAATAATCCACACTTGTTAAAATTCTGAGTGAGAGAGAGATAAACAAATATGCAGCTATTTAATACT
Source organism: Gavialis gangeticus (assembly GCF_001723915.1). Classification (NCBI taxonomy): domain Eukaryota; kingdom Metazoa; phylum Chordata; order Crocodylia; family Gavialidae; genus Gavialis; species Gavialis gangeticus. Next base: position 72,118,547 of record NW_017728992.1, on the reverse strand, counting down.
TTAACCAAAACAAAGATAATGGAGCCAGATAAGAATATACTAGTTAAAAGGTCTGTCAGTGTTTCCATTACAAGCTACTATTTTCAAAGGGTTTATAACACCGATAAAAATTGGTTCAACACTGAAACCTAACATACAAGCTCTTACAGCACGTACAGTGTATACAGTAAATTGTTCACTTAACAGAGACCTTTGCAATGCCCAAGTATAACAGGATGAATTATACAGCCTAAATTCTGTAACTCAGTATTCCTGATTTACCTGTCTGTTTTTATTTTAGAACTTGGCACATTTTATTTTAACAAAATTTCATATAACCTTACAACTAGCAGATTTGCTGTAGGGAAAGATCTGAACATTTTCACATACTGAAAATGCACAACTAAAACTGGACTTTAAATTTTTTGTATTTTCTTTTTTTCTGCCCCCCGTTCTCAAACTTGTAACTTGAAGGATGTTTTATCTACCAAAAACTTCAGAAATGGAGCAGAATAAAACTGTGTACATTTTATGGCTGTTCAGAGGGAAAGGTGGTGAGAGAAACAGCATTTGTTTTACTTAGAACATTCCCAACTCCAACAGTTCTCAAAACACTTATCTTTAAGAGCTACTGATAAAGTCTTTGAATCACTCCAAATCAGTTCACAATCAATTCCAGAGAGATTTTCATCACAGCAGTAATGCTTACTTCACTGAATCCATTTAACACGTAACTGAATTGAATCATCTGACAAACTTTCAGTTTCAATTAACATGCAGTTAATGAGCCACTGTTAAGCAAGTATAAGAAAACTAAGTTCCATCTAAATAGTCACCAATCCAAAATGATCACCGTAACTGTGGGAGTGGTGAGGAAGAAAAAGGAATGAACTGTTCTATAGTTGTATATGCTCTCACATCAACTCATAAAAACCAGTGCTTTAGAAAATCAAGCACCGTTCTTTAATATAACATCGGTGCCATAGGCACTATTCTAAATGGCACAATGTAACAAGTATATCTTTGGTTGAAGTTTCACTGAAAATAAAGTCTATTTAACCTCAGTTTCAATTCAGGCAAAAAGTCTTAAGCTTTTCGTTAATTTGGTGTAATTAGGTTAAAAATAACGCATAGATTTGCAGTCTTGCAGGGTTGAATGCTCACTGTGTTGAGATCATTTTCCTTTCAAATTCTCAAAGGGGCAAAGTCAGAAAAAACTTGTTTTTCTTGTGTTACAAGCAGCAAGGTTTTCTGAAAGCACATGCCCAACACTACAAGGTACATTTGCAATTTGAAACAAAGACACTGCATGAGCAGTGTAATTTGACACTGCACATCTGTGTTATTTTCAAAGCACATCTGTCATAGCCCAAAATATTTGTGCTCTTAAACAAGATTTTAAGGCTTCACTTTACAATTCCAAGAGGTGGGTCCTTTGATCAACATTCTAAATAATAAATTAAAGTAAATCATAAACCATTCAATTGTAGCAGTAATCAATAGAGACTGCACCAGCTTAATGGCTAAATTAAGCTCAGTAAGATAAGCAAGGGATTCAAGATGAACCATGGGACTGTTGGCTCACTGGGTCTATAGATTTGGGAAACAGTGGTTAGCTGCCAATGAATCTGAATTGGACCATTATGATAAACTGAAACCAGGGACCAACTGCTTTATTACCGTGGAGCCCTGTGTGAATCAGATCCTTGATGTATTCTGACTCTGGAAAGACTTAAATACCTTGCCATGTCAGCAAAGGTTACTGAACTGAACTATCATGCAGTAGCAATATGAACAGTTTGCAGCTGGACAAGGAGATGACAGGAAGACTGCAATCCAGAGGGGAAAGAGAGCTCTCCCATAAAACCTAGTAAGCAGGGATCCAAGTTTTCCATTTCCCACAGAAAAAATGGAGAAAACTACGGATTCCCTGTTTTTAAAAATCGGAGAAAACGCAGATTTCCCATTTTAGGAGAGAAATCCGTGGATTCTCCCCTTTTGCAAAGAGCTCTTGCAGGCTTGGAACAAGCCTGTAAGAGCTGATTGTAGAAAGGGTGGGAAATCCCCAGCCCTGCCCAGACTTGCCCTTCCTCCCTAGAGGCAAGTGGGGCTTGGGGGCTGTGGGGCAGGGCTGGGAGCTGAGGGAGTGGGGGAGTGCTGCAGCCTCGGGTGGCACACCGCAGCCTGGTGCAGGGCCGGGGGATGAGGGCAGGGGTGCCCCTCTGCGGCTTTACGGGTAAGTGATGTGGGGCGTGCATGCCTCCTGGACAGCTGCCCAGGGGCAGAGGAGACTGGCATGCAGCCCACTGCCAAGCTCTGTGGCTGGCTCTGCAGCAGCAGCGAGGGATAGGGGATGGGGGGGCTCACATGCAGTGGCCGCTGCCGCTTACCTGCGGGGCCATGCCAGCAGAGACAGCTGCTGTGTACAAAACCTCCCCATGCCGCCGCAGAGCTGTGTGGCCAGGGTCAGCAGCAGTGTGGTGGTGGCCAGGCGGCACGCAGCCATCCCCACAACCATGCTGCGTCACCACCACACTGCCGCTGCCCCCTGCGCTCGGCCGCACAGCTCCAAGCACAGCTCCGTGGCAGCGTGGGGAGATTTTGTACGCAGCGGCCCTCACCGCTGGCGCACAGCAGCTGCTGCTGCTTATCTATGGGGCCATGCCAGTGGCGAGGGCTGCTACATACAAAGCCTCCCTGCGCTGCTGCAGAGCCGTGTGGCTAGCAGCACGGCAGCCACAGCAGCGGGTGGTGGCCATGGCCATGGCACAGTGCAGGATGGTGGTGGGGATGGCTGTGTGCAGCCCGGCCACCACCACGCTGCCACTGCCGCCCTGCGGCTGACCGCATAGCTCTGAGCATGGCTCTGCAGCAGCAGCTGTGGTGCAGGGAAGTTTTGTACACAGAGGCCATCTCCGCTGGCATGGCCCCACGTGTAAGCAGCAGTGGTTACCATGTGCAAGCCACCCCCTCGCCACTATCCCTCACCACTGCTGCACAGCCAGCCATGGAGCTGTGCAGCTAGCTGTATGTCAGCCCCACCCTCCCCTGGGTAGCCGGTCGGGCAGCATGTGCACCCCTGTACTCAGCCCTGCACCGGGCTGCTGTGTGCCACCTGGGGCCAGCAGCACTGCCCCCCCCGTTCCCTTAGCCCCCAGCCAGCTTCCCTAGCTCTGCTCCACAGCCTCCAAGCCCGACTTACCTCTAGGATCCACAGGCAAAAGGCATGGCTCCGCAGTGGCAGCACTTGCCCACACACCCTCCCCCCGCCCCTGCAGCCAGCATGCAGCCACCACCACCCCGCACTGCCGCGGACCCGTGCAGCCAGTTCCAGGGCACAAGCAGCGGTGTAGTGGCGGCCACTGCATGCAAGTCCCCCTTTCCACCCCCCAGCCAGATGGCACATATGTGACCCACACACAGTGGTTGCCACCACACTGCCACTGCTGCACTCTGCACCACTTGACCACAAAGCCATGTGGGTGGCCATGGGATGATAGTGCATGGTGCAGTGGCAGAGTTGCGGTGGTGGCCTCCGTGAGCCACCCCCATCAGGCCAGCTGGCACATGTTGCCCACAGAGTGGCATCCCTGCCCTAACCCCCTGGACCTGCTCCTGGGAATGGGCACAGGGGCACACTCCCCCCGCTGCCTGATCTACCCCCTCAGCATCTTCCCTTTCCCCTGCCCTACCTCGTCCCTTCCCCCCACACACACTTACCTGCTGGGATGGTTGTCTGCGTGCATGTCTGTGCCTGTGGGTCTGGGGGGCTGTTGTGAGGGGCATCAGGAGGGCTGCTGAGGCTGTGGGGGTGGAGTGCGGTGCACCAGCAGTGCTGGGGGGTGCTGTTGGGGGCCTTTAATTTTTAATCACAGATTTGGGGTTAAAAATCAGAGAATTTGCAATTTTTAAATGAGAGAAAACCAGGATCCCTGCTAATAAGGAATGCACAGAAAGGGGCCCACAGCCATGGAGAATGCTACTGGTCTTTCTATCCACACTAGCTTAGTGCAGCTGCCAAGGAAACAAGAGATGTTTGGATGGGAACTGCAGAACAATAAAGGAAATGTATAAAAGCTATTATTCACTAAATTTATACACAAGTTTGACATCAGGACCTCTGATGGAAAGTGTTGCTTGGCATACTGCAGTTCTAGCAGATGAAAACAGGCCGGCTCAGTCCCGATAAGTTATCATAGCTTCACAGAAATCACTGGAGCTACCCCAATTTACCAACTGTCCCCAATTCTAATTCAAAATAACTTATGTTTACACACACACACACACACACACACACACACACACAAAATCAACAAGGTGCCTCTACAAACTAGGCTGAATCGAAACCAGAGGTTAGCACTTGCCATCTTTTGAATATGTAACCCATTCAGAAAAAAGCATTTTGCTTGACATGACAATGTCAACAGTCTTGTAATAATCACTAGTAACCAAAGTAGATCCCAGAGCTGCTTATTCCGCACTGAGATGGAAAAGGGAATCACATAGATACAAGGAGGGAGGGACAAAAGAGAAATGGAAAGGAGACTCTTTTTTTTTAACCTGAAACAAATACAGAAATAGGAAAAAAAAAAAAAAAAAAAAATATCAGGACAAAGCTTCTTGTTGGGAGAACACAAACCACCTTATCAGATAAAATTAGCTGTCCATCTCACTAATATCCCATCTCTGGCACTAGCTAGTAAAAAATGTTTCAGAAGAAAGTCAAAAGGAAAAAAAAAAATGTAATGGGGAATCTTCTTTTTGATTCCAGAAGAAAATTGGTTGCTTTATGCCCATCAAGCAGGTGGATTTAGATCATTCACAGTTTACTTAATAAAATGGTAAGTGCTGTTATTAACATTATTGTCTAAATCTTTTCTAAGTATTGCTAAATTTTAGCCTAAATAAATAACATCTTGTGACAATGAGTTCTACAAGCTTATTATGCACCATGAAAAAACAGAAGTAATGCCAACAGAAAAGGACTTGGAAGTCTTGGTAGACTAGACTCCATATGAGTCTGCAGTGCGATGCAATCACACAGAAGGCAAATGTGGTTTTAGGCTTCATCAATAGAAACATTAGGTGCAAGCAAGACACAGGAGGTGATAGCATGGCACCTCTGTCCTCAGCACTGGTAAGGCCTCATCTAGGGTACTGTGTGCAGTTCTGAACTCTACATTTTAAAAAAAGACATGTAAAGTTAAAGAGGGTCCAGAGGCAGGCAACACAAAGAACAAGGGCTTGGAAGACAAGTCATATGAGGAGAGGACGAAGGAGCTAGGCATGTTCAGCTTGAAGAGAAGAGGCTGATAACCATCTTCAAATACTTGAATGGTGTACATAAAAAGAGGGAAAGCACCTTCTCTCTCCTGCTGCAGAGAGAAGGATATGGACCAACGGCTTGAAGCTGCAGCAAAGTAAATTTACATTTGAATATCTGGAAAAACTCTCTCACTCTTAGAATACTGAAGAACTGAAATAGACTACCTAGGAAAGCTGTGGACTCCATCACTGGGGGTGTTCAAGAAGAGATTAAATAGCCAGCAGTGTTTGATCAGGGATAAGCTAGATGTAGCTATGCCTATACCATGGGTATTTTCCATGCTTCTAGGCTTTGCTGGTTGCTCCTGCTCCCCTCTCCCTCCCTCCTTTTCTGCTATATGAACCATGATGTTTTTAAGCCTCTCCAGAGGCACTGGGGACTTTGACTGTGTTGTGCCAATGCTCCTGCTGGGAGCAAAGCCAGAGGTTCCTGGCTAAAGGGTCTTTTCCCTGGGGTCAGACCAATTGCCATAGTTGGGGTGAGGAAAGAATTTTAACCCATGATCATACTGGTATAAATTGGGGGGGCGGGAAGAGAGTTTAGATTATGGTTGTATGGGATAGTTTGGATAGGGATGATCCTGCCTCAGGCAGGGCTTTGGACTAGATGACTTCTGGAGGTCCCTTCCAACCCTACTTCTCTGACTCTATGATATTGAATACAGAATATATTATTTTTATATTACAAATAAAACAATGCTTATTTGAAAATTATTGCAAAGCATATTCTTCAATTTAAACTGAAAGATATAGGATTACTTAATCTGGAAAACAGAAGACTGAGGGGGGATGTGATAATACCTAAAGGGAGGTTATAAAGAGGATGGAGACAGGCTTTTCTCTGTAGCTTTAGGGGACAGGATTAAGAACAATGGCCTCAAACTGCAGCAGAGGAAGTTTAGGCTGGAGTTAGGAAGAACTTTCTGACTATAAGGATGGTCAAGCATTGGAACAGGCTACCTAGAATCTCTATTCCCAGGAATTTTTAAACACAGGCTAGACAGACACTTGGCTGGGTTGGTTTAGTCAGGGATGACTGTGCCCTAAGCAGGGAACTAGACTAGATAACCTGATGAATTCCCTTCCAGCCCTGCTTTCTTATGATCCTATGAATTTATTTTAGTAGCTACTTACTGGATAACTGATGTCCCAGCATCAAATAAGAAACTGTCCTCAATGTGCGACATGCAAAGAGTCTAAACTAGTAGTTCTCAACTTGTAGTCCACAGACCCAAAGGGATCTGCAGACCATGTCTAAGGGGTCCGCAAAAAATTACTATGATCAAGCAAAAGTATGTGAATACCCATACTTACAAGTCAAAGGGGTCTGTACCTCCATTCAAACTTTCCAAAAGGGCCCACAAATGAAAAAAGGTTGAAAACCACTGGTCTAAACAGATGCTGACAGCAGTTCTAATTGCTTAGTTCAAATATGCTTGCTAGGTGCATTAGTGTTCCTAAAGGAATTCCTTAAGGAAGAGCCAGCTCTGCACCCCATTTCTACAAAAAAAAACTCAATATCCTGTCACTATTTAAAACTGATCCAAATTACTCTTTGTGAAAGTAGGAGAGAATGCAGTTCATCTTGACAATGGCTCTTCAGCTACCAACATTCATATAAAATTCCTATTTGAAATATATATCAGGATTTATACCTCTGTGGGTGCATCTACACATGAAATTAACACGGCACACTCTGGAGTAGTTTTAGCAGGAGTCAGCTGCTCCCTGGCTCAGCGTCTACATGTGCACCTCAGACAGCAGAACTTTGAGCCCCGGGCTGGCAGCAGGCACAGGTGTAAACCCTGGGCTCTGAGTGGTAGCACTGGACGGTAGAGGGGCTCACAGGAGCTGGGGGTCTGGCCCCAACTGACAGATAACCAGGTGCAATTTGGTCCCTGGCAGTCGCCATTTACATGTGCATTTGATCTCACTTAATGACTCCACCGTAAGATAGTACTGTCCCTGACAATACTATCTTATGGCAGAATTAATTAGATTAATTCTGCAAAAAAGCAAACTATTAAGAGGAAGGTGATCCAAAATCCAGATATTCAGTCAAATATGAGAAATCTGCAAAGCAGCTGTGATGAAACTGTCAGATATCAGACTGGCCATCAGATTAGACATGGGTGCAATACCTGCTTCTTCAACTGTGCTTCACAAATAAAAGTACACCACAGCAAAAACAAAAAACCTGGGGCAGCACGTGACATTAGGGGGACAGTTATGCCACTATATGTATGATTTTAAAAGCCTGCTTATTAACATCTGATAAGAACCAGTGACAGCAACCACCATCCAGTTTTGGGCTGCACACACAGACATCTCAAGTAACAGGGAAGTAGAACAATAATCCTTCTCTATATCACTCCACTTACTGCACATGGGATATTTTGTGCACTACAGCTCTCTTAAAGGAAAATATTGAAGAACTGGAGGGAGTTCAAAGAACTGCAACAAAACAGTGGGTTAGAGGAACTGACTAAAGAGGAAATTATTGAAATAGTTAAGTATATATAGCCTAGCTAATTCATCATGACTGAAGGAGGACATGCCAAGAGTCTGCAAATTTCAGAATGGTGTTAGCATCAAGGAGGGAGAAGACTTATTTAGTTTGGAGCACAGAAGTTTAACTCAGACCAATGAAATATAATTACAAAAAAGGAAAACTTAAGATGATCAAAAAAGAAACTCCCAGATGCAAATATGATCAACTGGTAGTGTACATTTTATAAAAAGGCAGGCACAGAACTCAGCTGCTTGTTATGTTTAAAACTTGACTGGACAAAAACATGAGAATATGTCCAATAAAATAAAATAAATAAAACCTCAGATCCTATAACCAGCAGAGAAAAAGAATGAATGATGTACTACTATAGTCTTTCCTACTTTTATATTCTATCCTCAGCTCCCGCCACTGTGCACACCCTGGAAGGCATGGGGGCGGGGGTGTGGCGTGTGCTCCTCAGATCTGAACAGGGTGGGGCAGGGCAGGCTGCAGCTGTGGGCTAGGGCTCTTCCCAGAGGGGGCTGGGCTGGGCTTCACTTGGGGCAGGCGGTGGCACCGGCAGGGGGCTACGGTGCGGGGGGTTCAGCCACCCCAAGTTTCACCATAACCCTTCTCCCAGTGCCACCGCCACCTGCCCTGAGCACAGCTCTGGCCCAACCCACCCATGCCACATGCCAGGAAGAGTCCAGCACAGCCCCGGCCCCAGCCCACAGCTGCAGCCCCCCATGCAGATCTGGGGACACAGGCCTTCCCCCTTTCCCCACTGTGACTTCTCAGGGTGAACGCAGCAGCAGGACCTGCCCCTCCCCATCCCATGCCCTCCTCCCCCAGATGAGCTGCAGCTGTGCCTGCCCCAGCCCCTGCCCCACTCCCCTCCCTCACCACAGGTGACGTTGATCTGCACCCCCAGCCCCTTCCCTCTCCCTTTCCCCTTTGACTACAAAAGACTTACCAGCTACACACAGCTCTCCAAGCTGCCAGGTCTGTGCTCCTCGCTGCCTGTGTGCTGCGTTGCTGCTGCACACATGCAAGGGCATTTATCAACCAAATTATTAGCCATATCAGGCTGATTTCCAATACAATCCATTTTCTTTATATTGGTGCCAATCCGATATTGGACCGATGTATTGGTGCACCTCTAGCACATACTAATTTTGAGCCTTCTGTCCAGTTCTTTATCAAGTACATATGCTGACTTGCTATCTTACAGGACTCAAGGAATTCAACACTGGGCCCATGACCTTTCTTATCAGTGGTTTTGTTCTCCTGGTGTAGACCAGAACACCGGGGATTTGTTTTCTCACCTTGACTGCAATAGTCAATACAGCTAGAGCAAGGAGAGGGACAGTTCTTAGGTAACTCACTCAACTTCTTTACTAAGACATTATCCTTTGCTTATTAGATAGAAGGGGTTGAGACAGAGACACAGACTAAGAATCCTGGCTTCTTTCTTATCCATTTCTCTCCCTGGACCAGAGATGATGGAGGGAAAAAAAAGAGAGAGAAACAGCTACTAAAGGAAGAAAAGTTGAGCAATTCAGGGGTAGGGAAGAAGAGGCACCATCTAACTCAATGGGCAATGGCCCCTCATTCCAAATCAAAATGTAAGAAACTGTTCTTGGTAAAGTGGTAACTTTACACACTACCTCCTTAGAATCAGCACATTTATTTTAATAGAGACAGAGAGACCCCCAATTTCATCATTCCCCTGTTACTTGATATTGAGATGCTGCTAAACTTCAAAATTTTTTATAAATTCTTTTCAACCTTCTTTCTGAACTGCTTTTTACTCCTTGGAATTCTCTTTAATTATCAATCATTAGACCTCCTGTTAAAGGAAAACTTGAGACTGCCCAGTTGCTGCCAACAATAAAAAAGTTCTGGTTACTGAGGATGTGGAGTTTCAGAGTAAATTTCTTGGCACAGCTATGGGCAATGTATCTTGCAAGTATCTAATGCAATGTATCTAATGCAAGTATCTTGTCTAGAGTTGCCAATACCCAGCCAATGGAAAAATTTCCATAGCTGGAGTTCTGCTGCACACCTGATTGAGGACATTATCTTAGAGAGAGGTTAACTGGATTCTGACAGATTTATTTAAGGCTAAGGCATGTAGTCTCTGTCATTAGATATGAATTTGTATATGTTTTGATGAATTTCACAAAACTTGATGCAGCCAGCTCCTAGAAAACTATTCATACAACCGTCAGTTGGACAAGGCTTAGACTGCCCTGATATGGTCTAAATTCTTGTCTTTCAAATATTGCTGAACCAAGATTGCTAACATATAGTAGGGTTGTATTTGATTGTACAAAACACAGGGTTCGACTTCCTCCTGCACTAATTTTGGAAGTAACATGTTGTAGTTAACTTTTTTGTTGCGTTTGTTGGCTGCAGTTCAAAGTCTTTATACTGTACAAACCAACCATGATCCTGGAAAGTCAGGCCTTGCCTGATAAACACTTTGACTCAGCAGACTAAACTCACCCAGGCATTCATTTTAATGAAGATAGGCCAGCAAAAAAAAAAAGACACAACACAACCCTGAGTCTTGCAGTAGGCAACCAGAGCCTGCAAACCTTCAGAGAACATGTCCCAAGAGTTCTACTCACTTGTGCTCCCTAGTCACCTATAGCTGTGAGTGTTTGTTTCACACCACATTGCTTTTCCTTATTACATGTCTTTGAGGCATCTGCTTGGAGATACTAATCTTAGAATTTTTATGCTTTACTGAAGTTGAGAATTTGGGGAATGACCTTTTAACCTCCAATTTTTAGGATTCTAATATTTGCAATGCAAGTGTACTTTTATTTATAACAAAATGCACCCGAATACTTGGGTTATACATGTTTGTTTTGTGTTTCCTAAGAAACACACATTAATTCTGAATCTATTACACCAAACTCACATTTTTTATTCATTTTGTTTTACTGTTTATAGTTTCTGATCCTGTTGTCATAAGTTCACTTGTTAGGTTTGCTAAAATGGCTTCTTATTTACATTTTACTCTTATGATTACAAAACTCAATGCAGCAGATGTGACAATGACTGGTCACTTAAGACTGAAGACTTTTTATGAAAGACCTAAACTAAGAAAACCAATACACTTACGGGTGCACAGAAATATGAAATACAGTTTTTGCATCACCATTCCTGGGGGAAAAATGATTGTCTGACCAATGCAATTTAGGGTTTTTTTGGACCCCTTTGGTAACACAATTTACCTTTTTCCTTTCTTCTTTTCCCATCTCCACATAGTATTATCACACTTGACATGAACCATACTGGACCTCAAGGGATCCAGCCATTTTTTGATGCACTCCTTCAGCTGCTAGACCAGTGCCTGCACCTCTGGTGAAAGTGGCTTCACCCAGCCAGGAACGCTGATCCCC
>NW_017728992.1:72097367-72102339 GCF_001723915.1 Gavialis gangeticus | reverse complement strand
CACAGTTGTCATGATGATTAAATGACTAATGCTTTGAGCTCTGCTTTCTACTTTTATTATGACCATATTATTTTAGTTGCATTTCTTGCACACTTATTTTCACACTTTCTCCTCCCCACTCTCTCTGAACAATAACTCAAGGATTATTCCAAAAGACAATTCATTTTATTTTATAATTTTATATTCTGCAACTTCCTACTGTACCCACAAGTTACTTTTTATTCTTTCTGTCAAACACTTTAAATATTGTATTACCTGAGGTCTGCAGTAACCATACCCTGAGTGCACAGATGGCTAAATGACCCATTATATTGTTCACTTCATTCTCTCAACAGAACTGTGAAACATTCCACAAGATGAATGAGAAAAATGCCAACAGAATTCACTACTCATAACATTCTTGATTCTGAATTTGACTAATCTCTCTTGCATTGTCTGAGAGGACACCTGCTGCTTGTGAAAACAAAACCACTGAGCTCCTACAATCTGGCCAGCAGAAACATGAATAGGCAACCAGCAGACTAATTCAATAAATTTTGTTCAGTTCTGTACATGTAGTGTGGTGTGTATGGATTTTTTAAAAAAGATACTGCATAAACTAGGTTTTTTTTTGGTAAACTTTTGCAAGAACACAGAACTGTTCAGGAAAATTTTTATTATAGTAAATCTTAATATTTTAAGATAAAAAAATGAGATCAAGTTATGGTATGCAACTAGTATACCTGCCCTCCCTTCCATTAGATATTCTCTAGTCCAGTAAAATGACATATTCCTTTGCATAATCAAAATGCTTTAGACCTATGGATCACTTTCTTAAAGGGTCATGAAATCATCCTCCAGTTTTGCAATGCAAATGTGTGTGTGTGTGTACAGAGGTGCATATTTTGCAGTGCTGTAATTTAGAGCACTTTTTATAAAAAGTCACAGCGCTCTTAAACATGACAAAAGTGCAGTGTTTGGTCATGGGAGGGTGAGGTGTCTCTAAGCCTCCCTTCACTTTCCAGGCTAGAAGACAGGAAGTACTCTGCAGCCTGATGGGACTTCTTCAAATTTGACCAGCGTACAAAAGTTATTTAAAGTGCTGTAAAATGCAGCACCTTAAATACTTCATTTAACAAGGGTTAACTGAAAGCGCTGTAGCCACCTTTAAAGTGCTGCAATGATGTGCACTTCTGTTAAGTTACGGCAATAAAGCACTTTAAATGGTGAAAACAATAACTTCTGTACAGGTTCTCAAGCAGCAGGAGGTTTAAGGAAATGCACATGGTGCATGGTGCGTATTCTTGTATATATTGTTACATAAAAGTTGTATGTAACGTGTAAATGTTACATTTTGTTTTGCTCAGCTGTCTCTACAAGTCTTTTTCAAGAGGCGAAACACTGGTTGATTTCAGAAGCAAGCATATATAGTGGGAATTTCCACACTAACCCTGGATAATATTTCTTTCTTACTCTCCTCTTTAAAGAACCATCCAAAGAGGTCAGTTTCTGGGCTGAGGCTCAAGTGTTTCCTGTTTTCACGGGGTAGGTGCTCTGGATTCCGGATATTGCACTTGTTGGGTTCAGCAGAAAAGCCACATACAATTCTATTTTAACAAGTTGTACTTTAGAGTACTGGTTCCCAAACTCTGACAGATTGCACACCACCAATTTAAAACAACACACAACCTTAAGTACCACCAGCAAATTTTTGTCACAAAGTAATTATAATAAATCTGTTAATGCATACCACTGACAGGCTGTCTGAATACCACTGGTGGTACCTGTATCACAGATTGGGAACTGCTGCTTTAGAGCATTACTCATCATGAATGGTGAAGCGGCTGCTACTGACTACACTCCCCTCCAAGAATTTAGGGAACATTACATCTGAATCCACAGTTTGGGAACTTGTACTCTGACAGTAACCCTCTCACCTTTATATCACTAACCTAAAGTCTGTCATATATCTCAGTGCCCCTCACTTCCCACCCACAGCCTCCCCCATTCCTGCTTGTACTCATTTCTCCACACTCTCACAGCTCCCCCCCCACCTGCTGATGGCCCTTAGTTGCCACCACAGCCCCCTTGGCCTGCTGGTGCCTTGCACTCTCCACCCATATCCCCCTGCACCACCCAGCCCTGCCAGAGGGGGCCCCCACATGCCAGGAATACGGGGCCATAGGACCCAGGTCCACAGGCCCCTGCACCCCTCCCCACCCCGCAGCAACACCTGAGCCCCAGCTGCTACCTGTAGGAGGCAGCATCTGCAGTGGTGGAGAGGAGTGTGGAGCCCAGCTCCCCCTCCCCCATGGGCAGCATGACTGGAGCAGAGAACATTGGGGCAGGCAGATGCAGGTTACCCGCTGTGGGCTTAGGGCTCTCCACCCTGCTGCCCTCCCCCCATGGCCTCTGCAACCCAGGAGGTGGGACCTGGTGCAGCAGGGCAGAGTGGGACTGGGTGGGGAAGCTTGATGCTGTTGTGGGAAGTCTGCACCACCATGGCAAGGCCCCCCCTGCCTGCCTGGCAGCAGCAAGGGGCAGAACTCAATGCTGCCACCCCTGCTGCTGCCGCCATGTAGGCAGGGGAAACCTTGCCATGTTGGCATAAGGCTCACAGCAGCAAGGAGCTTCCCTGCCCTGCCACACCGGGTCCCACCTGCCAGGCTGCAGAGACTCAGGTGAGAGGGCAGCAGGGCAGGAAGCCCAAGCCCACAGATCAGACTCACCCCTCCCCCATGCACAGTTCTTGGGGGCATGTGCCCCCATATCTCCCCCAAAGGAGTGCATATAGTGGTAGGGAGCCAGCACCCCCTGCCCCTGCAGCCCCCTGTATGAGCCACCTGCATCTCCATCCTGCTCCCCACCAGGGCCCCATGGCCACATTCTGGCCCTGGGCCCCAAACCCCATATACCACCCCAGCTGGCACCCCCTGCCTGAGCACAGTCCCACTCTCCCCCAGCCCCTTCCAGGCTAGAACTCTACCAGCCTGCAAGGAGAAACCCACTATTTCCCCATATTTTTCTCCTTCAAAATGAGAAAATCCAGGTTTACCACATTTTTCTGTGGCAAATGGAAAACCCAGATTTCTGGTCATGACAGATGTCACAAGGCAGCAGCTAGGTGATCTGAGTGAAACCACTTATATTGATTTAGCTCCTAGTACCACAGGATCCAACACTTCAAAAACAATGATGTCCTGATTCATCCCTCAATTCCACTAGTTTGACAGTAGAGTTCCATCAGTTACAATGGGATTGTTCACAATTTACTCCTGTCACTTTGGCTGCTTGCAGCCTTTTTTCTTTCTTTTTTTTAACAACAAAAAATGGCACTACTTTAAACTCTGAGTGTTCCTGCGCCAAGCCCAGCACATGCCCAGAAGAGGCAGTGCCTTAGCGAACCCAGTTCTGCTGTGTCTGTCTAGATTCGGCACTTTGGTGGGACTTTTTTGGTGCATTTAGCTAATAGCCGATTGAATCAGCTCTAGCTAAAAGCGCCAAAAAGCCCTGCTGAAGTCCCCAATCTATACAGATGTTGGGCAAGCCACGTACAACTAACGCGCTGCTACTTCTGGTAAAGCACGTTTTTGTTTTTAACGTCTACAAGCATCCTAATTAAATAAAAGAGTCAGAATATCCTTGGTGAGGTTACAGATGGGGGAAGTCAGGCACAGACAGGTCAAGTGAATCATCCAATTTTACACCAAGACTCCTGATTCTTAGTCTTCTGCCTTAATTAGTCTTCCTTCCTTTCTGGAAAAAACTGAGTGCAGTTCTCAGTGGACAAGTGACCATACAGAGATAGAGGCAGGACTGCATATGTACGGAATTTACAGCACAGTCTGATCCCTAGATGTATCCTAGGTCACAACTATAGCACAATGTTACTGTAATTTAATATATACACTCCCATCAACACAGGCCATGTCATCTTTTGTGTTATGTACAATGATGAGCACACTGTAGTCACTTAATAATCATCAGGCAAAATATCAAATAATGTGAATCTATATACACATCACTAAAAATAAAATAATATATTTGTAAAGGTTGCTAAACAGAAAAATAAAATAAACTTCTGTGATAATTTGCCTCATCACAGATATAAAATGAAATTGGACTGGACACAAAATACCATGTGGTCAGCCAAATAAGTTAAATGTCCACTAAAATTAATGTCCCCTAAAAATAAAAAGAATGATAGCCCAAACCACACTCATTTGACCTAACATAGCACACAGGCAATTCCAAAGCTACCAGCAGTACTATATGAAATGTTTCAAAACCTATGCAAAATAATTCTGCCACATCCTGCAGCTGCTAGGCATGCCTTTGTGTGTGGTCCTGCTTGTTAATTTCGGTGCAGGTAGAGAGGGAGGAGATAGAAGTGGCAGAGAATCAATAACACAGCAAGATACATACATTAAGTTTGAGGGGGAAGGGTTTGATAGGGTTTTGGGGTTGTTTTTCCCCTGAGGCATGGGGAAAAAAAAAAGTATAGTTGGTGTAAATACATTAAAAATGTTTGCAGTAGAGCATGGAAAATTAGGACTCAAATTTTTTTTTCTTTTTAGAAAGCAACAGCAGCCTGTCTGCGTAGCTAGCTACTCCTAAAAGAGGACCAAACAGTTGTAAATCTTGAACACTTTCTCTTGGGTATCAGAAGTCAGACATGCCATGATGTCTGCTCTAGACTATTAACTTCATCAAACCTGTTCACTTTCCTTAAATTGCATTAACTCAATAAGGCTTCCACACTAAAACTAGATAAGACATTTTCACAATATCTCTCACAGAAAAACTGGATCCATTGTCCAGTGCCTTATTCTTGCTAATTTTTCATTAGGCACCAATAGCTCACTTAATGCCATATGTACCATGCACGGTAGGAAGCTGATCATACCCTTCAAATACCACATATACCCCTGAGGGGCTCAAAGTCTCATAGACATTACATTTCTACTGGCAGAAACCCTACCCCCCCCCCCCC
>NW_017728992.1:72095667-72097355 GCF_001723915.1 Gavialis gangeticus | reverse complement strand
AAACCCCCCCCCCCCCCCCCCAGTAAGAAACTAGAAGTGTACAAGCGTTCACTCAATTTCTCCCGGGGAAACATGCTCCATACAGAAGAAAGATTTTGCAGGTCTCCTTCAGAGGCATATACACTGAAAAATGCAAGGTTCTTCACCTGGGGAAGAAAAAACCACAGCATGCTTATAGGTTCGACAGTGCTATGCTGGCTAGCACTATGGACAAAAGGGACTTGGGGGTCATGATTGACCACAAAATGAACATAAGCCTTCAAGGTGATGCTGCGGCTAGTAAAGCGAGCAAAACGCTGGCTTGCATCCATAGATGCTTTTCAAGCAAATCCCAGGACATCATTCTCCCCTTGTACTCGGCCTTGGTGAGGCCGCAGCTGGAATACTGTATCAGTTTTGGGCCCCACAATTCAAGAAGGATGTGGAGAAGCTTGAGAGAGTCCAGGGGAGAGCCACGTGCATGATCAGAGGTCAGGAAAACAGACCTTATGACAACAGGCTGAGAGCTATGGGATTCTTCAGCCTGGAAAAGCACAGGCTTAGGGGTGATCTGGTGGCCGCCTATAAGTTTATCACAGGTGTTCACCAGGGTCTAGGGGAACGTCTGTTCACCAGAGTGCCCCAAGGGATGACAAGATCAAATGGTCACAAACTCTTCCATGACCATTTTAGGCTGGACATAAGGAAGAACTTCTTCACTATGCAAGCCCCCAAAGTCCGAAATAGACTGCTGCTGGAGGTGGTTGAAGCACCTACTTTGAACACCTTCAAGAGACATTTGGCTGTTTATCTTGCTGGGATCCTATGACCCCGGCTGACTTCCTGCCCCTGGGGCAGGGGACTGGACTCAAAGATCTTCCAGCCCTAATGTCTATGAAATTTATGAAATGCAAGGGTCTGCAAAGGGAGGGGAGCAGAAGGGCAATGCTCTCCACACCTTCCCCAAACTGGGAACCACCTGTTTTGTGGAATGGGCTGGGGGCTTTGCCTTCTGTTCCCCCTGCTCTGCTCCCAGGGGCTGAAAGCAGAGCAGAGGAGGTTGTCCCCAGCCATTCCCCATGCTCCAGTCTTTCTCTGCCACTCTACTTCCCCCAACTTTCTGGAGCATGGGATCCCCCAATCTGGTGACAGCAAAGACAGTACAGGAGTATGGGCAGCTTCAAGTCACCCTGGTCTGTCTCTTGGAAAGATTTCTAGTGGTGGAATTTTCTCAGAAATGAATGCCTATTTGTGGCCTGAAACACAACATACCATATATGTCTATACTGTGTCTACACCTCAGTGTACTATACAGATATCCAAGCTTCCAGAATAACAGAAGGAATATAGATACAGCAGCCTTGAGCACAGAACAGATTAGTTTACAATGTTTTTCAGGCTGAGCTCCTTACTATTGCAGCTACAGGTCATTTGTACACACAACAATATTGGCCTTTAAAGCCACTTTAAAGGTGCAGCTGTTTGCACGTGTTGGCGGCATAATGCGCTTTAATGGTAGGCTGTTTGAATATGTTGGTGGCATAATGCACATTAAATGACATTGGAATGCGGCAAAATAAAACATCTCTGAGGTGGTTTAGTTTGTCATAGAGGGAAACACTGGGCCCTGTGCATCTCAGGGGCTGTGCAGGCAGCCCGGTGGCAGCCTGTGCAAGCAGGCTCCACTGAAGGGGGGGGGGGGGGGGGGA
>NW_017728992.1:72085451-72090667 GCF_001723915.1 Gavialis gangeticus | reverse complement strand
AGTAAGGTAAGCAGCGAGCCTGATTTTTTTTTCTCCCCCCCAAAACCTGCCTGCCTGAGCCATTCAGGGGTCCAATGCTTCCCTCCACTGCTGCAGTGCCCTCCATGACCACTCAGGCTAGGTGCTTACAGGTAGGTGCTGCCTGGGGGGCACCACCGCTGCTGTAGAAGGAAGTGCCAACCCCCGCCCTTCCCACAGCTCAGGGGCCACTTAGCCCACCAGCAGCTCACTCCTCCCCTCCCCACCGTTAGAGAGGCAGGTAAGGGTTGGGCCCGACTCTTGTGTATACACCACAGGGATCTGCTTCACCCTAAATTGAAGCGGTGTTTTTAAAGACCTACCACTTCAATTTAGGGAGAATTAAACTGAAGTAAACCGCCATGGTGCGTACAAATGCCCAGACTGCTTCCAAAATCTCAGCTAGCTGAGTCCTGAACTAGCTCCACACTCCAAACTGCAGTCTATAGCACAGATGTATCCACAGACCTGCAGACCTGGCAATACACAGCAACTCAACAGGACGGTATAAACTTCAAATTTCATTGTTTTTTTAAAATCTTATAATTACTGACATCTCTTCCAAAATCAGATAATGTTGGGCTGGAAAAGCCAGTTGCCTGATGTTTGTCCTCAAAGAAGTAGCTAATCTACGGAAGAATTTGAATGAGAAGAGGTTGGTTTGGAGAAGTTGGAAAACAGTGACTGGCACTCCCGGTTTGAGAAGAGCAGCACGGAGGAAAAAAAAAAGGCTGAGAGATGGGAAACTGTGGGACATCACTAGTGGGACAAAAAGATTGGAGGGATAAGATTCAAATAAGATCCAAAGAAGAGCCCGAGGACAGATTCACAGTCACAGATGAACAAGTGATAAATGAAAAAAAGGTTATTTTAGCAGCTGTGTTTTGGATGAACTGAAAGGGAACAGCAAGGGAGTATGTGGCTGCAGCCACAAGGCCAACCTTTGGCCTCTCTATTAAGACTGCCAATTAGAATGCCACTACATGCTTACTGCAGTGATGGGAACATCATCCACTACAATATGGGTTCAGAACTCCCAACTCATTGCACACAAGTCACAGACAAACCTTCTGTGTTCTTTTTAAGCCAAGCTGGCACAGATTTTTGAACTAGCAGCCTAAACCAGTAGCTCTTTATCCCATTTACCAGTTCCTGGAGCATTCCACTCTCCTTCCATTTAGCCTCCAAGTCCAGCTACAGTACTTGCCTGGATGACCTTGTATGACAGTGAATTTCACAGGTTGATTAACTACTAGGTGAAGCAGGGTTTCCCTTCCCTTCTTTCCAGTGTCCTCTCTTGCTCCTTTGTGTAAGAACAGAGGAAACGACAACAATAACTATATGAGGCATTTCTAAAAAAGTCAATGGGCTTTTCAGACCTATTATGAAACAACTTGTGGCAGCCTTGCTGAAATCACCAAGGACAACAGCCATTTAGTGGCAGCTTCAATAATCTCCTTTAAGAGCTAAAGGACAAAAGAATTCTGGAATCTGCCTCCATGAACAAGAACACAGAAGAAGGGACATTTTTTTTAGATGAACTGTACTTTTAAAATGTTCCTTAATTTTGTTTTTCTGGTAATGTTTCTTTTGAACTGGGAAATGAATTTTAGGGCTCAGGAGACTGGATTTATTGGCATACACTTAGCCCCCTCAAGTTTCTAACCATTTGGAAAGCACACAACAAAAATAATTCCTTAAGGATGTGAAGGTGTAGCTTAAAAGACTTCAGAAATTTCAAAAGCAATTCTTTTTCATCTTTGCTATTTGGTCTGGCTTCCAATTTTAAAGAGGAACCCTTCTGTTTGAGAAGGAAGCCAGATGAGAATCCTCCCACAGTGCATAATGTAGAGCAGAAAGGTCAGAAGACAAGAGGGTGGCTCAAAGATTTACTAAAAGAAACAAGAACCAGCTGCAAATGTGTACTATTGAATAATAGTAACATTGATGTGGTGAGAAAGGGAAGGAGAAAAAAAAACCAAACTCATTTTAAAAAGGTTGGTAGCAGTATGCCATGCTTAAAACAAGGCTTCATAGACAATGACATATTAATTCCACACCTCAGCAGCAAGTTTTGATGACTTACATAATACATACACCAATTTAGAAAATGAGAAAGGATTGTTGCTAATTGTGAAAAACTTTCAGTATTTGAACTAACATCTGCATATTGTGTGTAGGAAATTTCCCAAGTAAAGGTTTGTGCTGTCAGTGAGAGAAAAGCAAAGGAAATGCTGAAAAACACTGCCACAGGCTGGTTTAGTTTGGAACTTTTCTTTTAAAGAAAAAAAAAAAAGAAGAGGAAAACCTATCCAGAGGGGCTGAAAAGTGGTTTTGATTTTTCCTTGTTCCAAGGCCTTTTGCCTTTTTTGTTTTGTCTCATTTTATTTTAAAAGGGGGGCAACATTCTGAGGACTCTATTTCTGCAGAACTCATGAATTGCGTTTGATATTGGAGACTCTTTATGTATTTATGCCTGAATGGAGCCTGTGACTCCATTTTGAATGTTTGGCCATCTTACTTTCACTCCCATCTCCTCCTCCCATGTTGAGAAAAATATCCTCCAGGAGGTAACTAGAGACATTCTTGCACCTGGAAGAGGGCTAACAACAAAGGACCATTAAACTTTGATGGCTGCTTATTGAAATGAAGCACCCTTGAACAAAGGCCTGGCTGCTACCCAGGGAAGCCACTTTTTCCAAGTAAAAAAAGAAAAGGGGGAGGGGTAGGTGAGGGCAGAGACAGGGGAACAAGCAGTTGATGATAAAAAGCAATGGATAAGGGAGGGATTTAGTCGCCTGATGAGCTTGATCTGATCTGAGGTTGATCTGATCTGAATGTGGTGTAGCAAAAAAAAAAAGACAGCATTGTTTACTAACTGTTTTAGAGGGAGAAGAAACCAGGAAGCAAAAAGCTGATTTCAGGAGTAACAGACAGTCTGCTAAACTAGAGAATCAGCCATGAGATGAAGAAAAAGAGATTCTGGACTCTGTAGAGCAGTGGGGGGCCAAACTTTTTGGCAGGCATGCCACAAATTAAGTCCCTGCCCTTCCTGAGGGCTACTCTGATGATCTTCCCCTGACCAATCTGCTGTTCTGCCCCTTTCCCTACCTACCACATAATCACAGAGGTTGGCCACCCCTGCTGTAGAAGATTTTAACTTAAGCCCAAAGAATGCTCAGCAATGGCAAAGAAACAGAGGCAGCAGAAGACTATATATGCTGCTTCTATTCTTTTGTCTAATGTCTATGTTTCCTGTGCCAGCTAAAATTAAAAGTGTTTGGGCTTACAGTTCACCTTGTCAGGAACACAGGGGAGTAAATGAAAACACACGCACACACACAAGCTTTGCAAAGATTCAAGAAGCCACTGTGCCCACAGGATTGAAGGGTAAAGACAGACTACTGAGGCAGCTGAGGTAAGCTCTAGTCCTTGGAATTTAATGTATTTGGACCAAAAAGTCCCATTTCTATGAAAGGGACACAGACAGACAGATAAACAGCCTGTGCCTAGGATGTGTGCCTGACAGTAAAAGCCACTGATAAAGCCTGCTTAGACTGAGGGAATCTTAAAAGGCCAGGAAAAAACCCCCAAATAAGCTGTCTGAGAGAGCTTGAGCCATGCTATATGCCCAGTTGTACTAGGAAAAGGGGACTGAAGCAAGCATTACCCATCCCTTGACCTCCCCCTCCCACCCAAGATGTATAATGTACTCAGATTGCTTTCCATGCTTTTAAACAAGCAGAACAGAAAATGGAGAGTGATGCTACCAAAAATGAAAATGGCTTTAAAAAAAAAAAAAAAGAGAGAGAGAGAGATCTTTTCTGGTTGCTTGTGTTAATACCTCCAGCTACTCCAGTGCCTCCAGTATCAGAGTTCCAGTACAATATGAGCGCACACATGCTTTTGAGGTCTCATAATGCTTTCTCTGAGGTTACTGGCAAAACCCCGCTGGCCTAAAGAAGTATGGGCCTAAGAGACAATGGCTGTGTCTACACAAGACTCTGACCGCGCAGTAACTCATTACTACAGCACAGCAGCATCGCAGGGCAGGAAGTGTGATGTAGTAGTAACTCCAGTTACTGCACAGTCATTTAGTGCTTGTTTATATAAGTACCAAATGACTGCAAAGTAATGACTGCACAGTCAGTGTCTTGGGTAGACGCAGCCAGTACCTATTATATTATAGATCGGGGCGGGCAATTATTTTGGGCGGAGGGCCGCTTACCAAGTTTTGGCAAGCTGTCAAGGGCCACATGGGTAGCCCTCCCCCTTGACAGGTGTCCATGTCGCCATCTTGTGACCAAAAGTCCCACCCCTTGCCTCCGGAAGTACTCCTTTCAGCAAGGGGTTTTGCCATCTCAGAACCAGAAAAATACCAAATTATATTCCAAAAATTGATCATCTACAACATTCATTAATTTGATTTAAAAAATATTTTTGTCCTGATTTACATGTGTTTGTGTAGTGTACACAGAGGTGACTGCACAGTGGCTTAAAATCTTATTCCTGTATATTGTGGGGGGTGGGTATAGGTTTGTGGGGGCTGTAGGTGTGTGGTGTGTGGGTATGGGGGGAGGGTGGTTGGGGTTTGTTTATGGCAGTGCGAGGAGAGGCAGAGGTGCATGTGTATGGAGGGGTGTGCATGTGGGACTTGCCCTATGAACACCGCCTCTGTGCCTACAGCCACGCGCACACACCCTGTGCCAGCAGACACGCACACCACCCCCTACCCCTCCCGTGCCTGCAGACGTGCCCACGCACCCAGCCCCCATGCCTGCAGACGCGCACACGCACGCACCCACCCCCCCGTGCCTGCAGACACGCGCACCCCCCCGTGCCTGCAGACACGCGCACACACCCCTGGCTGTTTGAGGACTCCTGGTGCTCGGGCCAAGTTCCTGAGGACTGGAAAAGGGCCAATGTGGTCCCTATTTTCAAGAAGGGGAGAAAGGAAGAGCCTGGCAACTACAGGCCAGTCAGCCTCACTTCTATTCTGGGGAGGGTCTTTGAAATATTTATCAAGGGCCACATTTGTGAGAGCCCTGCAGGGGAAGTGATGTTGAGGGGTAACCAACATGGGTTCATCCCAGGCCAATCCTGCCTGACTAACCTGGTCTCGTTCTATGACCAGGTAACAAAGAGCCTAGATGTGAAGAAGGAAGTCGATGTCATCTTTTTGGACTTCCAGAAAGCCT
>NW_017728992.1:72053209-72084364 GCF_001723915.1 Gavialis gangeticus | reverse complement strand
TGTCTAGGTCCCTTCCAACTCATTGATTCTATGATTCTAGAGACACACACACACACACCATGCCGACGGACAAACGGACAGACGCTGCCCCTGTGCCTGCAAACAAACTCTCTCTCTCCCCCCCACCGTGCATGCACACACACACACATACTTTCCCGACATGCACACATACACACACCCCTACCTAAGGTCCCATGCTGTGAGGTCTGGAGATGCATCTGAGAGCTACAACCACGTGGTGCTGGAGCAAGGCAGAGGCAGGAAAGCAGGGAACTGGCTGGGGATAGGCGGGGCTGGGCTGCTCAAGCCTGCAAGCCTGTTGAGGGTTCGCTCTGGGTCTTACTGCCCCTAGCTCCAGCCCGTTTTGACAAAGAGCCAGGGTGAATAAATATTAATTTACTAAATTTTTTAGGGGCTCTGTGGGCTGGATAGAATTGCCTGGCGGGCCGTATTTTGCCCGCCCCTGTTATATATACTTAAATATTACTCCCATAGGGGAGAAAAATTAACCCTACAATTCACAAAATAAATAACTAAGTCTTTTAGAAGTGAAAGGGTAAGCAGATAGTTTTTGTCCCATCAGTCAGTGCTTGATATTCATGAAGAGAGTAACCATAACCACCAGGACAAGGAGGTAGATGGAGCAGTGTCAGTATCAAAATATTTGTTAAATCCTCTCAGATACATACACAGAAAGATGCATATTAAGTGTACTCAGTCAGACACATTTAATCTGCACTTGCTTATATACATGTCTAGCTATGCACAAGGTTTAGGTGGTAACTAATCTTTCTAGCATGTACTTTATATAAAACTGATGTACTAATTGGATTTTTTACTCCTTCAATCAAAATAAAAATGGAACTTCCAAAATGACAAAAAGCAAATAGGCCTGACTTAACGTAGGTTCCAGTGTAGAGTACAAATTACTGTAACTTCTCCATGAATTACTGTATTTTCTTGAATACCACGTCTTGGAATATAGCACACACCCAGTTTTTAGGCAGCAAAAAGGGGAAAAAAAAAAAGGCCTTACCTTGTAGTAGGGGAAGTAACTGACGTCTAGGATTGTTGGGTCTGGGGGCCACATGCCAAATCTGGGGCTGACCACCAGGTCTGACCCCATATGCTGGATCTGAGGCTATGCACTGGGTCTGGGTGTGGACTGACCCCATGGTGCTGATGCAATCCAGAATGTGGGATCATGTTGTACAAAGAGGGGCTACCCAGGGGCCTGGAAACTTGGCAGTGGGGAAGCAGTGGTAGCATTAACTGCTGTGGCTCCCTGCCATCAAATTTCTGAACTGCTGGGAATCTATATTTCTCGCACCTCAAATTCCCTCCCTCCCCCCCCCCCCCCCCCCCCAACCCCAGGCTGGGGAGGAAATGTGCACATTTTATGCGAGAGAATATGGTAAGTTATGTATTTCAAAGCAATGTAATCAATTCTACCGTATTTCTATGGCATAAAGTTACACTTTAACATGTAAATAAAAGGCTCCAAGTTTTGCTTTCCAAATCAGTCAGTCCATCTGCAATACATTTGACTTTGTCCTGCCAAATATGTTTGAGAATTCAGGAAGCCCCTGCTTGTTTCCCAAACAGCAAACTTAGAAGTTATTTATTACACGTGTTGCTATCACATGACTACATTGGCTAAAAATAGAAGCCTTTTCGTCTATTTTTTTATATATATTTCAAAAGTACCAATATATATCAGTAACATCCACTTACACAGTCTCTTGTACTTTGAGACAAAAAACAAAAATGATGACCTAGTATTTTGACTTTAATTTGGATACCCAGTGTTTCATTAAATCTGTGCTCCACCCAATTTCTGTAAATACACTCATAAAAACTACATACACTGTCCTCCTAAAACAAACTGTCTGCCTGCTAAAGGTGAAGAAGCTGTAGTGCAATATTTGTACACAGCCATAGAAAGAAAAGATACACCTAACAAAATTATAAAGGGAATTAAGTGCATTAACATTACAATTATAACTTCATAGGTGCATCTGACACCAGTGATTGAGGGGTTTCTTTTTAACTGACTTTTTAGATGGTGCCTTCCACAGGAGAGAGAATACAGGCAAGAAGCAGCCTCAGGTTCTACAGCTGAAGGCGGTTGAGGGTATCAAGTCAAACACCCAGATGGTTTAAACATACTCCCCCCTCCCCAGCCCAGTTTTTGGATAGATTCGTGCACTTCCAAAGGAATCCTATACATGAGTAAGAGAGAAACTGCAGACATTTTTTACTAGCAGAAAAATTACACCTCATGGACTTCTCTCCTAAAATCGTTCCAAATGGCCTTCCATTGATTTTTGGGGATGACTCTTAATTTAATTAAATAAATACAGGAAGAAGAATAAAAAGTCACTGGTAACTTTACCCTACTCATGTCATCCTGACTCAGGCAAAATGATTGTGGATTTTACTTCCTGAAAGTAATGTGAAACAAGATGTTCAGGTTCAGGTACCACCCACCCATATATTTCCTAATCTGGATTTTCTACATTGTGAGAGCATCTCTGCATAAATGTAAAATTGTCTATTGTTCTTGTTAATTACTGTGCTACCTAAACAATAAAGTATCAGTGAAGTAATTTAATAATTTACAAACTTGCTATAATACCATATGCGATTCTCCTAGTTATATTGGGCTTGTGTAATTTAAGATCAGATTTATCAGTTCTTCATAGAGCTTCCCTAGAGCTCTAGGGAATAATGAAATTCTTGAAAGACAGCTGTGATAAGTGACCTCTCAAGAACTTTCTGATAACTTAATTAGTTTTTAAATTTATATTAAAATACTTCAATCTTCCCCATATAAATTTAAAACATTGTCCTTATTTTTAAAGGCAGAGCTATTTTTAACTGTGTATAAACTTTTTAAAATTATAAAAATGTTGATAATATTCTAAACAGGAGACACTTCATAATATAAATGGCCTTTGTTTAGAATGAAATACAGTAAGACACTGGTATTCATTCAGGGAACAGCTGTCTCTAGCATGTGCTATGTAGTGCATCATACCTGTAACTCCACTAGATGGCACCTCTTCACAAGTTATAAACCCAACCATCTTTCTGTTTGCTTTGTGTGTGGTCCAAATTTCTTTAGAAATGTAACTGACAGAATGTCAAACTTTGACCAACAGGTGAACATAAGGAGCACTACACAACATCTGCCAGATTCCTCCTAACATATCCTACCCACGGACACAAGGGTTAAAGTCAGTGGCAACTGCACATACATCTCTAAGGATAGAATTTAATCTGAACTGAACTGTGCTTGTAGCTGATCATTTATTTTTCTTTAATATACATTTTATCTTCACTTTTGTTGCGCCAGTTGCAGACTATTTAATCAAGATCTTCTTGACATTTGGACATTTTAGAAGTAACTGGGGGAGAGGAATATTTTCACAACCTTTTTTGCCTCTATTAACTCTACTAGTGAAAAAGCAAAAACACAACGCCCCTGAGCAATCAAGGATTTAGCATCCCTGCTTGTAGAAATAATGTGAAACCAAAACACAATCCTGGGCTTTCCTCTACACCAAGCTTTTCCACTGCAGCTTTTATACCTTTTATTCAACTTCCAATCAGAAGTTATTTTTAGCATTTAGCTATTTTTAAATTTAAACATCATTAACTGGTGAAGAGGCTTACTTACTAGGATTGCATGACTAACATCCAATAAATAAAGATTATTTTCATAATTAGATTATATGTTAGGAGAAACATCTTCTTGGAAGAGCTCACAGTAGAGGTCAGAGAATAGGAAAGCTCCTAATGGAAATGTTGCTGACTTTTTCAGTAACTATTCCACTCAGGGTGGGAAGGAAATGCTGTCTCCCAGGTGCAAAGCTCATAGAAGAATTTCAGACTTCCAAAAGCTTTTTAAAAGTGGCTGCTGTTTTGTATCTAAAAAAATATTTTAGAATGTTCAATACATGTTCATTTTAAAAGTTTCTTCCAGTAGTCACAGCCATTCATACAGAAGTTCACTGCCCCTGTAATTCTTCCTGGACCCCTTTTCCCCACTCCCCACCCCCTTCATTCTGGTGTCCTAGCAATGTGGATCTAACAGTTTTAAAACTTTGTACAAAATACACAATAGAACTTTAATGTCCATCTATACACAGTAATGAGTCAAGTATAAAACTACCATCAACACAAAACCCCGGTAACTGCATATGATAAATCTCTGTGAGAGACAGGGGCTACATACAGTCTCAAATATTTTTGTAGGCACTTCTGAAAAGTATACTTCACACTGTTAAGGCACCTGTATATCTTTGAAAATCTGGCCTTAGGTGCTATTCTTTGTCATGGGAAATAAATGACTACACTGATGTTATAAATACATTTCAGACGTTGCCGGTGTGCAAGTAGCAGGAAATTTAACTTCTGCCATCACTTTCTGTTCTGTATTAATCTTTTCATTTCAGATAATAAATGGAAAGCACTGTGAGAAACTGCTGAAGTAAATGCTCAAAATGCAGGCATGATTACACCACATATATGCAGATGATGCAAATCTAGCCAGCCAGCTCTGTGCAGAGGAAAGTCGCAAAGACTAACTTCTAGGTCTACGACAATTACCTGATTCTTCGTGACCTATGAATAGATATGGCTAGGGGACAGGAACCTTCTAAAGATATGTCCACATTGCAATTAGGAGATGGGAAAGGCAAACTCAAACTATATCTAATCTAGCAGTTTAGTTACAGCAGTCCAAGTACAAACCTTGGCATTTAATTCAGGAAGCTAACCTCTGCATCTTCAGAGCTGTTTTCTCTCATACATTTTATATAAAAGCTAGTCTGGATATGCCTACACACGCTGCAATTACGTATCTGACTGCAGTATAGACATAATCAAGTTCTTTCAAAATATGAGATATTCCTTAGCTGCGGGCAGGGGGGCGGAGGGAAGGAAATCATTTAGACTAAGGTTGAGTAATCCAAGTGTTCCAGTGAGGTCCAATCATGATACAGGAAGCAGAGGAAAGCAAATGGTATGAATCCAACTCAAAAGATTATCAATTCTGAATAGAGTAAATGCAAGATATAACAGATTACACAATCCAAACAGTGAAATTCTTCCCCCTACAGAAATCTTTTCCTTTGGATGGGCTGACCAGAGAGAATTAAACCTGCATTTAATATCCAGTGTAAAGAAACTCGTATCCAGAACAGTTTAATGGCAGAATAACACTACCAGATTTAAGTTTGCCAACAGCTTCACAAGCTCTCCAGGATAAACTCTTGAGAGTTGTGCATGTTTCAGCACCTATTTGAGTAGCAAAAGATCTTATACAGAATTTGAGACTATTAAGTGGACTGCGCTGATAGAATTACTGTCATACTTGTGATTATTATTACATTACACTTCAGAATGGGAGAGATTAAAGTACTTTTGACATGCTGAAATATGAGAATTACCAGCCAGACAGAGAAAAGGTAACAAATATCCTACAGAACTTCACGTTACCCTTTTACCTATTGCGCACTTAGTTACACTGTTCTTGAGTTCAGAGAAGGATTTGAGCAGTTTCCATGCATTTTGTAATTAAATATGTATTTCTGTATTACTGGGACCAGAGAAGTTTATCAATAATATATCAATTATTCTGACTGGAAGGAGTGGCCTTCATTCTATTAAATGAAAGAATTGACTACATTGAGTTACTACTAAAATCTAAGGTAATATGGTATATTTAACAAACACAACCAAACTCGGTTGTGTAGTGATATATGCAATTCTCACCCGAGAAAGGAAAAATCAAGTCTGCTCATTATTGAGGCTGAATCTGGTCTGGAGAAGGGACAATTCCTGAATGTAATTAGAGACGGATCAAGATAAGAACCAGAGAATTTTAGATATTCTTTGCTACATAATACGCCATATTCTACCATTGATTTTTAATCAAAACTCCCTACTGAAATCAGTGGCCTAATAAGAGGATAATAGGTAAACGGGCTGCCTGCTTGGTAGGAAGGAACATTTTTGCAGAGTATAAAAAGGGGGCTATTTTAAAGAAAACTGAGATACTAAGGAGATTTCAATTTCAGTTCATTACTGATGTGCTTTAGAATGATATAAATCACATACGGTTTCAGTTTGTGCTGCTGGCAAGAGAATGAGGCAATGCCAACTCCTACCTCTCCTTTAACAGAGCCATTCCTTACACATGTAAGGTAATCATTTAGCCCATGCACATTTAAATGCATGAAAATATCATTTCAACTCTTCTAGGCTAGACACTGGAAATAAATACAGGAAACCACTCTAAAGTTGGGAGAATATGGGAAAAAACTGTAATGTTTTCACAAATTAAAATATTAATGCCTCCACAGTACTAACTACAAGAACATTATTAAGGAATAGCAAAGTAAAAATGTCTCAGCAGATAGCAAAACTTCAGATACATGTAACTAATGAATAGGAAAAATCAACCAAATAGGAGAACAGAGACCTCCGAGTAGAGAATATGATGTCTGCCTCAAAATCATCTCTTGGCTAGCATGCGGCATGTAGTTTCATAGCCCCATGTAGGCAGAGGTTCAGAGGTGTCAAGCCATTGTGAACAGTTCACAGGAAATGTCAGCCCCAAACACAGGAGCCCTGTGAATTCAGTGGATCTGCAAGATTTTGGCTGCAATCAAAATGGAATCAGAAGGGCAAAAAGAAACAAGTTTATGCAGGGGATTTACCCTGAAATCTAAAAGTGCAGATTTTAGCCTATCTTATGAAATCTGAATGTAGCACTGACCCTTGTCCCCCCTCAAAAAATTCAAAGGGCCAGAGTGCAGAGCTTTGAACTCAAGAGCCTACATTTTCAAAAATGATTAATGATCTGGGGTACTCACCTAGATGCACTTTAAAGGGTCCCAATTTCAGGGGGTAGATATGCAACACTATCTGAACAATCAGATTTCTTTAAATATGCTGGGCACCTAAAAAATTCAGTAGACCTGTTTTGATCTGCGCCAGTTCAAAGGGCAATAAACAAAAGACAGTTAGGGAAGATCTGAATTTCATTAGATGCCCAATACATTAAGGAAATAAAATGGTAAGCATTGGCTAACCTCTTTAAGGAAATTTAAGATCTTCTCTGGCAGAAGAGGTTGGAAGTCTTGGCATTAGAATAGGTGAGAGGATGCCTCATTTACTAGTAGCAAGTTCTTTTAAATTCCCTGGAGACTCAGCATTGGGTTTAAGTCTTTAGACTTAATAGAGTCAGCAGCTTACTCAGGGGAATTAAAGACGATGCTTTCATTGTTCTAAAGATACAGAATCTGGCAGGAAAAATTAGAGCATACTGGAGGCCCCAGCTTTCTTGGAACTTCCCAAAGTGATATCTTATTTTTGGTAATTTGTTGTTCAAATCCCGGTATTCCCAAACTCACTGCCTATAGTTTTTTCTTATTCTCCTGGTAACTTTAGGACTGTCTTTTCTCTATGATTAAGGAATTTCACACAGCTGAAAGCAATGTTTCTTGTAGAGTTTTCACTTGCCACTGGGAGTCCAAGCAGATTCTCAATCACAAGGAAAAGTTTATATGTCTAAATGAAAATTTCTAGATGTCAACATTATATGTTTTTATCAGTGAAGATTATATTTTCTTTTGACAGTGATTTTCAGGATACAGCCAGCCCTTCAAAGAATCAGTTCAGTTCAGAACTGAACAGCTGAGTTTATTCTAGCACATTAGGTGAATAGCAAACTTCTACAAAGCCAATTTTGTTGAGCAAATCTTTTCTGAGCTCCTAAAAACGGCTCTTGAATTGATGCTTTCCTGCTCTGCCTTTCTGGCCACTTTCCCCCCGTCTTTCTATGTTCCTTCCTAAGGCGACACCTGCATTCCCAAATAGGCATGAAATATCTATGACAGGGCTTGTAATAGCCAACAGATGACCCCAATCCCAGTCTTGTCCTTTAGGCACATGACTATCCCTTATCAAGACTTCATCCACATTACTTTCTTCCCTTCCCCTCCCCCCACATTGCACCTAACTGTTCCCCACTTTTCCTTTTTATATCTCGAAAACCAGAATACTACTTTCTATTCATCAATAACCTTTCCTTACTCTCTTCTCAACAAATGGTACATTAGGTAGAAAATACTGTAGAAGGAAGGATGGTTTTGTGCTTAACAGGAAGTAAAGAGATCTGAGTTCAAAGACTTACTCTGCCCTAAGCTTCAGTATGATCTTAGGCAAGTCACCTAATCTATCTCTGTTGTCAGTATGTAAAAGTTATATACCACTACTTCCTTTCTCCCAGCCCCCATCTGTCTTGTCTATTTAGGCTGTATAATTTCAGGGACTTCTCCTTAGCTCTATTTCACAGCACTGTTGATTCAAACTATAACTTCAGTTTTGCCCCTAACCTAATTCCAGTCACCACACAAATCTCTTTTGTAAGTGGTGCTTTAATGCAAGCATAGCTGGCATTTCCTGGGAAGCTTATTCAAATTTAAGTACTCCTGATGTTTGAGCTGACTATGTGGTGGGAGGCAGCAGCTCATGTTACAATTCCTCAACTGATTGTTCAATATACCTGTGTAGCTCAACTGTTTTGGAATAGGGTTGCTGCACATTCAATCAAGCTAGACTAACTTAAATAATGTGAGCATGCTAACCTATTGCAATGAAGACAAGTCATCAAAAGTATTTTGCACAATGGATCTCCAATTGTAAAACTGGTGTCACTGTAAAATAAAAAAAGTTTGTGTTCTTCCTTCACTTACCCTCATTCTTAGTTATTCATGACTTACGTAAAAAAAATAAAAAATAAACAAACTTTCAAACTTTCTTTGGATGTGTGTGGAAGCACTTGCTTCACACAATAGCTGCTGAGTAAAAGATTTATCTCCCTGCCAAGCTAAATAGAAAATGCAGGCTTCATTAAACTATTAGGAGTTCAAATTCTACATTTCATTACCATTTGCACTATACTAAAAGATAGCTAGCAACTCCTTGTTGGACTTCAAAGTGAAATAAAAAAGAAGTTTAAGCTGACAAACTCTTCAGTAGAAAAAACTAAATATTTATAGGCTCTGCACTACTTATAGCACCGTGGTAAAGCAAAATACTATGTTTTCCAGCATGTAAAAATCTGAGACACAAGTACTGGTTTGGCTCTTATACAAAAGTCTTTATTTTCTGGTTACCTAAAAATACCTTTATTAGGTTACTGGGATACTGTTTCCTATATTTACAATCACCAGTTTCCCTAAAATGCAGGCAACTTTTTATATATGCACACACTGTACATGTCTGAAATTGATCCATTGTTACTGGTGGCAACCTTCTAGCTATAAAGTTGAGTCATAAACTGCATTTTTTAAAGACTGTTTTTATATAACCTAATTATCCAGATTATTATCCGAGTCATCTTGTTACTAGGCTGAAGAACATCAAAACAAAGCAATACTTTGTGTAACAGCACCAAAAATATGAATGATTTTTTTGTGAGCAGTGGTGATTTCCAAAATTAATCATACTCAGCCTATAATAATAAATGATGGATTTTTATACACTTTGAATATTGGAAACATTTTAATAAAACTTTTAGAAAAATTAGGATTTTTTTACATTTAAATAGAAATTTCAAAGATTTCTGTAAGTAGAGAAACAAAATCTCTATTGTTTCCAAATCTAGGTCAATGGTTTCTACAATTCAAGTTAAAGGACCTGATACAGGCAAAGGGTATTTCTCTTACTTTTCCACCCCCCTTACCCTAAAACTGCTCCAAATGATTAGATGCCTTTAACCAGACACATCATGAAGATAAAAATCCTAAGGACTTGGAGAACCTTACAAAATTTGAATCCTATGAATCATATGCAGTAAACTCTGTGTAGGGATTTGACAGTCAACTGTCCAAAACTAAAAACACCTACAAAAATCCCTCAGCCTCTATTGAGTAGCCTCTGTAGTGCTCTTACATCTCTCAATCATCATGTTATCATCTCGAGAATGGATTCTACTCTAAGCATTTCTCAAGTTCCCTCATTGTGTGAATAGCAAAGTTTACCCTTCAAAAGAACTCATCCAACTTTGTATGGTTTTTACGTACAGAAACATGGAACTTGTGGATGATGTGGTGAGACAACCTATTATGGAAACAGGTCAGCATGCTGCACAAGGTAAACAGCTTTGTATAACAGTGTTAAGAATCTGGCTAAGGAAAACAACAAATGAACTAACTCCTGGCCTCCTATTTCCAATTTGCCTTATTACTGCCCGTAACTTCCAAGTTTGGACTCCAGAAACCCTTCTTTATTTTGTTTAACACCTTGATGCTAGATTAACTCTAATGTATAGTTTATGAAGCTATATTAACCTTTGTATGGTTAACACTGAATGTTCTCATTTACCAGGGAACTGGCGATTGGAGATGGAACAGACCAAGGGTGGGCAAAATACAGTAGGAGCCAAGGGGAGCCATGGCAGGCTCCTGCCCCCCTGTGGGCAGGCAGGGGTCTGTGGAGCCAAGCTGAGGCGTACCAGTAGGGAGAGCTGGCCCGGCTTCATGCAGCCCCTGCTGTCTGGGACCCCATTTTCCTTCTGCCCTGCTCTGGGGCCTGCCGACGCTGGCCCCAGGGCACCAGCATAGGCCCCACGCTCCTGCCCAGCTTCCGCTGGCTCCCGCGCACCTGCTCACTCCCAGTACCCCTGCCCCAGCCCCATGGTACAGGCAGGGAGCAGCACGCAGCCCCAACCTCACTCGCTCATGGTAAACGAGCTGGTAGTCAGCACGGGAGTAAAGCTGCCCCTCCTCTCTCCATGGCCAGTGCCCCATGCTGCAGCCCACGTGGGGCCACCCCACAGGCAACACTGCCAGGCAGTGTTTGCTGCAGCTGCCCACCCAGAGCTCACGCCACAGTAGGCTGCGGTGCAGCTGCTTCACCACCACCTCTGGGCTGCCTAACACGGCAGCAGTGGCCATGTGGAGTAGCCACAGGGCAGCCCAGGGACAGTGGCAAAGTGGCCGCACCACAGCTCCAGATGGACAGCCACAGCAAACACTGCCTGGCGGCAGCGAGCAACCGGGAGGCTGCTTTCCTCTGTGCTGAGCAGCCGCTGCTGCTGCTGCAGCTCAGCCCCAACAGGCGAGCTCAGAGTCGGCGCAGGGCCCAGGTGGCGGGGAACCAAGTAGTGCTCAGCATGGGGGGGGGGAGTAGCTGCTCCCCCTCCCAGTGGCTGGCACCCCATGCTGCAGCCGCTTGGAGTCCGTGCAGGGCTGCCTGAGCCTGCTCTCCATTGCTCGGTGATGCAGTAGAGAGGCAAGCCAGCTCAATGCAAGCTGCGAGTAGCTGCAGCAGGGGGTGCTGGCCACGATGAGGCGGGGGGGGGACACACACACTTTTCCCTCGTGCTGAGCACCAGCTCATTCTCCGTGGGCAAGCATGGGCCATGTGGGGTCAGGGCTGCACACTAACTCCCACCTGTACCACAGGACTGGGATGGAGGCACTGAGTGAGCAGGCATGCGGGAGCCAGCGGCAGTCAGGCAGAAACACGGAGCTCACACCCGCGTCCTGGGGCCAGCGTCAGCTCTATGGAGCCGGGTCAGCTCTCCCCCCGCTCCCTGCTGGTCCAGCGCAGCCTGGCTCCACAGAACCCTGCCAGCCCACACCCAGCGCTCCTACTGCCCCACCCTGGGCCCCACTGGCACTGGCCCCGGGACACTGGTGCAGGCCCCACACTCCCACTCACTTCCACTCCCCACTGCCGCTCTCCCCACTTACCTGCCCACCCACCGGCTAGCCACACTGCACTACATGGCTGCCATACCCGCATCCATATACACACCCACACATCTCCACAAACCCCCACTTCTGCATATACACGACAAATGCACACAAATCAGGACAAAAATATTTTTAATTAAATTAAAATATATTATTATGGGTGTTTGATTTTTAGTATGTAATTTGTTTTTGTTTTTCCTAAGATAGCAAACCCTCTTCCCCAAAGGAGTACTTCCAGGGGCAAGGGGAGGGGCTTCCAGTGGCAAAAGTCAGAGGTTGGTACACGACTTCAGATCCCAAGATGGCAGGACTTCAGGTCCCAGGGGGCAGGACACCTGTCAAAGGGTAAGGCTACCCATGCGGCCCTCGAAAGTTTGCCAGAACTCGGTAAGCAGCCCTCCTCTGCCCGAAATAATTGCCCACCCCTAGAATAGACAGAAGCCTCTTCTTTTCCCCCTAACTCACTGATGGGAGAGGGGCAAGGCTGGAATTGGCCCCTACCTCCTCACAAGTCTCCAGATCATTACTTTTTCAGGATGCGGAGCAATCTTTGTGCTACATGTTTCTTTTCATTACCAACGTTTCCTTCAGCATGGGACCATCAATTCAGGAGAGACAATTCTCATTTGTATCTATTCCTTATTAATGCACTTATCAAGCATTAGCCAAAAAAGATACAGCAGAGCATCAGAGAGGTATTAAGTAGCCTTAAAAATGCATGGAGTGCTGCTTTCATCCTTCAAAATGGGCTATCCAGGAAATTTATGCTTATCTGGAAGACTTATCTTTGTTGACAAAGGCCAAGAAGGCACCAAACCTGGAGTATTCACAAAATAAAACGTAGCTAACAGAACACACATTTGCCCTGTGGGGAGAGAAGGAGGCAGAAATCTTAAACTGGATTCTGCCATTTTTAAATCAGCCTGTGTGTGCTGAACTTCTGTTCTGTTATGGGTATAGACCAGTTTCTAATCACTTATACTGGTAAAAGTGTAATGTCTCTACCTAGCCCTGGAATTCAAAAAAGAAACAAAATGGCGTAAGCCACCACTTAAACTGAGTTCAGAGTGCATCGAGTTGTCCACTTCTGGTTTCCTCCTGTACTCAGAAGCAAAAAAAAAAAAAACAACCCACCTATTTTTCCAGCTTGCTTGATGGTCTACTCTTTGGAAGCAATGATAATTACTTTTAAAACATCAACACAAGACCTTTCCTGAGGGACACAGACACCTGAGCCAGAATTTTCACAGTTCTCTAGATGTGCATGGCATTCTATATTTTGACTTGAAGATATGAAATTTCTGATACAAATCAAATTATATAAATAGGTCTAAAAAACTAAGACGACAAATTTTTTAAAGGAAAAATGCTGGTACTCATATCTCATTGAAGGAGCTGTATTTTGATGGATTTCTTGGCTGCTTTCCATCTGAAAATACGTGATGATATTTTGGACCTGATTAAAAAAAAACAACACTAAAATCGTTACAGTGCTTCCCCATGAGCCTAACAAGTCAGGAATATAAGATGTACCAGACACTACCCCTAGTACTCTGAAGAGACTTGGAGGTGCATCAAACTATACTGAACAGTAAAGCATCCCTGAAGCACTGTAACTTGGATTAAAATTTATAGTGGAGAATTCTCCTAGTGACCCCATTATCAGCCTAGCATGGCGAAGAGACCTGTTCTTGGTATATGATGTCAACAGCTATTTAGGGAGTCTTAATCAGAAGGCATTTAACGATACAAACAGCAGTACCTCCTAAAGGAGAGCTTGGAATAATTTTTAATAATAATAAGAAGCAGCAGCAGTAGTAAATTGTATAAAAGTTTTAGGTAGAATTAATGCACTAGAACTGTTAGTTAATTTATCTCAGCTGAAGCCATGATTCTTAAACCTTAATGTCTCTGTTGCTTCAATATTTAAGAAACAGTAATTAACCCCTGTCTGTTCCTGCCGTTAATCTAAGGTCTGATTCTGCTTACACCAGTTCTGCACCACAGGCACTCCACAGAATTTGATCCAGCTATTCCTGAGTTACATCAGCATGAAAGAAGAAACAGGCTTTTCATGTAAGATTTTTGCCCTCTAGAATGGTTAAGAGATTTTGCTTTTACATACAAAACACCGTTCTCTGAGAACAAGGTGACACCTTGTTACAGAGGCACTAACAGGCACTATTTTGATAAAGCCAGCTACCTAATGGCTTAAGTGTCTGCTGTATGTACTACTAGTGAAGAAGAACTTTCCTAATGCGCATTTTGCTAGTCCAAACACCTAATAATTCACACACGGGCTAGAGCTGTTGGTAGTACCACACTTCTTAACAACCATTTAACAGCAGGAGTCTGTGGTGAGATCACATTACTGAGACGCCCTTAAAAAATATACTAAACAGCAGTTACCAGTATACTATGAAAGAGCAAACTTAACTATGATTCTCAAAAATCAGTGAACAAAGTATTTTGTGATGACATTTTTTGGCTGTTCTTGTTAAACTGCAAAGTACAGTGGATTAGTCACCAATCCAAAGGAACCGGGTTCTACTATGTCTGAACGTTTCTGTGGCAATAACATAGTTAAAAGGGAGATGGCACTGCATTTTGAACGCTTTCTTCAGTTGTTTATTACAAGTTTCTCATGAATTACTTTTGGACTTGGAATTCCCCATAATTGGTTTCAACATACAGAAAAAAAAATTCACACTGTTAAGTGAAAATCCAGTTTTGAGTTCTTTTATACCTCCCCCCCACCAACACACAATACATACAACAACATTTCTGTTTTTCAGAAATA
Organism: Gavialis gangeticus; assembly: GCF_001723915.1. Lineage (NCBI taxonomy): Eukaryota > Metazoa > Chordata > Crocodylia > Gavialidae > Gavialis > Gavialis gangeticus. Next base: position 72,069,787 of record NW_017728992.1, on the reverse strand, counting down.
TTGCACCCTGAAAATACAAATTTTGCTTTTGACTTCAACTAAAGCAGAATCTGCCCCTTTCATTTTATCAGATAACTCATTAGGAACTTTGTTTTGTTTTGCTTTAATTTAATTGTATATATAGTTTATAAAGAGGGATCAGTAAACTGTGTATTGACCAGGCACAAATACAGAACACTTTTCTTACTGACTTAAGATAAACTTTTTATTGCATTTGGGTCATCTTCTGTCAACTACTTTAATTAATTACACAATTGTGAAAGGTGAGATTCCCCCATCTGGTCCATGCATATAAAGGCTTTGAGCTCACCTTGCCTCACACAATTTGGTTTAAGATGTTTTTTTCTGGGTATATATTAAGGTGGAGTGTTGGAAAAGAAAATTCCTTCTTTTACATATCCTGAAGTTCCTGACTACTGCTCTCCATATTTTCCAAACATGTCATAGTTTTTCCCCTTGACTTAAACAATAAGTGAGGAAACAGATTTCCTGATAAATAGGCACAGATGAAATGGCTTTGGAAATATATGAAGTAGGGACTGTCTTTTTACTCTGTTTGCACAATACCTATCACTACAGCTTCCCTGTTATAATTTGGTAACCTAGGTGCCTTTTCTGTACAAAACTTAACAGTAATGGTAATATTTTGGCATGTAGTGGGATGGATGAAGACTTGATGCAAATAGTAGCCACCACCTCAATACTGGGAACTATAGGCCAAGTGTCCAAGGAATATGTCTGCTTCAGGAAAGCTTTGCAAGAAAAGCATTTCCCCTATGGACACAGCTGTCCCAGAAAGGATGAAGTTTATACTGGTATATTCAAATTACCTCTCCCCATGCAAAACAAGCATTGGAGTAAAAGTGCAATCTATTAGAACTGCATAGATTGTAAGAGTTTTTGCTGAAACACGGTCAGACCCCCTTCAGATTTTTATCACAACATATGAGGTGTGACTGTACAATGAAAGACTTTTAAGCATACAGTTAAGGGGGTAGCTTAGATTTGATAATTAACATCTCTCAACCTTAACATTATACTAGCTTCATTTTTCCATTGAAAAAAAACCAGGAAAATATGAATAGGGCTCAAAGAAAATGGAAAGCTGTCCTTGACCTGGATGATGAAGAGCCATTTTCCTACCAACATCTATGTGCCTGGTGCTGTGACAGCACCCCTATTCTTTCCCAATTTACTTTAATTACTGAGTACTGTATTCATGGATCATACCATATTGGGTTTTTCAGAGGTCACTGATGAAACTAAAACAGACATCACTGGAAAGAGAACTACCCCAAGAATATGAATAGATAACATGTAATAAATTCTGTGCCTTTTCTCAACTATGGAAAGCCAAGGTTTTGAAAACCCAGTGACTGTATGGCATAAAAGCTAATAAGTTATATCATTCAGATAGAGAAATTAATGAAATGCCCATAAAGTCATCTATTGTCTCTAAATCACTGCATATCTTACATTTCAAATTATGGTAGAATGGTATGAATATTACTGTTTATACACTTTGGCTCCTTCATGAATAAATGATAGGGGTTATGCATTTGAGTTCTACCCTATTATTCAAATCTGTAAATCTGCTGTTAGTCAACAGTCAAGAGCACTGTTGATGAAGGATGGAAATATTACCCTGTAAGACTTATTCGATGCTGCAAAGGGTCATGAGGGATTGAACATTATCTTAAAACAAAAGCTGAACTTTACTGAAAACCCAAAGGACCATCTCTTGTGAAGCAGCAAAGCTGTCTAAAGGGCATTTCATTTCACTGACTCTGCTTAGTTTGCACAATTTACTTGCAAAAATGAAACACACTGGTTATATCAAAACTTGATGTTTCAGTCTTAAAACTCTTAAAGGCATGGTTGTTTATGAGTTGCAGGGCTGACAAATGTATTTGTCTCATGTTCCTGCTATGTATTTTGCATTCAGCATCTAGTATGTTACTTCTTTGACAAAGTGCCTTTAGCTAACAAACAAGAAATGAAGAACCTTGCCAGAAACAGACCAAGGTTACAACGTTACAATTTACTTAACAATAAAAAGAGGAAGCCCTATATTTATCAGCTCTACAAGACTCCTGAAGAACTGAAATTTGCAAATGACCTACATTATATTAATTCTAAATGCAACTACCACCACTGATAATTTATTCCACCAATAATCTTTTAATTCTAATAATGGCAACTGGCAGCATGGCTGAAACTGGCATCAAAGGTAATGTACCACATTGCAATCTTCTAACCACTAACAATCCTAGGAGGTCTTATAATACAGGGCAATATATTTTTACAGTTGACAGTCACTGAACTAAAGGACACAGCTTCTTGAGCTCTATGTAAAAGTACATGCATAGAGGAATTACAAAGGGGTGTAATTTAATGTTGGAATCACTAAGCCAAGCCCCCTGAGTTTCCCTCATGTGGTCTATGATGTCAAAATAATCCCTCAGTGAAAGACACGCTGAGGGGTGTTCTCAGTAGAATGGGATTGTCAAATAAAATTAAGTATTACCTGTCTATTTCTTGTAGGAGAAACTAATCTTCACCAATGATGTTTAGGCAAGCCCTATGATAAGTATATGCTTTCTGAAAGATAAATTCCAAGAGTTCTTCCATGGTTTCATATGGTCCAGGACAAAGCAGAAATGTCATGTTTCTTTTATGCATGTGAGGAAAATAGTAGAAAACAAGTTTGTCCTGTGAACCTCTGAATACCAAGGCATCAACTCACCATCACTGAAATGTGTGGCTACAGGGACCTCGCCTAGGGGCTGGCAGTAAGACTGTCTTGTATACAAGCAGGGCCACAGCATACCTTAAGGACTGCCAGGGAATCGAATCACATCACTATAGCTGGTGTTAATAGACTTCTACTTGATGAAAAAAGAAACACTGGTGGGAAAAAAGGCTTCTTATTGAACTCCGCTTCTGGTTGACAAAAACTGTCCTTTCCTTTTAAGGTTACTAAGAAACTTGACTGAAGGAAGCTTTTAAAAAACTTTCAGATAAACTTCTGAAAAAAATTTAAACTTCATTTGCATGACTGAGCTTTAAAGCCTCACTATTTTGGTCCTTCAGACTTCTGAGACTCTTGGTCCCAATGTTTGACTACCCACAAGCATCTCTATAGTGCCACTTACTCAATCAGAAAATAATTAATATCCTTCCCTGACAAAACAGCAACACTTCATCTCTACCACTTTATATAAACACTAAAAAAAAAATCAATCAATCAATCACCCCCTCCTCCCCCAAAGGAGTACTTCCAGGGGCAAGGGAGGGACTTCCAGTCCCAAGTGGACAACCAGGAAGCAGGGTGCCTGCCAAGGGGTGGAGCTACCGTTGCAGCCCTGGGCAGCTCACCAAAACTCATTAAGTGGCCCTCCAACTGAAATAATTGCCCACCCCTGCACTACAGTAAGATGAATAATACAAGTAATCCCTTTCAAATCATTCTGGTGACAGGTCATTGGAAAGAATGAGACAATTTACACATGGGGAAATTGCAGGTGAAATGGCTGAGCTTTGTCAAAGTTGAGTTGGAGGTTGGCAGGGGGAGAGGGAGGAGGAGGGATGAGACACAAAAAACATATCATAATGGAACTCTCTAGAGGAACTATGATCTCTCCACAATTCCCAGCTAGTTACCAAAGTTAAAAAAAGACAAATACAGTATTTGGTGTGCATCAGCAAATACATACAGGAACATTTTAGTAAGTTAATTATGCAGATTGGTTTTTCCTTTAAATGCTTGAGCAAAGTCTAAGATTTAAAACGCATCTGTCTGCCATAAGGCACAACACAAATTCTAACTGAACTTAAAAGGAAGCTTAAACCTCAATGTAGTTACTACAGTCAGAAGGCTGTCATTATTAATATATAATGATCATATATTTCAGCTCCTTTTAGCTGTGCTTAGAGATGAAATATGAGCCTTATAAGGAAAGAACGTTTGAAGACAGTCACTTATTTGTGAAAGCTTTCCCAGCCATTTATTATTTCACACACTTTATTTAAAGGTTGAAAACATTTCAAGAATCTCACATCTAGGTATTAATATAAAGATGCTGTCTTTTCCATCTTTGCTATTTTTACTAGGCTCTAAGCTAAATTTACAGCTGCTGACCAACAGGCAAACCAAAAATTAATGTATATACATATAGGCAGCCACTATTACAGTCTGACAAGTAATATATTTCTATAAATAGCAAGGTCATGATGCAGAATATATAGAAATAAACAAGATTTTTACCATGCTTCTCAGTTTGCAGCAACTATTTGCTGGGCTTTGTTATTTGTGGCTTGAAATGGAACTTGGAAACATCTTGCCCTAGGATGCCACCGGGCTTTACATTTTAGACTCATAACTAAATAGCTCACCCAATGCTGCCTTCTCACTATCCTTTTTGTGTTATCTGGCATCTGTTGAGCACAGTAAGATAGTACTAGCCTGCAAAGCTCCATTTTCAAAGGGAGGGATGTATTTGCATATATGCAATGTCCATTCATGCACACACACACTTTTGTACTTGCACCCTACCTATCCGGTTATCTGTTCATGTGCTCAGAACCATTTATGCACATGTGCCCAATAGCTTTAAATAAATACCCACAAATATATGGCTATAAATGGAAAGTATGGATTTGAAAATCTTGTTTGCAGACCTTAGTCATACATTTTTGGTAGTTCTCCACAATTTTCTATGTATTACTTAGTCTTCCTGGTTTCAAGCTGTGTTTAAAGAGCACCTAAAATTTCATGAGGAACTCGACATTTAGTTCCAAACTAATTCTGTGAATGTCACTAATCGTTTTCTTTCTCTTTCAAAATTAAAATATAGGTATTTTGGTAAAAAATGCAAACACTTTCATAATGGAGACCCACAAAAAACAGCCATTTATATTCAGCTATTTAGACTGTATAAAACCTGATACTTTGTCCAAAAATGTCTGAGAGATGTTTATTTGCAGGCATTAGAAAATGCCAATGTCTCATACCAACTCAATGCACATTTTTCACAACCACAAGACTAACAAATGATTTGCAAAACCTGGGACTCTACAGATGGCACAGCCCTGGGAAAACACAGGGGAGTGATTATGTTGAGCCTAACTCATCATTAAATATCACAGAATTTCCTAGAAATCAGATAAGACTAAATATATATTTTCAATTATGTAGCAGGCTCTATTCTTTTTAATGTTGGGATAAATCCTTATTTCGCAAAAAAGACAAGTCAAAGGGACCTAACTGAGGAGAACTTACTTCAAGGCCAAGAGAACAGAAATTTGCCTCCTGCCTGAAACTGTTATCAGCAGGCACATCTACACAAGGTGCTTTACCGTGCAGCAGACTAATTTGCTGCTGTTGCTGTTATAAGGTAAGAACTGCTATCTTAAAAAAAGATCAGAAACATCCAAACTACACTAACACTGATTCCTTTCACTGAGAGAATTTTGTATTTCTGTTCAAATAAAGCCGGGGTGTATTTAGTTGCATTAATTGTATGTGGCTGTTACTGGATTTCCAATATCACAATGAAAAGAAATCTTCATGACTGGTAAAATTCATGGGATGTACTGTTCTTTCCCCCTTCTCTGAAGCGTGGATACTCAAAACCATGGTTGGCAAAACTGTGGTTGGCAAGCAAAACCTGTATAAGATTAGACCCTTCATTTAAACATATGGGCACTTCTACAGCCTCACTACCTCTGGTCTTCTACTTGAAGCAAACTCTAGCTTCTAAGGGGTTTCACCTAAACAGAATTCCCCATGTTTCTTCAGTCCCTGAATTGATTACTGTTGCACCTGTGACTATTTTAATTCGCCACAGCTAAACCAAGTCTTACTGGCAGTCTCCTGTTAGGAATCAGCAAATAGAGTTAGTTCCTCTTTCAGGATAAATCTGTACAGATGTGACACTGGATTATTATTAATGGCATTGATATAATCAGGTAGGAATTGCTATATTTAAAAAAAACCAAAAACATCCAGACTATACAAACACCAATTCCTTTCACCGAGATAATTTTGTCTTTCTGTTCAACTTCTTCTGAGTTCCAGTCATACTGCAATATTTAATTAACACCTCAGAATAGGGTAATAATGGGAAAGAATTCTCCTTTCTAGTCTCATTGAGGGCTACTGAAAAAACAAAATGGTATAACAAATGTAGAATAAAGAGGCAGCATAGCTGTCATGCAGCATCTGTATAACATTAGCCTATGTACACACGCTTCCAGTGAAGACGTGAACTTCAAAACTAATGGGGAGGAGTCCATGTGCCCTGAGAAGAGGAAGAATCCTACCAGCCTATCCAATTCTGTTCTTTAGGGATATGAAAACAAAACAAGGGGATGGACAAAGAATCTCAGGTCTCTACCATATTACTTTCTTAAGGGTTTTCTAAAATGTACATAATGTGAAAAAATGCTTAGATAAACCACACTATCATTTCAGACTTCTCCAGTACATCAATGGTAATAGGAAATACAGATGTGCACTGACAGGAGAATGAACCCCATAATCTGACAGCTGTGATATATAATAATTGATTCCACAGTAAACAGTAGTGAGACCACAACCAATGATTAGAACTTCAGAAAAGAAAATAAGCCACAGAGGCCAACTGAAGCTTTTTTAGCATAGTAAAAAATACTAAAAATTGCCCCTGAAAATGTATTTGGTATAAAGAGGAATGGAAAATACCAGTCTTCAAAATTAGTTCTCAAGCTGTTGAGTTAAACCAAAAAAAAACAAAACCAAAAGACAACAATTTATAATATACATAACAAAAAAAATATTAGTCAGTAGGGTAGTGTTTCATTAGTGATGATCATGATGATGATGATGATAAGTACTACGTGCATTTTTTCATGTTAATCTATAGCAAGTATGGAGAATCAGGTTATAATTATATAAATTACCCAATATTAGGGCAAAGATTACTCTGTTCAATACACCATTTATAACTCTTCCACTAAATCTAAACATCTGGCAGCAAGTTAGGTATCTGGAATTAGTGATGCCTTTGAAATGTCATCCTAAAACTAAATCAACAGGTCTAGCCACACCGCTTGTGAAATGGCTATATTTTCAAAATCCTCTGGATTAAATGACAAAACAGGTGGAATTTGTTTAGTTAATTCCACACATCTACTTTTGTCAAGGTGCATAGTGTATCTGGTAAGGAACACGCAGGACCAGATGAGCATGTATGATTTACTAGGGTTGCAATCTGGGAAACATTCATTTAACATTTGCATATCTCTATCCGATGACATTCTTTAATGGTAAATAAGCAGTTTGTATCCCAACACTTTAAGTAAAATTAAATAAACTGCAAAAAAAAATACAAATGTCAATTATTTTTTTTAAAGTTTAACAAGTACCTCAAGACTACCTCAAGGCACTCGCACTATTAAATGATAAACAAAGCAAACCTTGCCTTCAGCAAAAGAACAACATGCAAATACATATCTCAAGGAATACACCTATCAGTGTGGGGTTTTCTTGCAGCAACATCAATGTTTTTAAAAGGACTTTTTATTTAAACACTTAACTTACTATTATTCCTTCAGTGAGCATGGAACATCCCTCTTCCATCCCCCTGAGTCTTCTGTACTCCCTACCTCTGTAGGGAACACATGACCCCTTCATCTCTCATTTCCTCCACCTCCTTTGTATTAGCCAAATGCTGGCTCTCCTCTCACACAAAACTTTGGCAGCTGCACTTGCTGGCCCTCCCTTTATCCACTTTTCCTGAGACTTCACAAAAACATAGTGATGCTTATACAGGACAAATGGTCTCTCCACTTGTTCTGAATTTGTGCTTCTCCTGAGCACCATTCAGAAACTTCTCCCATCCCTCTCCCAGTGACTGTGATCCACAGATCCCATACTACTCTCTCCCACTGCCTATCCTCTCTAACATACACTGGTAACAGCTTGGTTGTTCTTCTGTCACTGCTTCCATTAATTCACTTATGCATGCATACAACCTCTTCAAGCTGGGCCAAAAGCCACTAATCTGTCCACCTTCAAATCCTCATCAACACCCATTTTTGTTGTGATGCTTACAGTAATTTATTATTAGTTACATCAATCCTTACTGCTAGCAACTAATATCATATTATCTATGGAGGCAGGGGATATAAACAAATAGAGTTGCTATGCATACTCTATATAGACACATTCATATTCCTATTAATATGCATCACACATAAATACACAGAATTACTGTGGTATTTGAAGTATATATGAATCAAGACATGCGAAAACCTTGCCTTACAAAAGTCAGTGGTGAAAACTCTCTAGACTTGAACATGTCATGGATGTCACGTAAATAGACAATCTTTTTCTTGTAGGGACTCAACTCTGCAATACTTACTCTAAACTTCCAATAATTTCAACAGAAATTCCATGAGTCCAAGGGAAAAGTGCTGGGACAAGGACCACTGTTGGATCATTCATACTTCAGCTGCCAATACAGGAAGTACTAGATTTAGTTATCTTATGTTGTAGATGTTGAATGCCAGTTTTGATGCTATAAATCAGAATATATTTGTATTGATTTTAGACAACAAATTCCTAGATAAGGTCGTATTACTCATGAAGAAATTTTTCAGCTCATACTTTGCATAATTTCTATTCCTCCCCTGGAAGAATATCTACATGTGAGGTCTATTTGGAAATATTAATGAGCTTCCAAGATATATGTTGTTTGTTTATTCTTTACTCTAACATTTGGATGAAACCCTAACACACACACACACACACACACACACACACCTTCTCCCCCCCAGTGCACATTTTCTTCTTCGCTACCTTAAATCTTGGCACATCTGACAGAGTTTTTATCATGCTCATTATTTTTGGTCTAAACCAGCCTGAACCACTTGCATATCATATTAGCACACTATTTCTTTCTTCTTCTGGAAGTCTCAAAACACTGAAACTGGATTTCAACCAAATAAATACTTAATGGTCAATATTTTCTGCATTGTGTCAATCTCAATCTCAATGAATAAAATACTTAAGGGTGAACCTAGTAAATTAAACATTTCAACATATGAATATCTCTTAAAAGAGATTTATTTTTTAAAAGCACATGGTCTACCAGAGCTAACCAACAAAGGTTATGCAAACTATACTTTGGCTAGTACATAAACAATTTTGTTACGCATTAGTAATGTACTATTGCCATAAATATTCCTTTTTCCTATGCACATCAACCCCGATAGTGCTGGAAATTAAAACAAGTAATTCATTTGTAAAATAAAGTCACTATGGCAGAAAAGCTATCAGTATCGCTATATACTATATTTACTAGAATATAAGATGAACCTGAATATAAGACAACCCTCCAATAGTTAAGATTCTATATACGCAAGTGTATATATTTGTCATAATTTTCCAAGTATAGAATCCATTAGAGGTTTGCCTTGAATTTGTCCCACTCCCACTGCTACAGCAGGGGCAATAAATCTGGGGGTGGGAGAGAGTGTCAGGAGGCCCCTTACCCTCTGCCTCTCCCCTCTTTCTATTCTCATTGAGGGCTACTGAAAAAACAGTAAAACAGCAAAGTGGGAGGAAAATTTGAAAACACTAACCCTGAAATAAACATACCTGTAGTAATTGGCATACAGTATGATAGACTTAATTCATCCATAACTGATGCATTTTCCTTTTTTTGGAACTGCTGCACGTTTTAGCACAGATATACCACAGGCAAACTTTTATGAAGCACTTCTGTACCTACTTATATATAGTACAAACTATACATGATGTTAGTCCAAAGCCTTCTTGTATTTGAGTAAATATGGTATATAAATGACCTAACGGAAATGGAAATCTCTCTTTGGGATTCAGATTCCTATATCCTTGAGATTGAAGCTTCTCTTCAAATATGTTTACCGTTCTGGGGGAAAGATAACTTATGGTAAATACATACCTTTTAACTCTAATTTACCTAAAAGTCTGAACATTTTTTCTGACTCAAACCAAGCCAGGTATTTTTTTTCTGACAGCTAAAATTTAAATTCCCCCTCCTAAAATGTAATATGGACTTGAGCTCTCAACTATTTTTTTCAGAGCTTCTCAAGACTTAAGACATTTCTGGGAAATCAGTGTGTATGTGCACGCGTATATATAAGATACAAGCTCAGAAAAAGAAACTCCTGCAAAACATCATGAATGAAAGTTTTGCAGAATTAATGTGTTCCATGTGCACTGTGCCATGAAAGCTGTACTTCCTGAATTCTCTTTTAAGGAAAGAGGATCTATTTGTTTAATTAACTGCTTAAAAAGGCTTTACCACCTATTGAACAGAGGATAAATCACAGAAACCAGTACACAGCTGGTTTATTCAGGCTGTGCACTCAGCAAAATACGTGCAGAAGGTTAAGGTCTGAAGGAAAAAATAAAATCAGCTCCCAAATGCAGTGCCTTAACATATGTTAGGGATGGGAAAGAGATGAAGCCTGATACATCCCACTATGACCCTGACTCCCATAACAGATTAAACACTCAGTCTTTCAGCATTGTACACTTGGCAAATACAGAGAAACTGGCTCAGGGAGAGAGGGAAAAAAAATAAAGCTTTGCTATATAAACTTTAGGTTCACATTTTTGGAAAAAATTGCACTTTTTGAAATTCCAGGTCCCACCCTCTCCCTATTATTATTTATTTACGTTTGCTGGCAGCAACTTACCTCAAATGCTATTTAAGAAAGAAGGCATCACAGACCTATGCCATTTTGAGATAATAAACACCTCTGAAGTGCTGTCAGGTGGAACTGGTGCCTCCAACAGTCTGAGGAACTTGTTATCTCAAAAAACATAAGGTTTGGGAGTGTCTTATTTTACAATTATAAACCAACTCCAAATTTAATTTCAAATCAGTGTTTCTTCCTTCAGGGAAAAAATGTTCTTGTGGTAAGTTTTGCTAGACTGTTGGTACTACCAGAAACTTTGTATTGTGTCACCACTAATGTAGCTTAAAAATACAATACTTAATTGGCAACAAAGCACATTAGTGTTTTTTGTTTGTTTTTATAGAAACAGGGCATAGTACTTCCCATTTTTTACTGGTAGAGTAAAAAGAAATATTAAAAAATTATTATTACTGTTGTCAGTAGTTGGTTTTGCATAGTAGTGGTTTGGACAGAGAGCCTGGAAAGTAAGATCTTCTGTTAATCTGTATACAAGTGCAAAATTCTCAAAAATGTCTAGTTAGTGTGTTTCCACCATGACCTAGTGGACATATCTCTAGAAGTAGAAAACTCTTTGTTCTCCACAACTTAATGAACATGTAGCCTATACAGTTTCCAATGAGCGTCAGCTATAACGGTGATTATTTGTACTTTCAACAGAATTGGAAATTTTGTGTTTTACATACGTAAAGTATTATTTCTTGTTATCATTCAACTGTGACTGTATCTGTCAGTGAAGCAACCGTTAACGATGATTCTCTGGGGCTTTTTCCACCCATGTCTTATGCACTGTACAAAATACACGCACTTGCTCCAGTTTCAGGATTAGAATGTAGAACTATTTAATTTATGTTCTTTGGGTGCCACTACTACTAAAGTGAAGTAATCTAGGTGATAGATCTTACCTTTAAAGTAACTTCCAGCAGCCATTACTAAAAATATAGATGAATATGGGGTGGAAGGATTTGGTTCATTGAACTGCTTTCTCCAAAATAAAGTAGGAAATTGTTTGATTCAAATACAGTCATGGGTCATATACATTAAATCCAAAAACCTATATTATAACATAAAGGACCATAAGCTGAAGGCACAACATGCCAAGGACTTCAGCAAAGGTCTAAATGTGACTAGTCATATGTATAACATTAAGCAAATCCTTACAAAGTTTCCTAGATTGCATTCAGAGTTCACCAATTTTACAAGGTCAAGACTACTCTGCATAAAAACCATGAGGAAAAAAAACCACACCATTAAACCAAATCCCTACATTTTTATAAATCCACCACTAAACATTTCAAGCACTTTACATGCATGTCTCAGTAAAATGGCGAAATGGCAATAATGTGATACGAACTGAAGAACCTCATCAAAGGAATAAAGCTAATTCAAAGCATAATATTGAAAACAACCAGGACAGCAAAAGATTACATAAAAATTAGAAGTGCTACCACCAGAACAAGCATGATTAAAAACAGATTAGTTTTAAATTTTGCATCACCCAAGTAGCCCAGTCAGGCTGCTATATCCTGTAGGTAGGTAAGGGCCATTGAAAAAAAAAAAATCTGCTCCCATCCAAATGTGTTCCATTCACTGGAACAGACATGTTTCTGACTTCCCCTGCTATTAATAAGAATACAGCCAGGCCCAATTTGTTGTCTGAGCAAATGTCCACTTAAACTATCTGACAGATAACATATAATACCAAAAAAGAGGAGGTTAAATTAGAAATAAGACCATGAATGGAGACTTTGCAAACACTATAACTGTTATAGGGGCCAAATTCTGCACAAACTTGATATCCTCTATAAACTGACTGACTTCATAGGGTTTTAGTCCATTCAGATTTACCCCATTACATCTGCTCTTGAACCCAAAGTGCTAACAAAGAAACCCTGACCCATGATTTAAGATGGATCGGGGCAAACTGTGAACTATAATGTTAAGAACAGCAAAAAGATCCAACAAAAGCATCTATACAAATCCCTTGTCAGCAATCATTTACAGATCAGTAGAAACCTACTAAACACAGCTGCAGTGCTACAGAAATATTTGAAAATCAGATTTAAAACATTACCATTGTCATTTTCATTGTCTGAAATATGTTTCACCAGCTGGGTTTTTCCCTATGCTAAAAAGAATTGCAAGAAAGAGTAATCATAATCTGATTTTACTCCAAGGCACATAATGATTTTACGAGTATAAAATGTCACGCAGTAACATTTGATGTGAAGTGGTAGAAACATTCATAAGCAACACCAGAGTTGCCATGCAGGCTTCTACAAGCAAAGTAGACTAAGTACCAAGAGCTGCAGTTCTTAAGGAAGTCAAATACATTATTTTCCAGCTAAACTCACATATTGAAAGGTGCACTTACTGAAGAAGAGCTATAAGAGTCCCGATCAAAGTGGATCCATCAAGCTGATTTAACATAAATGGGGAGATTTTTGCACAATGAAAAGTTAGGTAGTTATTTGCCATCTGTGCCTTTCAAATGTTCATCCTAAAATATTATACTATTCCTTAAGCATAGATGTTAAATGTCATCCTATTGCTTGGTAACAATCCAGGTAACAAACTGCACACTTGAGTAATTTTGAAAAGCAAATGAGCCCTGAGTATGCTCTCCAGAAACTACTGGACTAATATGCAGAATTAGTCTTGATCAATCCATCACCAACAGACTTCATATAAACTTCAAGACAATCAAAGCTTCTTCCAACTCTGTAATTTTAGACCACCGCCTTCACTTTTCTCATCTTCTTTTCAAACAATGAAACAGAGAACTTTAACCAATTTTTCACTTAACATGTTTGACTTTTTTGTCCCTAATGAGCGGTTTAGAAGTTAGTTGCGTAGTTACTAATAACTAACGCTTTAATATATGCTGTTGCATGCTGGTGTCATACATTATCAGTACTTCAATTTCAGAGAAGCGTAGGACTAAAGAAATAATTAGGTCCAATTGTAACCTTTTGTACACCAGCTTTATAGTAACCTCAACAAGGAATTCGTACCAATTAAAACTAAATGTTCAAAGTGCAAACATCTAACCATTTTGATAATGTACAAGAAATGGCAAAACACATCCGATTTCCCACTCCAACCCCTGCAAGATAAAACAGCTCATCACTGATAAGTCAGAACCTCTAAATCAGTGATCAACCTTTTAGTTCTGCAGGCCAGATTAAAGTAATGTAGGGCTGGTCGCTTGTGGAGTCAGCGCACAGATCAGCGCTGCACCACCACAGCCCTATGCATCTGGCCTAATGTGTAGGGTCTAGCATCCGGTTTAGCTAACCAGCCTGTCAGATTTCTCACAAGCCTGAAAATTTAACAGCAGGGGACTGGAAATTAATGCTGCAAACACTCCCCCACCACCAAATTTTCAGACCTGTGGGGAGCCTGGTGGGCCAGATGACAACTCCATGGGCCAGATCTAGCTTGCGGACTAGGGGTTGACACCTTTGTTCTAAATGGTGCCAATGAATTTTCATGTAGCAAGAAACAAGCAAGAAACTCTTACAGGGGTGTGCGAAGCGGGCTGTATTCGACTCAGATTCAGCCTGATTCGGGGGACAGAGATTTGATTTGTTGATTAGGGTCACTGTCCTGATTCGATTTGGCCGAATCTGAAGCTGAAGATTCAATGCTGATTTGGAGAATCAGCAATTCGGCCACAGACACAGCTTTAAAATATTTTTTCTACATACCTTGAGGTACCAGACATGGCTTGTGAACGCTGAGATGGAGGGGCAGATGCAGTGTTGCACAGAAGTGTGTGGGGAAACCCTCCCCCCCGCACTGGCTCAGCAATCAGCCACGGGGGGACCCTGGGTGCCCCCCAGACCCAGGAAGCACCAGTCGCTGAGCCAGGGTGTAGGGGGAGAGTCCCTCATGCACTCCACAGTGGACCCGGAAGTAAACCAGAAGTGCTTCTGGTCCATGTCTGGGTCCACCGCTGAGCACGCTGGGGGCCTCCCTGTGCTCCCGTAGGGTGCTCCATCTGCCCCATCTCAATGTTCACAAGCCACCTGGCACCTCAAGGTACATAGAAAAAACATTTAAAGCCGTGTGTATGTCAGAATCATCAAATCTTTCCGAATTGATTCAGAGTGTTCCAATTCAATTCAGAGAGATCAAAGGGTCTCCTGATTCAATCTAGATTTGGAGATTTGGCTGAATCTCCACTGAATCGAATCAGCAGCTGAAGCTTCACACGCCCCTAATGTTGCATAACTTTCCGTATAAGACTACTGACCTGCAGGCCTAAGTACCAACTTGATTAGACTGGATGTTGTCTGATCCGTACTAGCATGTCTCACCGTGACAGGAACTTAAGTCAGTTCCTCACAATGCCTCAGATTAAACTGGAAGCAAGAAATAAGGACTTTGGAAATCAGGAACACAGTGGAAATCACTGCAAATGCCGACAGGGTAATCATTAATTGGTCCTTATTTAGTGTAATGTGTCACAAGGTCACGTAGGTGCCTTGTGCCTGGAAAAGGGTTAAGAACAGCTGCCATTCACCAGGGCAGCTCAGCTGCCAGTTGCTGGGGCAACCATGTTGGTCAGGTGACCAGAAGGGGATAGGGCCGGACCCTTATAAACAGCCCAGGCCAGAGCCTGGCTGGCAGTTACCTTCTGGCTGCCGGAGGAACAAGAGCTCTGCAGCGGAGTCGAACTGGGTCAAGCAGACTGATAGACCAAGCAGCTGCATCATGTTACAGGGTAGAGAGAACCCTAACCGGGAGGCTGGGCAGGAGAAGCCTGAGGGACCGGATTGTGCATTATAGCCGGTAGGCTTATTGTTCTGTTACAGCTGTTTGGCTTATGGTTCTGTTATGTTAGTTGGGTAAATACACTGGAGGACTGGGTGAGGCTGTAGGGGTGTGAGGAGGCCTCACGGGAGCACCCCAGTGTTCTGGGGGTTCCTGGTGCCTGTAGGGCACAGTGAGCAGTGCCAGGGCAGCACAGCTTGTGGGTGCCGGTGCAGCACTGTATTTGGGGGGTTGTTGACCCCAGCCCTGTGTGGGCAAGAGATGGAAAAGCCCAAGTAGGGCAGAAGACCCTAACAGTGGGTCAGGGGGCCAGGCATGGCTACGGCCTCCTGAGCCCCAACTGTAGAAAGCACGGAGGCAGACCCAGTGGGGTGCTGCCAAAGCACGGAGCCAGGCCCAGTGGGGTGCTGCCTGTATGGGTGAAGCCCCGACAGGGGTCAACCCCACTGAGATGCCCCAGGCAAGGGTGCGTACTGGAAAGAAGCCCCAGGAGGGGGCACACATAAGACTGATAGAAACCCATTTGGGGTGCAGACTGGACAGAGTCCCAGAGGGCTCTACAGTGGTGGGTGACCCCGAAGGGTCACAGGGGCCAGGTAAGGCTTAGGCCGCCTGAGCCCAACTGGAGAGAGGATTGTTAGTAAGCCCGAGAGGGCTAACAAGTAGAGGTCGGAGTGGACGGAGTCCCAGAGGACTCTACAGTGGTTGGGGGACCCCGAAGGATCACAGGGGCCAGGTAAGGCTCAGGCCGCCTGAGCCCTACTGGAAAGAGTATTGTTCGGAAGACCAAGAGGGCTACCGACTAAAGGGGCGCCGGTTGCGTGACAAGCCCAGAGGCGCCAGAGAAGTGGCGCCGGTTGCGTGACAAGCCCAGGGGAGCTAGAGAGAGGCGCCGGTTGCGTGACAAGCCCAAGGGCGCCTGGCAGGGCGCAGAAAGGGAAAGGACCTGATAATGTCTGGAAGAACTGCGAGGCTTGGGGCATGCTAAAGGGGAGGTAGGAGGCACGCATAGCCCATAAGGCTGGGGTGCACCAGGTCACCCCATAGAGAGTAAGAGCTCGGATAGTTTTA
>NW_017728992.1:72047090-72048209 GCF_001723915.1 Gavialis gangeticus | reverse complement strand
GCAGACGAGAATAGAGGGTGCTGGATCGCTAACTTGGCACAGTGGCACGGTAGCATCACTTGTCATGATGAGAGGCTTTAAACCTTGTCCTACCTGCCCATTGCTCCCTGATGCTCTTCTATGCCTCTAGTCTTCCCTTCTCTCATTTCTGTTTTGTTCGGTCTTCTCAGCCTCCTTCCCCATTCATATCAACTCATGGTAAAATAAAGATAAATAGAAACGAATGGTAAAGATTCCAGAAAGATAAATTGTGGGGGAGAGTTCCCATTCTACAACTGAAGGTTGTTAAAAGAGACTGCAAAGTTCTCCTGAGAAGATGTATATAGGGCTTGTGTCTCAGTGGCACCATCTCTGTTTTACACAACTCCAGGCAATGAAGTAATTCCACATGTCCCTCTGTCTTCACACATGTATTAGAATGTACCCAGAATTATAAAAAGGGTACCAGAAAGAAACTGCTATGTGGTGGTTCTTAAAATATGTAAAAGCAACAGTTTTGCAAGTTATATGTACCGATGTGGTCCTAGTTCCATGAATATGCCATGAGCGACTCTGGTGATCCAAAACCTTGCATAATTTATCAAATATTTGACTGCAAAGTACTGAGCCCTCACCTGTGCTTAGGCGCACATTCAATCAAGTCTTTAGCTTGTGGTATATGAAAGTGCTACTGTTAGTCACATCAGTGTTTTGTTGTATAACATTTGAAATGAGTTTCAGTAAAAAAAAATTGGGGGTTCACTGCTATACTCGAACAACAAGTCATAGATATTGTCAGAATTAGCCAGTGCATTATGCAATCATGTTATTATGCTTTATTCTCCACTTTCATGTATGCATTATGGTTGTACGGGAAGTTTTGGATAGGGATGATCCTGCCTCAGGCAGGGGTTTGGACTAGATGACCTCTGGAGGTCCCTTCCAGCCCTACTTCTCTATGACTTACCTCAAGTAACTGGGACTGCCTTTATTTTTTTTAAGTCTTTCACTAGGTCATTGCTTAAGGTATTTTAGTGTGCGCACTATGTACGCAGTCAGTCATTTCTCTATACATATTCATGTGCTTCTCCAAACACTAAGGGAATGGTGTTTTGAGGCGGGCTTTGGCTTCCTTGATCA
>NW_017728992.1:72044567-72047079 GCF_001723915.1 Gavialis gangeticus | reverse complement strand
TCCCTTCTGACCCTAGAAACTATGAAACTATGAAATTAAATGCACCATAACTTTTTTAACTACTATTAGACAGTACACATTGCGCCCGATCTCAGCCACTATAAATCAACACAGTTCCACTAAAGGCAACACCACTTGTACCAATTTGCAAGTACGTGCACCATATGAGCACCTGGCTACTGGGTAAAGTATTTTATGAAGTTTCTTTTTAAAAAAGGTGGATAATAGAAATTAATATTTTTCTAAATATGGGAAGAAAAATTCTTTCTTTTTTATGAGTGAAGCATTACTTCATAAGAGAAGGCATGATGGAGATTTCACAGTTGTGCAATAGAAGCTATATTATACTGTGTAATCATTTGTTTTTTCTACTGAGATTGTTACAAGGGAAAATTACTTTTAACTGTGTTCCGTTTCACTGTAGAGCTACTACAGGTTTTTACTGATTGGCTTTAATAGGTTTTGCCCTTTCATGACAAACCCTCAAACTTCAAAAATTCTAATTTTGCCATTTTACTAGGAAATTTAAAGCGGTACTATCAACTCAGAAAATTCTGTTAAGTCTTAAGATACTGGGTGTTACTACTTAAAGTCTCAGGCCCTGGGGTTAACTGTTTGCTTGAGAATCCTTGTATTTTAGCAAAAGAATAAGCAATTTCTTGTTCTGTTCCTCTAAAGCTTAGAGGAAGTCCTAGTCTAAAATATTTTAGAGCAGCAGTCGGCAAACGTTTAAGGCGGTGGGCCAGACTGAGCCGCTTAGGCCAAAAGGTGAGTGGACGGGTGCTAGGATTCAGTTGCTACTACCATTTTTCCTTGTGTCAGCATAGGCAAAGTACATGCCAACATGGGGAAAGTGACTGCAGTTGAAGTCCCTTGCTGCCAAATGCCAGTGAAGCCCCACGTCTGCAGGCTGAATTGAAAGGCTCTGTGGGACAGATCCACCCTACAGGCCACAGGTTGGCAACCGCTGGTTGATGATTAATGGTAACTGATATCTACTTGTTAGCTACAGCCTGAGATCTTGCAGTAACCAGAGGAAATGTTACAAGGATACATTCAAAGCATACCTCAAGAAAACATGCTGATACTTATTGTGTAAGTAAGTCCACCTCTTAGGTTTTTAAGATAAAGTCAGAAGCAGCTTAGAAAAGAACAATGTAAGAGACAGAAAAGAAAGTGGGGGGGCAAAAAAGCAAATGGAGAAAAAATTCTTCCACTATGGCACAATGCTCTTTTTGATTCCTCATTTCTTTGATAAAACCAAGTTACAATAACCATGCCCCCACTTCCCTCTCCCATGTATAATAACTGATATCTGTTTGTGTTCTTTGCTTACTTGATAATTTTTTCTTACTGCTCCCTTCAGTGAGAGAGAAAGTACTGGGGGGTGGGAAGGAAATAAAATTTCCTTCACTCATCTAAACCCTAAACTGCATATATACCAAGATATGTTCTTCAGCTGCTTGCTTGTTGCACCCAAAATATTAAAACTACTTTCATTTGTTTCCCCCCTTTTCTCACCTGATGCAACTGCCAGTCCTGTCCTCACAATCTCTGCTTCCTTCTAGGCTTCCAGAACAGTAAGTTATGCCTATACTGCATAAACTGATGCCTTGGCACTTTCCACATGAAAAAGTACACCATGATACCAATTTTGTACGTGCAAGGCACTGTGGGTAATTGCGGTAATTAAGCTAAAAAAGACACACTAAGAAAAAATAAATACCAGTTGCCTACAGACAGAGATTTAGAGTTCTGGCTAATTCACAACATGTTATTTGGAAAGGAAAGTCTTTAAATGCAATTTTGTTTTAATAACAAGTTAGCCAACAGTGAAGTAATCCTGTCCATTTTGGGGTCCCATCCTTTGCAGAAGGCTATACAGGGAAAGTCAGTAAAGTGATGACAACATGGGGATCAAGTTATGTCCTCTGCTTTCAACTTAACATTAAAAGCATTATTTGACTTCCCACAAATACATTTTCTGGGGAGAAGTATATGAGATAAAAAGTTAAAAGTATTTTCTCCCACCCCACCCCACCTAACAAGTTTTATTTCCAACCAGAATTAATAAATATGCCAGGTGAGTGCTAAGTATAGCTGCTTGCATCTGGTGCAAACAAAAAAAATGAAAAAAAAAGGAATAAAAAGAGAGATGCTGGGGCTACCTTATTGCTGATGGCATAAGTGGCATTAATAAGCACAAACAGATTACAGTCAGGGCAGGCACCCTCAGACCTATCAGTAGAGCAGATCCTTCCTAATACCAAAAAAAAATTCTTGGGCCACCACTTCCTCAACTGCCTATCTCATGGACTCCTTTACTTTCATTCACACAATGTTCAGCAACTGCAGTGATTACATTCCTAGGATCTCTGTTTCCATGTAAGTGTTTAAAGTGCTTTTAGGTACCCTTTAAAATGATTAACAGCAAGATATACAGTGGGGAGCCAATACTATAAAAGCAGACAGCTCTTGACGAATCCCAACCAGCATGCTACAGTACCTTTGG
>NW_017728992.1:72035560-72039567 GCF_001723915.1 Gavialis gangeticus | reverse complement strand
GTACCCTTTAAAATGATTAACAGCAAGATATACAGTGGGGAGCCAATACTATAAAAGCAGACAGCTCTTGACGAATCCCAACCAGCATGCTACAGTACCTTTGGGTGCCTTGAGATCCTTTCAAGGGTGCCATGGGGTGCCACACAATGTCAGTACTGCCACATGTATATACAAAATTCATAAAATAAATCCAGAGATTTCAAATAGGAATCCATAATGTTAAAAACATTCTGACCTGCTGTAGGCTTTTTGAGTTCTTTGCAACAGAAAAGCTGCTCTATTATTTTTTTTCTATGGTCAAAAAAAGTGAAAACTAAGACCTGGAATTTTCTGAGGGGTGTCTTTAGTCTAATGGGGGGTGCCTTGAATCTAGAAGAGGTTGACCACTGCCACAAACCATCAACAAATACTCCCCAAACCAGTTTGATGATAACCAGGGCTTGCAAATATAGCCCAGATGATTAGAGGTCATGTTATTCCAGAGACCTAAGAGAGAAGAGGGTAAGTTACAGACACATTAAAGACATGAATACCCTGTATTTGAAGCACTCAGAGCAATTCCACATTTAGTGTGCATTTTATGCCTTTCGAAGACTCAGTTCTGCCAGGTGCTGAACATTCTGGCTCCTCTCCAGCAAAGCACATGCTTCACTAAATCAACAGGACTATTCACATGTTTAAATATAAGCACGTGCTTAAGTGCTCTGCTGGATCAGGGCCAGAATGTTCAGTAGCTTGCAGGGTCACACTCCTACTGCTCCTTAAGCTTATGTCACATGGTAACTTGCAAAAGTTTGGGGGAAAGGAAGTAAGCTTCAAAAATAAAACATTTATAGAAAAAAAAAAAAAAACATAACTTTAAATAGTCTCCTCAGTAGCACGAGGTAGGCTCAACCACATTATAAGTAAAAACAACATCAAAGGAACAAGAAAAACAACAAAAGGAAAACTAAAAATTGAGAACACTGTTTGTTCACTTACATTTACTGAGTGATCACTGTGCATACTGTTGTAGATCTGCTACTGACTGAAATGGCCACAAGAACCAGTAAGGTTAACCAGAAAAGCTTCAGCAGCAAGGAGCAAACTATAATATTTTAAAAAGTAAGATTTTAATATTTTAAACCTATAACATTCTTAAAGACTATAATAAAGTTTCCAATTTTAATGGGGTTCTCTGATTGTAAATGAAAACAATTTGGCCTATGCTATAGGCTCCAAGTTTGTGTTTGTAAGAAGACAAAGAAAGGCTCCCGAATTGAAAAAGCAACCTGCAGCCAGCTAAAATACATAGTCAGAGTCTGATGGACAGTAACCCATTCCTTTATCTTCCAATGGGAAACTATATAACGGAAATACCATCTATCTTATCAAAGATATATAAAAAGGAAAAATAAATTGCTGCTCTTGGCCTAAAAATATGATTATATATCATTTCCCTTATATATTTTCACAAATGTCAAAGTTCTGAGTTGTAAAGAATATATTTCATTGATACTGCCAGTAAATATTAGCTTAAATAAACTGCATGAAAAACAAAAGATAATATTTCTCTGTGTCATAAAGGAATTATGTTCTTATTAAATACTTCATTTTTCATTCAGCAGGTTCGCCTCTGAAGAGGTACTTAATTAAAGTTATTTTTGTGTAAGTGGTCAATTAATGCACATAAATCTATTTTTCAGGATTCACCTTTATTTAACTGGATTAGTTTGCTACTTTCTCACTGTTCAATACAGAGGACAATAACCAACTTGTAATTCAAGAGTATGAATTTCCTGGCACTGCTTATTAACAAAGAGAGTTATGCCAGTTATTGTAATTATTGAGAAAGAAATTGATTGTGTAGCTTTCAAGTGCTCACCTTTCCACTGAGGGAAGAACTGGGACAGAGAAAGAGATGCGGTAGTTCCGCTTGTTAAAAATATAGGCAGTTTACAAAATGGGGAGAAAAAAAAAGCGCTTTACTTCCACCTCTGTGCGCCCTTGTGCTGAGCACAGCATATAACCAGAAAAAGGCACCGTGTTAGTTTGACCTAGCTCACCTAACGTCTGTACAGATCACATGCTTCAGTGGGGCTTTTTGGCGCATTTATCTAATAGGTGATCGAATCAGCTATTAGATAAAAGCGCTGAAAAGCCCTGCTGAAGCACCTGATCTATACAGATACTACCCCCCACCCCCAAGTCCAAATGTGCTTCCTCTTCTAGTAAAGAGCTGTTTTTGGTTTTTTCCCCCACTTCTGTCAGCAGCCAAAGAGCTTAATTTGAAACAAATAATACAGAACAATGGTTTACAATTTGAACACTGTCTGAAAAAAGTTTTGTGATTTCAGTCCATCTCCAGGCAGATGATTTTCCATTACTACTATTTCCATAAAGACATTGTATACTACACTGGCAAAGCATGGAAGGCTTGTTTTACCCCAGATGAAGCTACAATTCAGGGAATATTGTTTCAGGTCTGCAGAATTGTTGAACTGGTATCTAATGGACTTACATGAATTCATCTAGTACACTTTCAAACTTTTTTCTTTTAATTGCATAAAAGCAACAGTGAATGTGTAAGCCACATTTTGAGCCTAATAACAGGGTATGTTTGCAAAGCATACACCATTTGTCACTAGAGCTTTTTTTGTGGTCTGTGGGAAGAGTAAGGAAGCACATAAAAAGCTGGCTTTAGCACTTTGTTAATCTTCCCTTTTAGTGTGCCCCTAAATCTGCTCATTTTGGAGTTTCATCCAGCTCCCATTTAAAAACAAAAAACAAAAAAAAACCCACAACCTTGGGAGTAGCTCTTTTCCAATAAGCACATTTTAGGAACAAAAGTGTGGGTTTAATTATTTTTGGGGGGGGGGGGCAGGGGAGGGGAAAATGTTATAAGTATTAATTTTAGAAAGATGCACTGCCAAGTATTTTTGTCTCAAATTTTGGTTCCTTTTAAAATTATCAAAATCTTATGGAGTTGCCCAATGACAAAAAAAAACCAACATCAAATCATAATTTCAGTCAATAAGAAAAGCTATATTTAGCCAATAACACATCATCTGGCAACAAGTTGTTTTGATGCTGAAGACGTACTAGCAAGCCAAGAAAGCATATGTGAACCAAAACAGATAAAACACCACCCATTCTCAGAACTGTGCCAAGGTCTTCATCAATGATACTCCTGAAAACAAATTAAACACTACAAAAACGTAGTGCTTCATGAAAGAGAGAGAAAAAGAAAGAGAAAAAAAAGAAGAGAAATTTCACTATTTTACTAAACAGTAAAACTACCAGCCTAGAAAGGAAGGAAATGCTAATCTCACATTTTTAAGAAAGCATTATAAAAAAGGAGGATGAACAACAAAAATTTTAAAAGTGATACAAAAGTAGTTAATAGTGGTTTTTTTAATATTTACTTTGCTGCTATTTGGGGAATAATTTCTTCCATTTAACTGAAGTTGGACTCAGAGGACCACTTTAATCCAGAGAGATTAATTACAGCCTTGTAGTTACAAACACAAGTTTGGGAAGCAGAGTACCGAAAGAAAAAAAAAAGAGGAAGAAAAGCCTGTCTCATTGGTAATTAGGAAGTTTATGTGCTTTAAGTTTATGCTATGCAAATTGTGATCTAACTACACCTGAATGCAGAAGGCTACACAGGGTATATATAAATCAAGGTAAAACAGGCTGCAGGGATGTCCACGAAATATACTGCCAACAGAGGTAACCGTGTTGCTAGGGTGACTAAAATGCCTCTCAACTGTCCTTCATTTGAAATCCAAATGTACCTGTATCTTGTGAAGTCTTCCTGTGATCTCACTTTTATTTACATCAGAAATGCTGACTCATCAAGCTGAGATGATAAACAATGTTAATTAGGGTAAAGAACTGATCCACAAGAATTTTAAGCTTTTTATGCTATTTTAGTTGCTTCTTACTTTGAGGCTTTACTACTTTTTTTGTCCCACATTTGGGACCCAGGAGGCTGAGAGGCATTGCAACCAAGAGATCTAAGGAAA
>NW_017728992.1:72020736-72035448 GCF_001723915.1 Gavialis gangeticus | reverse complement strand
AAGGAAATGCGAAAAAAGGAAGAAAGGGGGGGGGGGGATGAGAGAATAAGGTTGTGTATGAGCTTACCCAGTGATGGTTCAGGTAGTCCCTCCTCAGAGCTGTCCTCAGCACCCTCCTCACCCATTCCAGAGGTCAATGAATCTTCTGGGGCTGAAGCTGAGCCTGGAGTGCTTGGCCCAGTGACAGACCCAGAGTCCCCCTCCTCACTGCTGGACCCATATCGGTCTGGCTGAGTAGCCATCCCACTCTCACTGCAGCTCCTGCGTTCTTTCCTGTGCACCCGTGAATGGAGTACCATTTGGTGGTAGGTGCGGAAAATCTTGCCACATTCAAAGCACTCGGTGGACTTGTTTTGGGATGCTCTCCTGCTTTGCTTTGAGGAGGGTCTGTAGTCCAGGTCCCCCTGGGAAATGATACAGTTTTCACCTGATTGCACACCACTGTTTTTCTCCAAACGTCCACTAGCACAGCTTTTCTTCTTGGGGTTGCTAGATGAGCTAAGTGAATCCTGATCTCGCTTGCGCTTTTCCTGATTAACAAGAATGTATTCTCTTTTATCCTTGTCATAAGTTACATCAGCATCAGCTAGGACTTCATCCCACCCCACATACTTTATGTACTCAGAAGGCTCAGCTACTTTTCCTTTGGTGGCCAAATGCCAAGCCTGGTAGCTATTGACTGGATCCAGCTCAGCTACCCTTTTTCCAAGCTGCCCTCTTGTAACTCTATCTGTTCCTACAGATGGCCTCAGATTCAGGCACTGTAAGAAAAACTGCTTTGTTACAGATGGATCTAGGCTCCCATCAATTAAACTCTCAGCTTTGTCCTCAATGCTGCTTCTTTGAGCTTTGTAGTGAACAGCATTGTGTGCTTTTAGGCTTTCCATATTTGTAAACAGATTCCCACACTTGGTGCAAACTTCGTACAGAGACAAGCCAGTCACAATAGTTTCCTCCTGAATCACATCATTAATAGTGGCTATAAGCTCCAAATCATTTTTTGGTTTGTTCTTGCTCCCTGTCTTTGGGCCATGAGCTTTCATATGGTTTTTGAGAAACCAGGGTTCTTTAAATCTTCTGCCACAAATATGGCATCCATGATCAAATGAACCCCTATGTTTTTTCATGTGAGCTTTAAGAAACCAGGTTTGACTAAAGGCCTGACCACAGACTTCACAAGGGAACTCGCCAGCACTCAGTTCACTCTTGCAGTTCTCAGTGTAAGCTTCCCCATTTGGAACCTGAGCTATAATATGGTCTTTCTCTATGTGGTTTAACAGTGTCTCTTCTCTTAATGTCATGTAGTTACAGAGCCTACATTTGAACGGCTTATGTACTTGGTGTATGTGCTGTTCAAGATCTTTCTTTCTCTCAAACTTGTTTTTGCAGAAGGTGCACTGGTAAATAGGTAGTTTACCATCTTCTGCTGGTGTTGAATCTGCCACCTCCTTCTTACTGCTTCTCAACAAGATCTTGCCATTGTCTGTCTGGGTTGCACCATTCACAATCTTGTTGCAAGCAGATGTACTTTTGGTGGGGCTGGTGCACCCATCAAGGCCTTCCGAGACTCCCATCTCTCCGAGCTGGGCCTCTCCCATCTCTACCTCGTGCCCCTGACTTAAAGTGCCTGTTCTGTGACTCCGAATGTGTATCTTCAAGTTGCCCTTTTGGGAGGCTCTGTGGTCACAGTAAGGACATTTATAGGGCTTCTCTCCTGTGTGCTTCCTCATATGTTGGGACAGGGAGCTTTGAAAAGGAAAGCTTTTGCCACAGATGCAGCAGCTGTGGCACATGGCCTTGTCTCCATCAATATCATTCTTGTTCATCTTGCCAGGACTGGAGGACCTTCGTAACTCCATTTCTGCTTCTCTGTTGCGGTCCATCTGTACTACTGCCACAACATCAGTCAGACAGGGCAGAAGGACCAAACCGTGTCCAACAGCAAAGAGCCAGACAGCGTTTTCAATCATATGGTTTTGCCAAGTGAGTTTTCTCTCTTCATTTTCAGTTGAAAGGTCCTCCTTTTGATGCCTCAAAAAAGACTGAGTTGTCAATGGATACGTGTGTGTTTCATAAGCAGACAACACTGAGCACCTAAAATGAAAACAAAGCCCCCCAAAAATTAAAAAATTGTTCGAGTATATTCTTAAAATATGTTTAGGACTATTTACACTTTCTCTTGGGCTGTTTGTGTAATTAACCCCAATTTCAAATGCATATTATACTTTAGATTTATTTTAATTCAAGTAAAGAAGAGCAGTACCTTTCATTCATACTCTGTAACACTCATTACTTCAATTACACAATGAGCAGTTAAGGCATCAATAATAAAAAGAACTTTTGGTAAAAAAGAATGATGTCCACCCAAGGAGAAAAGGTTTAGGGGAGAAATCTTAAAAAGAAAAACTTCCTAAAAAAATCTTTAATTTTTAAACTGAGCTAAAGTATCTATATACATCTATATAGATACAGAGAAGTAGATATATAGATCTCTATCTATCTAGAGAGATGCGCACGTGCACACACACACACACACACACACTTTAAAATTAGACCATTACTTGAAATGGTTGTTTCATTTTAGGTCTATGTCTTTATAATCTCATGTAAGGTATTTTCCTGCCCAGAGATAAAGGTTCTTCCTGAAGACATTCTTTATAAAATACAGAATTCCTGTTAAAATTGAATTAGTTTTTGTCTCAGGAAGTTCTGTTCTGTTTGATTTGGCTTGTATTCCATGGAAAAGACAAGGAAACTATAGTACACTTCACATACTCAAAGAAGATAACAATAATATGGAGACTAATGAAGTGTTCAGTATATCTTGACATGGTTTCCCAGTGGACAGCCAAATGGGGCAGAAAAAAAATGAAAATAAAAAAAAAAAAGGTAATTCAAGATGCAGTCCCCAATTCAGCACAGCAAATAAGCACGTGCTTAGATACCACTGATGGTAAGAGTGGTTATGCCAATGGGGCTCACATGGGAGTATGTGCTTAGTCATAAATGATACTTTGGTCAATGATGAACAAAACTGTATAAAGCAAGGCACAACAGCATGTTTAATAATAAGCACTTTTAAACACTAAATCAAGGGGAGGGAACACCAAGCATGGGTACCAGAGCATGGCACATGAAGGCATTTTGCTTGACACTCACACCTCGGAAAAGGGGCCGTGGCTGCATTGCTACAACAAAGATCGGCTCCCCGGTGGCTTCCTCACCATCTGCCCCAGCACTCCAACATCTTACAAATGGAGGTTGGGGTGTTTTTGGCACTCTGTCCAAAAATGTTGCCGACCCCTACACTAGATCCATTATTTGAATCAGCACCCCAATATGAATTTTAAAATAAACTCCTGACACTGCACACAGATGACAGAAACATTCTTCTTTAAAATATTATATCTACTCAAGTTCAGGACAACGCTGAATATAAGATCAACCCCCAAATAATTAGATTCTATATATGAAAAACATTCTTAGAATTTTCTAGGTATTGCCTTAAATTTGTCCCCCTCCCATTTCTACAGCAAGTGAATTATATTTGGGGTGGGGGGAATCAGGTGCCCCCCTTGCCCTTTGTGCCTCCAACTTCTTCCTCCTCCCCCTTACTGTCAGACCCTGCTCTCCCTGAACACATGGAATGAGAAGCAAACTTGAAAGCACTGACTTTGAACTAAACATGTCTGTATGGGAACCCATAGACTTGGCTCATCCAAAACTGATACATTTTACCTTTCTTGAAACTGCTGCAAGTTTTAACACAGGTACTCCATAAACACATTTCCAAGCAAAACTTTTGTACCTACTTATACATAGAGGTCTACCCAACTCAAGGAAGTTGCCAGCCAATTTCATGGGGAGATCACAGGGCTGGCCACCATTTTTGCAGACTGATTGCAGGAGATTTCCCCCATGCCTCCGACTGGTTATGGGGCCCCAGTAGCCTTGTCCCTCACTGCTCATTGATTACAAGGGCAGTCTGTCATGCAGTCACACCCCTCACAGGCAGCCCTCATCCAATGGAGAGGGGTGGGGGCAGTAGCCATTTTGTGCTCCCCTTCATACCAGCAGCACCTCCCTCCCCAGTGGGCTGCATAGCCATGCTGCAGCACCATCAGGACTGGTGGATCCCTCTGTGGAGCCAGCATTTTATTTTCAGTAAGTTTTGCAGGGCGGGGGTTTTCTTTTGGGTTTTTTTGCAGATTTCACAGGCATTGTCTAATTTCACAAGCAATGCCAGATTTTGCTATTTCTGTACAATCACAATTTTGGTAGGTCCCTATTTATACATAGTACAAAATGTGCATGATATTAGTCAAGAGTCAAAAGGCTCATGATTTATCATATAGTTCACTGGGCTGGGCACCAGCAGTCAACAAGAATTCATAAGCACATGAGGTGAAGGGCAACCTCACCCAACTCCACCTCTTTGAGAGCATGGCCACTCTAATCATGTGAGAGAGAGATTCTGAGTAAATTTTTGGGGCCCCATTTGGTTATGTTTGCCAGACATTTAAGGCTGGTGAAGAAACAGGAAGCATCGGAAATGGCAAAAAAAGGTGCAGCTCCCTGTGGCAACGAAGAGGAAATCCAAATGTATACAATATAGTGGCTCACCATGAATTCCAAAAAAAGATAGTGCTGAAGGGGACAGAGCGCAATGGGCACTACCATGTATCTTATTCAGATGGGTTGCACTATCCTATCTTCATGCTAGACTCTCATCAGCATGATTGCCCAATATGGGCCATGTGTTTTAGAGTCATAGCCAGTGTTTGCTGCATTTAATCAACTTCATAGTTGGTTTCCATTACTGAGCATATGCTGCTTTTGGCAGCAGTTTAATGATAGACACGGTATTTAATGAGGTTAAATCCTGATACATAAGTATAAGATGAGGGGCTTTTTCTCCCTTGCTCATGGAGGGGAAAACCTCATCTTGTATTCAAGATTATATTAACTAATATTGCATTTTCTCCACTTTACAGCTATTTAATAAGGTAGATATTAACAAGGCATTAGTTACACCAGAGGTAAGCAACCCCAGCATGCCTACCAGTGTCTCACATGAAGGCACTTTGCTTGGCATTTGCACCTTGGGGAAGGGCCAGGGCTGCACTGCTACAAAAAGGATCAGGCCCTTCACAGCTCCCCCGCCATCTGCCCCTGACACATCAACATCTTACAAGTCGAGGTTGCAGGTGTTTTTGGCATTCCGCTCAAAAATATTCGGGACCCCTGGTCTACACTATTACTTAAGAAATGGATTTTTCGTCTCTTAATACTAAAGATATAAACAGATATAAAAAGCAACAGCAAAATCAAAACCACATATAAAGGCTTCTGCTACTAAAGACTCCTGACCCAAAAATAAGAAAAAGAAATTTAAAGTTGCAAAGTCATTTTGTTTACCTCAGATTATATCCAACAGGGAAGTGAATAAAAGTAGTTTGACCAGAGATAACTTCATACGCTCAGCACAACACAGGATAAAACAGTTGTAGTACTGATCTCAGATACTCATCTAGATTTGTATGTAATAACTGTTTTTAAACTAATCTAAGCCTTTAATTTTCTAAGAAAGAATTCAGTTTTGATCTTCTACATAATTAATTATGGTAGCTTCCCGTTTAGCCTTTTAAGAGGTAAGCATCAAATTATCTACCATGTCCTCAAGGAGCGCTGCAACTACAAATCTCTCCAAAAGGTACATCTCAAATTCAACAATGGAGGCTTTTTTTTGTTGTTTGTTTTTCAAATTGTAAACTTCATAAAGCACATTTTTCTATTTGGAACTAACATACTAACTACCTTGCACTGGGAAAATTGTATCCTAGTAACAGCTCAGATGTCCATATAAGCACCAAAGCTATAAAAAGAGTATCTGAACACCTGATCCCCCAAATTAATAGCTTAGGACTGAGTTAAAGGAAGCCCCTAAAGGCATGTTTGACTAAATTATGGTAGCTGTCTAGAAAAATAGGAAGGTACAACAAAAGTACAGGTTTCCCTCAATTTATATGGGTTCTTTATATGCGAATTCGCTCTTACGCTATGAGCATATTTAGACCCATAATTTGTTATATGCAAGGTAAATTCAGTCTTATATGATCAGCATAGACGCCCCCATGCCTAAGCAGGTAAGTCTGTGGGGGGAGGGGAAAGGACTGTGGCCCCACTCACCCCAGCCCCGGCTGCAGTGGCCCCAGGAGCAGCCAGCACCAGCTGCCTGCAGCCACTGGGCTACGCCGTGCTCCGCCTGTCCCTTGCTGGTCCCCACTCACCGCTGCTTCTGAGCTGTGCCGTGTCCTGGAGCAGGCAGCTGGCGTCGGCTGCTCCCAGGGCCACTCTAGCATGGGCTGGGGCGAGAGCTGTGCCCCGTGCCACCCAGGGCTCCACTTGCCCACACTCACCCAGCCTGTGCTGGAGCGGCCCTCGGAGCAGCCGACACCAGCTGCCTGCACCAGGGCATGATGCAGCCCAGAAGCAGAGGTGAGTGGGGACAAGTGGAGCCCAGATGCGAAGGGACAGGTGGAGTATGGTGCAGCCCAGTGACTGCAGGCAGCTGGCACTGGCCGCTCCTAGGGCTGCTGCGGCTGGGGTGAGTGCTGCTCTGTTCCCTCTGCTTTGCTGCCTTGTGCAGCCCCAGGAGCTGCACCCCTCCCCATGCCCCATCCCTACTTCCAGTCTCACTCCCTGCCTCACCACCATGGGAACCTACCCCTATTTGTTACAATGTAAAGTGGACTTGCTTTACGCAAATTCAATTTATGCACTGTTCTCTAGGAACACATATACAGCATAAAAATCAAGGGAAACCTGTACAACAAACAAGCCAAAAACAAGAAAGCAAACAAACACCAAACCTCACACTAGAGACTGATGAATGGAAAAATTCAAATAAAGGAAAACCTCATTTGAACCATAAACCAGCTTTATCTAAGCTTCAGACTCATTGCTCTAATTTTTTTTTATTATTATTATTATTATTATTATTATTATTATTTTAATGATACTTCCAGGCCTGGCAAAATTCAGTCTAATCAAATAGTGGGGAAATAGTTTTTCAAGAAATATTCAGCCCAAGTTTTATTGAATTATATTAAATTCTATGAAAGTTTCATATAAGCAGGTTTTTCAAGTATTTTGGTATGACAAGATGCTTATAGGTGTAATTTTCAACAGCTTAGGTTTAACTCCCACTGAAGTCAATAGAAATTAGGACACTTTAGCTTATCCAGGTACTTCCAAAATCCCAAGACATCTATATTTATTTTTTGACTTGCAAATACCTCTGAAAAAAGTTTGGGGTGGACAACCCCATGTTTTTGTAGCATTTCTGCTGCCTGTCAGGAAGTTCAAGACATGTTTAAGGGCCAAACTTTGTCATGCAAGAAAAACCCAAGCAAAAGGGCCACAAAAAGAACACTGAAGTTAGAAAAGAAAGAATCCTTCTTCAACTTGCACGCAAGTAGCTCCACTCTCAAAAGGTCACAGTTTCCCACTGCTTCACGTAAGCTTGCTATATTCTAAGTCTTTACAGCATTTTCATTTGTAACAATTAAAAAAAAAAAAAAAAAGAGATACCAAAAGAAAATTTCCTAAGAGGTATCTATCCCCTGTACAACATTTCCAATTGTTCCTGGACAAATTTCTTTTGGAAAATGCAGATGAAAGAAAATCAAAATATTTCATAAAAATGTACCAATTTCATTCAAATTTTCAACAGGAAACTATGCAAAACAATATCAACCTTATCATTTTGACTTATGTTCAATATTATAATATACAAGTTGAAATATTCAAATGTCATTAGAAATATTAGCTAATATGCGTTTTGGAAAAAATTCTGAGATAAACTGAAACAAAAAGTCTGGGACGGGGAAACACTGGAATCTCAGTATTTCCCATAGGGTCTTGTCTCCACTAGCTTCACTTTCAATCTCCTTTGTGTCTAGGGCTAAGTACAGACAGTCAAAAAGCATGAGGCCGAATTGATTCACTCATTGCAGGTTAGTCTAAGCTGCAGGGATTGAACCGATAAGCAAATGAACACGTTCACTTTTGATTCAGGAAATGCAGGCACATGCCTGCAGCGGCTCAAGCCAGAAGCTGGGAGGCACTAAAGCACACCTGCCAGCCACTGCCAAAGGGGAAGAGAGAAATCCCTGCTGGAACGACAGGGTATGGCCAGGTCCCAGCCTGTGTTCTGCCTGGGTGGGGGTGGTGTCATTGAATTCATAAAAACTTTAGCAAGAATATTTTTCTCTCTGAAAAACTATAAACTGAAGAGCTATAAATGCAGCCCAGCCTGTGTGTTCACTTCTTCCTGCTGCCTCCAAGGTCTCTGAAATTTGCAGTCCACAGTCACAGCAGCAGGACTCTCAGGGTTGCTTGTCACTTCCTCTTCCTGCTTCTAGATGTCTCTGGGATTTGCAGTCCACAGTCACAGCAGCAGGACTCTCAGGGTTGCTTGTCACTTCCTCTTCCTGCTTCTAGATGTCTCTGGGATTTGCAGTCCACAGTCACAGCCAGCACAAAGTTTTAGCAGGGCAGGCCAGCTCTGCAACCCCCATCCTTGACCCCAGATCTCAGCTGGGGTTTTGGTTTTTTTTAAAGGGACCAGTGCTTAACATCACAAAGCCAGAGTAACCATTGCTCTATTCATTCACGTGAATTTTATGACCACCAAGTCATTCATGCTCAGCTATCAGACTTATAAGAGACAACCTATGCATGTCCAGCATTTTCAGGCCCTTAAGCTATTTTAAGGCATTAACTTTATAAAGCTAGGCCCATTTCAGAAAGCTACATGAAAGAGAAAATAAAAAGCCAAACAGAAAAAATAAAAATGGCATTGCTCACTTGAATACTTTTTGTTCTTAATTCTGTACCATTCAAGCCAGTATTTTCCACAGACCTGAATGGAGCAGAATTAAGACCATAATGAATAAGGTTCTTTTTTATTATCCCTAGAACTGGTTACAAACTTTTTCCAAAGTTTCAGTGAAGCATTTGTCAGAATCAACTATAGCTTAATTGTTTAGACACAGAAACATCTTACTGTTTACTGTTTTAAAATAGATTTAAAAGCTTTGATCTCTGGGTCTAGCTGAGCTGTGCTCGGTGTATAATCTAAAATAAAGTTGCCGTTACTGACTAAACTTGGGGCTTCCTGAAGGCTGTTCTAAGACACCAGTCATACAAATACTTAATGATATGCTTAACTAAGCTGGGAGGTCCTGTTGACTTCAGTGCAACTACTTATACATGTTTAAAGTTAAGTATCTGCAGGATGAGTGTCTTCAATATGCCAACAGGAACTCTGTGTTGCAGACACACCCACTTCTGGTCACCAGGCCAGTTTTGCATCTGGCAGGCTTAAGAGCAAAGACTATGTTGTGGGGATTTCTCAGCTCACCAATTAAACAACCTTTACAGCCCCACTGTGCCATTCAGAAAAGAATTAGGGAGGAAAAAATCTAAAGAATAAGATTAGAAATGTGAAAAGAAGTATTGAAAAACTGCAGTAGCTAGGATACTACAAATATATTATGAAACCTATTCCAAGCTCCTGGCTATAAAATGCCAGTAATATACGCAAATATTGTCCAAAGTTTATACAGGGGGATTATTTTCTACTTTTTCAACATCTAGAATCTGTGAATATCTATTTATAAATACCCATCTAAATTTAAACTAGATTTTATGGAAGGAGGTGGTCACACAACAAGGGAGAGCCTTCTGTGAGGAAGAAAAATTTAAAAAAAAAAATAGAATATGGGAAATTACAGTTTATCTTTTCAAGCAAAAAGGCAAGTTTTAAAGTAAGACATTTTCATTTCAACTATGTGATTTAAAAGCCCTGTATAAAAAGAGTAAATACACTGCAGAAATGTTATTCTTCATATCTGTTAATTGATAACAATACATTAACATCACTAACTAAATTCTCCTCTCACTGCCTCCCCAAAAATATTGGTGCACAGTTGCGTGGAAAAGAAATTTTCTTGAAAGTCTTCTCCAGTGAAAGAGTGATAAAACCCAGCAAATAGAAATAAGTCCAAATGAAGTTGAGACAGCAAGTTGTATATTAGAATAACTCAGCAATCAGGCCTGCTTCATTTTCAAGGATTTAAAAATCAGCTACACATGCCCGACACCTGCTGTGACACGTTCTAATTAAAATACATTGGAGCAGACCCGATTCATCAAGTCTGCTGCAGCGTGCCAATAAGCATGCTCCAGCAGCCTCAGTATCGCTGTATTCAGTGTTCCGTGCTTCAAAATGGTGACGGGGCTTTTTAACTAAAACTTGTTGAACAAGGTTTAGTTAAAGCATCTCCGCTGCCATTTTAAGATGTAGGATGATGAATATACAAGACACTGTGGGTGCTTTAATTACGGAGGCTCCCAAAAGCTGCTTTAATTAAAGCACACCCCCATGTAAAGATGCCACTTTTTCTGTAAGGAGGAGAAGAGAGAGTTAAACATCTAAAATGAGTAGATAAGCTAGCTACAGGGAAAAGATGCAAAAAGAAACATTTTGCAGCCCTCTGCAAATACTTGCCATCTATCCAAAAAATGGAATTCTTTGCAGAGTACATGCCTTAAACCCATCCATCCCTGCTGATTTTGTGGCAGAAAGTAGTCTTTTTCAAGTATCAACTACTACTTACGTTACAGAGTAATTTTATATTGCTTTGACAAAAATTTAATCCTAAAGCCTCCATTGGGCTAAAATCCTATTGAAATGCTCTTTAGCCCCTTTATTGACAACTTAATTTGTCTGTAGTCCTTTTACAGTCTTCAGGAGATAGCTGTTCTTCCATCCAAGATGGAGGCAAAAAACCCAAAAACAAACAAACAAAAATGCATCTTTAAATAATAAATTCTTCCTTGAATGTACTCCTGCCATTCCATGGCCTACACAATAAACTTGCGTTAGGCAAAGACACCATGATTTTACATTGATTTTCTGAGAACCACCTTAGCTAACTTGGTCAAAAAAATGCCCCAAAACCTTAACTAGTCATAAAAGACGACGTTCTAATTTTCAAATTAGAACTCAAATGACTCAATTATTTAAAGCAGTAATCTTAACAACAAACCTCTCGAAGTTTGTTTAAACCTGCCAAAATTGGCATGGAAGACTGGAAAGGAGAGAGGAAAAAAGAGGCTGTTAGAAAAATAAACAAGGCTTTTCTATCACTCCAAGTTCACTTCAACTTACGCTTTTTAAAATCTTCAACCAGAAGCATGCTTTATTTTTTTAAATAGCCCTTTTCTTTTTCCTTTGCAGCTGAAAAGACTGTTGCCTTTTGAAAAGTTTGTAGTTACAAACTGAAGTATTACTTTCAGCTTGTCTGACGTCAGTCTTTTACACATCTTTCTCTTTCACTGATCTAATAACATTCTACAAACAGGCCTCAGACAGTCAAGGCTGAGAAAGCACAGTCAAACCCCTACCACACCCTTACCATAAGAAA
Source organism: Gavialis gangeticus (assembly GCF_001723915.1). Lineage (NCBI taxonomy): Eukaryota > Metazoa > Chordata > Crocodylia > Gavialidae > Gavialis > Gavialis gangeticus. The sequence continues at coordinate 72,023,953 of NW_017728992.1, read as the reverse complement.
GGAATATAGACAGATATCTATATGAGTAAAAACACTTAAAACCAAAAACACTGGGAGGGAAAGTATCTACAAAAAGGTGATGCAAAACAGAAAGCCAGCAAATCAATGGAAATGTCCCTAACCCAGTTGTTGGTGCTTTGTAAAAGAGCATTTCTATGTAAAAGGTTATTCTTGTACAATGCTACAGGGTATGTTGAGAAACAGAGCTGTCACCCACTCAGTACATATTTTGTGTTTTAGTATACTGTGCGTGTTTGTCTCCAAGAACACAAAGAAATGCACTTTATTAGTTGCACTGTAGTATTATAAGCAATGAATCAAAATACATCATTAACATCCTGGACAAGCTTTATCTTACTGCCAAGACAAAGAGACTATTCTTTGAACAAAAAGGGGGGAGAAGGGGGGTGGGAAAACCCATAATGACAATGAAGAGTTCCTCTCCCAAAAAACTGTTCTGTACAAGATTAACAATTACAGGCTTATATTCTACAGACTTGGGTCCCAAATAGCTGCATGAAGTGATGCATTCACTATTGGGAGTGTAAGTACCATTGATGACAAGGCCTTGGGGCTTCTGCTGTTCTCAGACCAATCAATAATCCATTATGAACAAACTACATTTCCACTCTAATATGAAGAAATGAATAAAAGCGAACCAGTATCATTAGTACTTTCATGGGGGAAAAAAAACCCAACAACACAAATCACAAAACACCATCATCACAAGACTCAAACGAGTGGTGATGTGTAATGCTGACAGAATTGCTTACAATAACCCCTTATTTTAAAGGCAGTTACTAGAAACCACTATATTACACAATCTAAAATAAGAAGCTTATTTTAAAGGCATGATTCTTCCATGACTTGCTCAGGCAACAGCACAAAATTAAAGTGACATGAATCTTCAAGGTAAAGAGGACAAAATCAGATATACGTATAAGCCTATGCCTTTCTTTAAGCTACTTTCTAATGTAAAACAAGGAAGAACTTTTAATTAGTTAGAGGTAGCTGCCCAGATGTGACTAGTCTACTGTAACCTGGCTTTACTGCCACAGCTATATTATCACTCTAACAAGAAATACTGAAATTGTTTACTTCCCGTTGCTGCTGTCACATCCTACAATACACAAAGTAAATGGTTAGTTTAAATATCCTTTTTGGGTATATTAATAATATAGAATATATGTTTCTCCAAAAGCTGTGCTTGACATACATACCTAGCATATTTGGAAATTTCTATACACAAATTTAAAGCAAACACAGTAAAATTTCAGATACTTGTTAACTGTAACTGATTTTTGGTCATATGGCAAGTTAGACTCAGAAGGAGACACTGAGACGAATATTATTAATGCATAAGGCAGTCTATGTCTTTTTTTCTGAAATATAAAGACCAGTAGTTAAAAGTTGACCTCACAGGAGGCGGAAAAAAAAGGCAGATGAATACACAATGTGATTATTGATCAGACCCAGAAAGGCCAAGAACTGAACTAGTGCAGATGTGTTTTTTTCCTAGGGTCATTAATGATATATATTATAAAGTCAAAAGCAGAGCAGTTATTTTGGTATGTTGTAAAAATCATTGCTATTTGAAAATAAACATCTTAAGTTTTTTTAATCCCCTAAAAAGTATCCATTTTGCTTCATTTTGGGACTCGTTTCTTCTTTCCCAAAACCCATCTAAGAAAGTAATTATACTATCTGAATATTTTTCTTCTGTATTAAAACTGGAGAGGAGGGGGACCTTCCCAAATTTGAAAATATTAGAACAAAAAGATCATAACTTCGTTTCAAGCAAGAACGCCTAAATACCACCCAAATGTTGTACAGTACTTCCTTATTCAAATCAATTACATTGATTCTGTCCAACCATGCATGTGTGTGGATGTATGCATACAGCATTTCTGCAGCACCCAATAGTGCTTTTATAGTTGATGATTTTCTCAGGGCTTCCATTATAAACCCAATTTCAAAAGGCTTAACTTGGCCATTTTAAATTGTATCAGTCCAAAATCTGTCAGGCTGGGTACAGAAATAAAAGTTGATGAAGAGAGCTATTTCTCATGCCATATTTTGTTTGGCTGGTATTTTTTTTAAGCACAAAAATAATACTTGCTCAGTTGTGGGGGTTGTCCTATCATTAAGGAAAATATTTACCTTCATTATTTTCACACGTATAGAAAATATGGGCAGATACTCCACTGGTATAAACTGCTACAGCTCTCTTGACACAGCAAACATTTATATACATACAGTTTCTTGACAGGCCAGCTCTGATGTGGCCAGTATAAATGTTGTGGCAAATGCATATGTATAGGCCAGATTCTCAGCTGGTATAAAGCAGTGAGTTAGCCTGTATTAGTCTGCAGCCAGGCGGAAGGCAGGGTGGGCTGGCACCTCAGAGACTAATTCATTCAGAAAGCATGCACTTTTGTAGGCAGTAGCCTCCTTTGTCTAACTGACAAATACTGGAAACCCACTATAACCTACAAGTATTAAGGTTTTGAGGGGGGAAATGTGCGCATCAGTTTCAGATAAATATTGTGGCTGCTTAGTTAAACTTAGCATAAATTACAATAAAGCTACCGCAAGTGGTAATAGGCCAGATCCCTCCCTGCTTCAGTCAGACTGCAACTACACTAATAAAGAATTGGCTCCAACAGCTTGTGGGGGGGAGGGGGGGGCATATTTTATATCTATGTATTTTATATATAAAATTAGTATTATGACTTACCCAACAAAAGCACACTGAATTCCTGAATGCCAGGAGCCACATATTACAGATTTACTAATAATAACTGTAATTGTGTTTACAGCAAGTTAATAGAAACTACAAGTTATTTTTAAGTTACTATGAGATAAGCTGTGCACAGAGAATTAAGAAAAAAAACAAAGGTATAAAATCAGTTACCCTCACACTAGATACACTGTATTGCTCAAATAAATATATGGTAGAATCATTACCACATCAAGTCGATGCCAGCCAGTAACTTGTTAACAGATTTAACATTAATAGTTAATCACAATAATGTTCTAAAAGGTTTGGTGCAATAAGCACGATTTTGAGTCTCACAGCAGGAACAGACAAGTTGCTGGTTTACTTTTTCCCCAAGCATTATTATAAAAAGAAATGTAAAAAGGCCAATTCCTGAATGACTATAATCTCTTCCAAAGCTCCATTTTGTGAGAGCCCCTAAAAATTCCCATCCTCAAA
>NW_017728992.1:72013132-72015736 GCF_001723915.1 Gavialis gangeticus | reverse complement strand
GGAGGGCCACTCATATGGTTAGGGGCCTGCAGGTAAGGCCCTACAAGGAGAGACTGAGGGACTTGGATCTCTTCAGTGTCCACAAGAGAAAGCTGAGAAGGAATCCTGTGACCATTTACAAATTCATTGGGGCGAGAGAGACAGAAACTGTGTCCTGGAATACAGAGATAATTATGTTCAGTAAGCCATAAAAACATTCTGTTAAACATTACTTCTGAGGTAGCGCTATTTAGCACAGAAAGTCAATATAAAATCTACTCTCAGAATATGCAACACCGAAAACACTACATCAGTTTTCTTGAACAGGTTTTTAAGTGTCAGCTTTTGCAATGTACAAACTAGAACGGATTACGTCTACTTTAGTAAGATTTCTTAAAACTTTTAAGTATCTGAGCTTTTAGTTAAGATCTTCAGTTGTTGTTTTAAATATAACTTTAACAGTGTTATGAATACTTAATGACTAGTATGTGTCCCTGTCAAAACTGAGGCATTTATTTTATTCTTTACAAATAATAAAGAATCATGTAAATTGGCATCACTCTACTGACGCCAACATAGTTCAACCACTTCACACAAACAGAATTTGGCCCTCCATTTATTTATTCTAAGTATACATCAATTTTAGTTTCAGCTGAATTATTTTGGCATGAAACCAAAAAACAAAGGTGATGAAGCAGTCCCAGAGAGTGTGAATTTGTACATGTCCTACCCATTCAAAACACTGTAACTTGACCTACTTATCACTAAAGTAGGTAGCACATTCACAGATTACTTGATTGACACGTACCTAAAGGGAGAGCGATATCAGTGCATGTTTACAAACAGCAATTCCTGGCATGGTCAGTGTATAATTGTTTCATTATTTCAATCTTTTATAAGATACCTATGATTGCTAATGATTTGTTCGGTAATTGTAAATTCCTGGGTTCAAGAGAAGTTTTCAAGACACAAGGATCCTTGTTTCCTTATGTAATAAAGCCATTTTAAAGGTTTTCAAAGGCTTCAAATCACAGCCCATTAGCACTTCCAATATTATGCATGTTTAAAATCAAATTAAGAAGCATACTGAATCTTGTTCTGTTCCATCACTGCTAGAAAAGCAAACAAATATAATCTGTGTAAGAAAAGTGATGTTACTGTATTGTGTGAGCTGCTTTACCCAAGAAAAGCAATTTTTCTTATGATAAAGAGAAACATATAAAATGAATTTGAAACACAGGATGGCAATTTACGAATTTCAAAGCTCCTGGCTGTACTAATCCCAAGAGAGGAGAAACTGAACCTGAAATCAAACCTCTCAGCTGTCAGACCAGTCTGGCTTAGTTTGTTGTAAAGTGCTGAACTGTTTATGCAGAACATGGCTATATCAAGTGAAGGGACAAACAGGAAAACTATCCATTGTTTATAAAAACGTTCAAGTCACATTTTACCAGTTTTGTTACTTCACTCCCATTACTGACTCACAAACTAGGCATATTTGTGCGGGTCAAGATATGGATGTCGACTGATAAACCCCTGATAACAATTTCCTGAACCTTCTTTCCACTCTGCCACAATATACAATTACAGTCCCTCCCTCTCTCTCTCCGATTTGCCTGGTACAAACGTTCTGAACAGATGTGCAATATATTGCTAGGAGACAGACAAAGATTCTGAAAGATTGTACACAGCACAGGTGGTGCAGGAGATTGTTTATTCAGAGACCAGGAAATCTACAGGCCAGCTCCTCACTTGCATCAGGACATCATTTGCCCACGAACCCAATAAAATCCAGGAAGAATTAGCTAAATGCCACAGTGATCCTGAAACAGTAAAGGGCTCCCAGTGCCAAACACCTTTCCTGTACCAGCATAAAGAAAACGAAGTATTTAAGACACCTGTATACCAAGTTATTAATGATCTGTATTTTAGGTCTCCTCAGACTATTAAAAATTAGATTACTGTCAATTAGAGAAAAGAGAACACCTGTGCAGAAAACTGCATCCAGATAAGGACCAGACAAAGGAACTGAAGCACGCTTCCTGAACTGCACCGTATACGTTGTGGCTGTATCAGGGAATCCGAAGCTAAATATTTATTATGAAACCTTCTGAAATGATCACCGAAAAAGGGCAGCAACTAAGACTAAGAAATAACATCCGCTGTCCAGGTTTTCACACAGCATACCTGCCTCTATGAGATATTTGTTTTACTTGCTGATAGATGTGTATCGTATAACTGCAAAAAGGCACATAAAATGGAAGTGTGTTTGCATCCCTTCATAGACTGCAGTAACACCACAGTTAGATTTTAAATTATCCGTTTATAGAAACGTGATCACCGTATTCACAAAGCTCTTAGCAACAGAAAAACAAACTTAATAACACAATGTTATTTCTATTTACTTTAAGAAAATATTTGCCCTTCAGGAACCACCTCCATAGGGCAGTGGTTCCCAACCAGGGTGCCACAAGGTGTCTTGAGATCCTTTCAAGGGGGCCGCACACTGTTAGCACTGCTCAGGTTTACAAACATGATTCACAAGATAAACCAAGAAATTTCAAATAGAAATCTACAGTTGTTGTCTTTTGAAATTCTCTGCAAAAAAAAAAAAAAAAAAAAAAA
>NW_017728992.1:72006361-72013044 GCF_001723915.1 Gavialis gangeticus | reverse complement strand
AAAAAAAAAAAAAAAAAAAAAAAAACAACTCTATTTTTTTATGGTCAAAAAAGAGTGACAGTTTCCAGCGGGTCTATCCAGGGGTGCCTTGAGTGTAAAAAAGCTGAGAACCACTGGCATAGGGGCACCTTTCATTTTGGTACAGATCTTTCATTTCTTCCTGCTCTCACACCAGCACACCTCATTTGTTTCCCTCAGACCTCAGGCTCCTATAGCCCTGGCCCTAAGAAACCCTCCTTTCAATCGCATGCCAATCCCAGTGCCACTCTTCTCTGCCTCCAAGCTTCATGCCCAGGCCCAAAGTATCTGCTGCTTCAACTTCTTGTCCATTAAATCCCCTTGGATGGTCTGCTTTCAGCTTCTGTTTCTCTCTGCCCTTCTGAAACTATTACCAATACCCTTCTCCTGACCCAGTCCAAAGGCCTCTTTACACTCCTCCCTTTTCCTGACACTGTTGATCTCTCCCTCTGCTCATGTTTCACCTTCTGCTTTTGTGATTCTGCTTTCTTATTACTCTTATCTCCTCTCACCGTTTCATCAGGCAGCTCCTCCTCCCCTCTCCCATTTCATGGCCCTCAGAACCTCATTCACTCATATGGCTCCTGCCTCCTGGTGCAAATCCAGAAATGCATCCCTATTCAGAAAAGCACTTACACAGAGACTTCTTCCTGAATCAGGGCCACAATCCACAAATCTAAATCTACACCACTTCTCATAGCAGTTTTCACTTCTTCTGCACACCTAGCATCTCTTCCATAATTGCTGAAAAGTGTCATATCCTCAAAGCCTCTTCATTCCACAAACTCATTACCAAACATGACCCTGCTCTCCACCCTCTTTTTCACTTTGTCTAAAATCCATCCTGTCATACACCCTACCTCTCTCTAAGACACTTGTTGGGCCACTGAAAATTTCCTTCTTCAATTGCTGAAGACTCATCTGGGACATCCTGGGCATGTCTATGCATGCAATTAACACAGAGCAATAAACTCCGGCACGTACTACACCAGAATTTATGGCTCCCAGATGACCCATTTGAACACACACCTGGGACCACAATATGTTGAGCCAGGCTGGAACAGCCCCAGCTGGCAGAGAGCCCAGAGTGGTGGTAGGGTTGTCAGCCTACCAGCCCAGGGCCGCTCCGACCCAGCTCAACATGCTGTGGAGAGGCTGACTGGGGCACAGAGGTACTAGGGGTCACTGTGGGGCTAGCTGGCAGGCAGCTCCTGCACTGAAGCACTCTTGTGCCCCAGTCAGCCAGGGCAGTGTCTACACGTGCACTACTACAGAATAAAAAACTCCATAGCAGAGTAGTACTTGTATTTACACGCAAATACAAGTGCTACCTTGCTGCAGAGTTTATTAGTTTCCTGTGGCCTAATTGGGAGACACGTAGACACAGAGATGTTTAACTTCACAGTAAACGTCTCATGTAAACACACCCCTTTTCCCTCATTCTGATCCCCTCTAGTCTATTTAAAATGCTGCAACTAATCTTTCTGACCATCCCACTCCTTAATTCTAATATGTTGCACGTAAGGTTTTAGCATCCATCTCTCCCTCCTAGACCCAACATATATGCATTCCTCAAACTTCCGTTTGCACACAACCCTGCTCCCTTTTGTGTTGCCTATGGTTCACTCTAAGTTCCCCTTCCCAATGCATGATTTATATGGGTCTCCCATTTGTGTCATCACATTTTTCATGCTATATTTACAGCTACCTTTTTTCCTGTGGTTATTCAAACACATATTAAATACATATCTATTCCATGATGCTTTCAAATAATGATGCTCCAAAACCAGATTCGCCACACTGGGTTTGGTGTTTCTTCCAATGTGTAATACGTACAGTTTGTACTGCCAAAATCTGACTGGGATGAACATTTTTGAAGACAGGGGCTTTCAATTTGTTCTACAATGCTAAATGTACTGACTTCCAGTAATATCCAAGAATAAACTACCATTACAAACTTGAGTTTCAGCTTCTCAAACAATGAATCATCAAAAGTTCCTCATTTCATCAGACGACACAGCTAATGTATGGAAAACATCCTTTCATTTCTAATGGCCCAACAAATTAACCTAAACCCCTCTGCCTAGCCAAAATTCATCTCAGAGAATAGACAGGTGTCCATGGAACAGCACAAGCAATAATCTAATGTCAGTTAAACTCGCTGCTTCCTTGAAGAATCAGCTTTGTCACTTCAGATAAAGATAACATTGCTGCTCTCCCAGCTCCTCTGAGGAATCTTGGCTAAAGTGAAACAATCAATGTTCACTTTAAACCATGCTACTAAAGAGATTTCTTTGGAGGCTTAAGCTGCTCAAGCAGATAGAACTTTCCGTTGCCTTTCTGTACGGTAGGTCTGTAGGCAGTTTTACTACTTAGTTGACTTTGTTATACCACAGATCCTAGCGTATCCATTAAGACGACCAGCAAAAACACAACAGATCAGAAGTTTTACACAGCAACATGCCAGCAAGAGACACTGATGTTTTGATACGTTTTTAAATACACGAGGAACTGAGAAAGAATTGGTCATGCAGAACACATGAAGAATGTCCAATAATTGATGTGTTCTGTCTTTACAAGAATTGGACCACCATTCCTAGTCCTATCAACTGTTGCTTTGATTTAAAAATTTACCAACACTCAACTTTTACTCAGATAAAGCCACATACAGAAACAAAGTGTGCAGTATATGGGTAAGTACAAGTACTTGAAACTAGTATATTTCTCACCAGGAAAGCATGGTATAACTGTGATTCTTTAATTCTGAAAGTACAATGTGAGCCACTCTACTAAATCCTTAAACCTGTTACACAACAAATAAGCATGGATTACTGCATGACTGATTCATTATGGGCTGTTTTGCAATTTTATTCCTAACAAACAAGTGCAGGTCATTTTTGCCGCATATTTAAAAGCCATCATCATATTATTTTTTGCCGTATGGCTTCCAGTTGCTTTCACTTTTCTGTCACCCATTTATAATCATGCATTGCTTTTAAATATACTTGTATTGTAAACCTAGGAAATAACTAAATAATCACACAGTTACTTCTGCTGTAGAATACTTGCTCTGCATATGAACCACTGGCTGCACTAGCATCACATAATACTTTTAAGAATCAAAATAAATGTATTTTCTTGGATCTTTAATTTCCCATATCTACTTCAGTTCAGTATTCAGGATATAAATAAAAAGAGGTGGAATTATCCACAAATTTACCCAACAACACATTCAATACAAAGTTTCTATTACAGCGACAACAACAGACAGAAAACAAATTTAGAATAGCTGCCTGAAAAGCCACTTTGCAAATATAGCCTTATGTTGGCATTTTTTCAAGCAGCAGATATAGTATTTGCTAACACTTCAGGGGTTTTTCGCCTTCTTAGAGTAAAGCTACCTCCAGGCTTAGATAAGCATGCTTATATTTACTTTCTTAGCTAATCGTAGTTTTGTCCAAGTCACTGCTTAAAACCTAAAAGGAAACATTTACTTGCTAAAGACAAGTCACTGCATAAAAATCACATGCTCAACATTAGAATAAAAGTACAAAACATTTTAAGAAAAAAATATAAAAAAAGATATTACCACTATACAGGGTCCCAAATGCAATGCTCTCATAATCATTTCCTTTTTAAATATAAGGAGGTTCTTGTCATAAAAACATGTTGTTCCAGTCTTGTAATCTAGTAGGATAATTCCTTTCAATGTCACACTCTTAAAATACAGCTTCACTAGGAAATGGAAAATATCATTTTACTTCACTCCTGAAAAGCTTCACACTGCCCTTCCTGAACTCTTATTAATGAGCAGGAGGTTATATATGAAAACAACGTCTATCCAGTACATGCTTGTAAAATCAACATATGAGCATACTGAAAATAGTTACAGTACTGCCAACTCTAAGCATTCAAAAATTGTGACTCAGCTGCCCCTCCCCTCCCCCATAATTACGAGAGAGCTTAAAGCCCATGAGAGGATTAAAAAGAATATATTTGGGGTTTCTTTCTATTTGGCTTCTGGCTTTTGAGATTTAAGGGTATGCTCAGTTCACATTTTCAAGATTTTTTCCACAACCGTAAGGTTTAAAAACATACTTCCTTCTAAAATGAAAGGTAGAGACAGGATTCTCAAAGATGGTGCTTTAAAAAGAATTCACCAGATATTATGAGACTTCTCATAAAATCCCAGGAGTTAGCAACACCATGATTAAAATGTGCTGAAGGATTTGTTTGTTATTTTTTATTTCCACTTGCACACAGTTAGCTACATATGCCTCAAAAGGTTACAGCACCTTACCGGCTATTCTCAAATGGAAGCGTCTTGAGATAATCACTTAAATCTATGCGCCTTTGCTGGAACTTCAGTGCTGAGCACCTGCAGCTATGACTGACTTCGTGGTAGATGCAAATGGTCACACCCTCTGAAAATTAGACTGATCATTTTATTTTGCAAATGATTTAGGCATCTAACATTAGGCCCACAGCTTTGAAAAATATTTACCTTAATGCTTTACGCTAACTTTGCCAGTAGGTGAAATTAGTCAAAAATAAAATAAATAAAATTTAAAAGTCACCTTTGCAAAAACATACGTATGTAATGCTGTGTCTCTGAAAGTTACTAAAGATGCCTTGATCATTGGTTTTGCCACAATTTACAAACTGCAGGCTCTACCATAATTAAAATCAAAGGCAATGCCAACTTTGATCCCATAATATAAAATAAAACAACAAAAAGTTTTGTTTCATCTCATCTTGTAAACAGTCTTTGTTGTAGAGGTGAGAGGAAAAACAGAAAGCCCATTCTCGACCTAGACAGAAAAGGTCAGTCTTGGATACAGGAACTAAAACCAATTTCACCATGTACTACCCGTCAGCAATACTAAATCAGGTGACAGGCCACAACTGGGAAAAATAAGAAAGGAGCAAGCCGGTTAGACTGTCTCGTCAAGTTGGTATCAAGGCAGTATATATGGGTGACTGGAGCCCCATCCCAATGATAGGAACTATCCAGCCTGGATAAGACGACCGGGTGGCCTTTGTCATGTCATCTTGCTCTCTAGCTTATGATCTTTACCCATCCCCAGATGGGGAATGCATGAAATCTGACCATATGGTGGCTAGATAAGCATTAGACCAAATGGGGACTGGGAAAAAGACGGCAAGTATTTTTATGCTACCTTGCATTTGTGATGAGATTAGCAATGATCTCTTAAACACCAGTTAGAACAGTTCGTGAGCCTGAGAACAAAATAGCCAAAATGGAGCAACCCCTTACCTGCAACATTTTTCTTCCCAAAAAATGTCCCTGGAAGAATTCCTACACAAAGTGTTCATGCAAGTGGGGAAAAAGAGCCAGCAGGATGACTCCCTTAGGATACAAATAGTCCTCAATGAGATCTTATGACACCTTCACCGTTTTTTATGTCCTAAAGACCTTAATCACAGGAGAAGTCACCTGCTCAACAGAGCTTTAAACACATTCAGAGCATTTCTTTTTATAAAGTATGAGCCAAATTATAATCTCTATCACACGGGTGTAAATCCAGAGTAAGCATATTGACTTAACGTGCAATGCATACACTTTTACACCAGCATTAAAAATATTTCTACCCTTAATCTCTAACTACGATGCAGCCATTTTATCTTCCCTTAATACAAGGAAATTCCTCAGTATAAGGCCATCCTTTTATATGCTAAAACTACAAAGGTCATTTGCTAAACTTAGGCTGACTTCTATATGTAGATCCATGTACACAGCAGCTACAATGAAGCCCCCAGTTGCAGGAAAAATTGTCTTCCCTGACCTTCAACCTATTTTTGTGCATCTGAACAGCAAACTTTGTATTATCATCTTCTGACAGGAAGAGAAATGCATACAGATTTGATTTTGGTCCCAGGCTTCTGTGTGTTCAAATACTCCTAGCACAGTAGCTCTAAATGTCGGTACTGTTTATGCATGGCTCTCAGAATACTCCAACGCATACCAAGACTCTCTTCTCTTTAAAAGGGAGTTTCAAGGCAAAAAGAATTATATACCCAACATGCAATTGTGTATCTTTATCCACTACAGCAGGAACACACCTATTTAAGATCTACGCAGTAGATCCTCTTATGCAAATCTGTTAGGGGCTCATAGTCTCCTAGCCAGCCACTAATTCAAACCTTTAACTTCAAGTTAGTTTTCAATATCCCTAGTACACCCAGAACAGAGTGAAGAACACGGATTTTTCCTCCTGTAATGTTCATCTGTTTGGGGTTCTTTTATAGTTGAATGTTCTGCCTCATGAAGAACATTTAAGAGAGCATCACTGTTTCATTACTGTAAATTCACATAAGGTTAAAACCAAGAGAGCCTTGAGAACATGCCAGTTATACCTAAATTAAGTACTCCATAGTTAGAAGACAGACACAGTACAATACTTTATTTAATAAAATCATAGAAACATTCACCAATTAGATTGTCCTCACTTTTCCTTTTTATTCAAAAGTTTTAAAAAATTAACATTTTTTTAATAAGCTTTAATACCCTAACACTAATATGAAACTGGAATGCATGGTATGTTTGTGTAAACCACTTTAAAAAAAAAAACAGCTGGAAGACACTAATTAGTGTATTTTTCTCTTCTGGATTTTTACTGGATGCCTAAATTCCATCTTTTTTT
>NW_017728992.1:71997391-72001361 GCF_001723915.1 Gavialis gangeticus | reverse complement strand
ATGTTTGTGTAAACCACTTTAAAAAAAAAAACAGCTGGAAGACACTAATTAGTGTATTTTTCTCTTCTGGATTTTTACTGGATGCCTAAATTCCATCTTTTTTTTTTTTTTTTGATACACTACAACTCAAGTGTACAAGTCTGAATTGCTAGTGGCTAGTACCATCATTTGATTTTATTCCCTGCCATTGATGCACCCATTATTTTACAATTACCGTCAAATAAGTGGAATTTTTGTTTCTTCCTAAGGAATCACTGGTAGCTGTTAATGATGGCAAACTGTCAGCACAGTAATGACCAAATGTTTTAACAGAGTGCACAATCACACACATCAATGGTGACTTTATTAGTTTATTCTTTTGCACCCATCTGAATAGCATATTTTTTTAAAAATGCTTCAAAACCCAGCTCCAAAAAGCTGCAGTTTAGCCATTGTGAAATATATTATATACATACATACATACATACATACATCCCCAAGCAATAAGCACAGAAATAACTATAGAACCAATTTTCATCAAAAGCTCAAATTATTGTCAATAGCTCCTTTTTACCACTTCCTACTGCTCTTAAGAACTTGTGTAAGACTCTAAAGAGTACAGTAAAACAAATTATACAGATAATTTCATATGCTTATAGATTTACAGGTATAGTAACTTTTTAATTTCCAGTAATAAAACATGTTTGCCTTGCATATTAACACTACAATACATCAACACACATGAGAATCTCGAGATCCACTGGTGGTACTATATACAGTTTCAATGCCACAACAAGATGTTAGCAGCTAATTAAGGCAATGAGCCATGGTAATATTGAACTGTTGCTAGGCTGTGTGATGATATACTATAGTTATCTGTACTGCAAAAACATCAATTCATGTTCAAGCATAGTTTCAACTGCATCATATGACTCCTCCAATGCAGATTCAGATTTTATTCATATTATTCCCCAAACCTAAAGTGAGCTGTAGTTTTATTTCAGGGAGCCACTAAGTTATCTTTTGGTGATATAAACATATGAAACTTGAAGACACAAAACCACAATGGAACAGTGAAGAAATACTGAAATGAAAGTTCATTTACTTTTAAATCCTTTTTGATTAGAGAAGAGCTGTTTACCAATTCTCATTCCCATGTGTCTAGTCAACTGTTTATCTATGTGTTTTATAATTAAGTTATTTCCAACTATTATTGTTCTCCAGTGAACACCCTAAAGGAAAAAATGCAAATATCAGGCACTCCTCATTTGAAGTAAAGTACCAGAACAAGCAAGAACAAAAGCTGACATCAAAAGTTGGTCATGTTCCCTTCTCAAAAGTAAGAAATTTCTAGGGAGAATCTTCATGATGGTCAACCACAAAAACACAATATCAGAGACCCTACCACATTCATTCCAGTATTTCCAGAAAAAAATTCCTGGGAGTGTTTCAATTCTTTCTATAGAAGCACTGATCTAATGAAAAGTAAATAGCAACTGATAACCTACACATACATGTACAAGTTTTTAATTATTCGGTTTGTGTCTTACAATCAAGTTTGTTCTAACATTTTTTCAGCTGTGCCAAGAAAAGCAACCATGTCAAGGTCAGAGTGAAACAGTTGGTTTTTGCTTTATCTAAATTCCAGTTCTGGGCAACAAATCCCCAACAATTTAAAACAGGAAGCTATCCTGATAGTACTGAATTTAACTTTCCTCTGAACATAGAAATAAGATGCATCAGCTCTGCCCCATTTCAATTTGTAGCACCTTGCAGAAGAAAATAACAGCTCTGACATCTGAAGAAAATTCAACAGCACTTGGAAAGCTGATAGTGCTTTTCTTCAATAAATGTGTATATTTCAATGTAGAATGTTGTTATTTCCTTAAACCTATACTGTTCATTTCCAGGATGAAAAGAAGTCTCAAGTACAGCTATGAAGCATTACAAAATTAGAAATTAATAAAGGGCATGTGCAGCCACTTCCTCCACTGGTAAAGAGGGGTGGAACTGTACTAAAATCATAGCAGTAACAGAGTAGATGTACACTGGTCATCTGAATTTTATTTCCTGTCCTTATCCAAAGTTTTAGAATCATAGGGGTGGAAGGGACCCCGAAGGATCATCGGGTCCAGCCCCCTGCAAGAGCAGGAAAGACATCTGGGGTCAGGTGACCCCAGCCAGGTGACCATCCAGTCTTCTCTTGAAGACCTCTAGGGTAAGTGATTGCACCCCCTCTCGGGGGAGCTTGTTCCATAGTCTGGACACCCTAATTGTGAAGAAGCTTTCCTAATATTCAATCTAAAACTATCTTCCAGGAGTTTGTTGTTTCTAGTCTTCCCCCAGGGCGCCCTGGTGAACAGTTGTTCACAGACTTCCTGATGTATGCCTCTGATATAGCGGTGAGCCGCAATCAGGTCCCCTCTCAGCCTTCTTTTCTCTAGGCTGAAGTCTCCGAGATCCCTCAGCCTCTCCTTGTATGGCTTGCTGTGCAAGTCTCTAATCATACGGGTGGCCCTTCTCTGGACCCTCTTGAGCTTTCTAACATCCTTGTTGAAGGGTGGTGCCCAGAACTGTATGCAATACTCCAGCTGAGGCCACACAGATGTTGAGTAAAGCAGAAGAATCACTTCTTTGGTTCTACTGAAGATGCATCGATTGATGCATGCCGGAGTTTAATTGGCCCTAGCAGTTACTGCATCACATTTCCAGCTCATATTCATGCTAGGGTCTATTGTTACCCGCAGATCCCTTTCATTGTAGTGCTGGTCAGGTTAGCATTGCCCAGCATCCTTCCCAAATGCAGCACTTTGCATTTCTCTATGTTGAGCTTCATCTGGTTTCATTCTGCCCAACATGCCAGCCTGTCTAGGTCTGCTTGTATATGCAGTCTATCTGCGAGTGTGTCCGTGCAACCCCATATCTTGGGGTCATCCGCGAACCTGGCCAATAGGCTTTTCACCCCCTCATCCAGGTTGTTGATGAAAATGTTGAACAGCACTGGGCCAAGTACTGATCCTTGGGGTACCTACATCTTGCCAGGACAACATCGATCCATTTATTTGGACTCTCCGAGTCCTACCCCACAACCAGTTTCACACCCACTTGACAGTCCTACAGTCGAGCCTGATATCTTCCAGTTTTCTGATCAGTACCTTGTGGGATACCAGGTCAAAGGCTTTCCGGAAGTCAAGGTATATGTCGTCATCCGCTTTTCTCTCGTCCAGGTGACAAGTCACCTGATCATAGAAAGAAATGAGGTTGGTCAGACAAGACCAGCCCGTGATGAAGCCATGCTGGCTGTCATTCAGTATCATGCCTTCTGCAAGTTTGTCATGTATAGCCTTTGATGAATGTTTCTAGGATTTTCCCTGGAATAGAAGTTAAGCTAATTGGCCTGTAGTTTCCCAGGTCCTCACACTTCCCCTTCTTGAAGGTGGCTACAACATTGGCCCTGTTCCAGTCCTCTGAGACTTCTCCAGAGGCCCATGATTTCTGAAAGAGCCAGGGGCTCTGCGATTACTTCGGCCAACACTTGCAGCACCTGGAAAGCTTATGGTGCTATTCTTCAATAAACATATACATGCATACATAACTTTTATTTAAGTAAAATTAAGAAATGAAAATTATCAAGTGATAATATATTACTATTAATTAATATTAATAATATTCATATTTGGCACTGAAATTGCAGAATTCATGAGATTATAAAAACTCTTATTGAAAGAAATATTTTGAACAGAAACAAAGCAATTAATTATATTCTCACCCCAAAGAGAATATCAGAACACTCATACAAAGAGGAGACCAAATCGCCTTCCTAGTTATTAATTCTTTTATCCAACAATGGCAATTAACTACACTTCATCTGAAGTGCAAGGCAGAAGGTGGGGTAGGGTGGAATCTTAGGGAGTAACTAATTCAGAGGCATGAGCTTTCATAGGCAACAACCTAGTAAGTCTCTAACAGACAACATCTTTCATTGCCTTTG
>NW_017728992.1:71990653-71992391 GCF_001723915.1 Gavialis gangeticus | reverse complement strand
GGGTGGAATCTTAGGGAGTAACTAATTCAGAGGCATGAGCTTTCATAGGCAACAACCTAGTAAGTCTCTAACAGACAACATCTTTCATTGCCTTTGTGCCCCCAAAAAAAAAAAACCAAAAAAAAAAAAAAAACACACAAAAAACCCCCAAAAAACACACAGTAGCGCAAAGACCAAGCAAACGTTCATGCCCCTTACTGCATCATAAATGCTCAAAATCTGTGGCTGTAACAAAAGTGGTATCAATTTGTGCAGCTATTTATCGACAGGTATCTATTTGCTTTGTGATGGGGGAGTCCAGGCAGTCTAGAGCCACCTGTGTTCTCCAGCTTCCCCAGGGAGGAACTTGAATGGCCTGAGGCCCCATCCTGTGCACCCCAGGAATTCCCATGCAGGATCAAGCCCTTCAGATCCCAGGAACACTTCCCCAGTTTTCTTCTCTTACACAGATGCACCCTGAGTTTTTCTAGGATGCGCAGGGCCAGGCCCCTCAATCCGCAGAAGAACACAACCGTGCGTCCTACAAGATCAATGGGAAGGACAATGGACAACATGTATTTTGCCCGGTGAAGCAGGTCAGCTGTGCTAGCGCACATCTCAGCACAGCTGATCCACTTCACTTAGCAATGTCTATTGGTAGCCTCAGATACCACCCTGTCCTACCTTCTGCCTGATTTCAGAGCAACATAGTTAATCACCACTCTGCTTTAGAGGCAGAATTTTTAAAAGCTTACAATCAGGTGCTTAGAGGAAAGTGTCCTTCAAACTCCAAGCCCTCGCAACTAGTTACATCCTGAAGCTTAAGACCTGATCTCTCCTTTAAAATGTCCATCAAAGCCAGGGCAGCCACAGTTCTCTGCTTCATCAGTGTCTTGTGGCAGTGAATTCCAACATCTAAATGTTTTCCCTTTCAACTTAATTAGTTATGTACCCTTGTTTTTCATATTCTGAGAGCAGGACAATTAGAAAACTCAGCTGACTTTGACTCAATCTAAATCATTCTTCATTATACCTACATGAAGATACAGGTATTTGTCATTTGTTCATTTGCCTCCCAAGAATTTACTAGCCCATCTGGCATTTCAATTCTCAAACCTTCTTTAGTTATCCCAGAGACAAACAGTTAATTAAAATATAGACACAAACCAAAGACCAATACAGACACAAACCAAAGATGAAAAAAAAATATCAAGGAAGGAGATGCAGTGGACTTCAGCACTAAACAAACACATACACACACACACACACACACACACACACAAAATGGCTTGATGCACTCAAATTTAAAAAAAGCAAAACTGAACAAAACGCACCGCTACCTGCCAACTGAGACAAGAAACATAGTTTCAGTCCAACAAGATTTTAAGAAAATAACTGATTTTAAGAGAGGCTAGATTAAGAGATGGAATTTTTGCTATACGAGCTCCCATAACAAAAATCCTGTTTATCAGTAGGGATCTACCCAAACTGAGGAAGTAGGCAGCCAATTTCATGGGCAGATCACAGGGTCTGTCTTCATTTTCAAGGGCTTATCATGGCAGCCCCCCCACCCACCCACAGTGACTGGCCGAGGGGCCCCAGCAGTTTTACCCAAAACTGTGGCTTAATTACCCATATTAAGCCCTCAGAAGCCATTACATTGACATGTTAAGCAATCTAAGCATTCAATTAAGCTGAAAGGTCTTATGAAATTAAAGCTATACACAACACAAATTATAACTAATACCATGACTATACT
>NW_017728992.1:71962245-71989137 GCF_001723915.1 Gavialis gangeticus | reverse complement strand
TCATTTGTTCATTTGCCTCCCAAGAATTTACTAGCCCATCTGGCATTTCAATTCTCAAACCTTCTTTAGTTATCCCAGAGACAAACAGTTAATTAAAATATAGACACAAACCAAAGACCAATACAGACACAAACCAAAGATGAAAAAAAAATATCAAGGAAGGAGATGCAGTGGACTTCAGCACTAAACAAACACATACACACACACACACACACACACACACACAAAATGGCTTGATGCACTCAAATTTAAAAAAAGCAAAACTGAACAAAACGCACCGCTACCTGCCAACTGAGACAAGAAACATAGTTTCAGTCCAACAAGATTTTAAGAAAATAACTGATTTTAAGAGAGGCTAGATTAAGAGATGGAATTTTTGCTATACGAGCTCCCATAACAAAAATCCTGTTTATCAGTAGGGATCTACCCAAACTGAGGAAGTAGGCAGCCAATTTCATGGGCAGATCACAGGGTCTGTCTTCATTTTCAAGGGCTTATCATGGCAGCCCCCCCACCCACCCACAGTGACTGGCCGAGGGGCCCCAGCAGTTTTACCCAAAACTGTGGCTTAATTACCCATATTAAGCCCTCAGAAGCCATTACATTGACATGTTAAGCAATCTAAGCATTCAATTAAGCTGAAAGGTCTTATGAAATTAAAGCTATACACAACACAAATTATAACTAATACCATGACTATACTTTATTAAATGAGGTTGATAAAATGGAGTTTACTCAATGCTAACTTTGAGAAAGGCAATGCATGATAGCTGTTAAATGCTAGCATGCAGCATCCAGCAGCGCTTGCTGCTGACATACTCTGTCTCTGCGGGGTGAACACTTGTCCATACATTGAGATGGCACGCTCAACGTTCACTGAGTTCATTGGAATGGTGAGGCAGTGTTTTGCCTGGGCATACAGATGTAGAAACTGGTCACAAACAGAGTCCCAAAACACAGGCAGGCACAGGCATCGGCACTCCTTGACAAAGTTCACTTAAGCAGCACATTCCTTGTCATGCTCTTTCTACCATCCAAGGATTCATTTCAGTAGCTGAGGGTCACAACTCAGAACAAGCACCTGGTTGGGGTCCAAAATAAAAACAGCACCAAAGATGGAGGCAGCCAGTTGTTTGAACCATGGTGGCAGTAACAGGTCAGCTCCCAGGTACAAATAAATTGTGCAGCACAGAGTCATCTTGAGGGTCAGTGGCTTCACTGGCCACAATGGAAAGGATTCATACTCTGCCAAAGCAGACTTTGCGAACTGTACATCCGAAGCAGTCACTGCAGGAAAACAGTCTTGGTGAAGCTTGTTTGCTTATGGAAAAAACTGGCAGCATTTAGCATGTTTGGGTTCAGGGAGACCCTTAACTTTGGGTGATCCAAGTTTCTCCTTCAGAATGTTTGCCACCATGAAATCCTCCATGAGGAAACAATCTGGAGTATACATACACACACACACTGAGCAGTGCTGGGCTGTGGGGTTACCATGGCTTGAAATGCTATCAACTCTGTAGGGGCCCAGCCCAATGGGCTATATGATAAAATCATGAGCTTTGTGGTTTTGGACTAACATCATGCATGGCAAGTACGTCTACACAGGACGTTTACTGTAAAGTAAACTAATTAGCTCTGCAGTAAACGTCTCACATCTACACATGCGGCCCTATTAGGCTGGAGTAAACTGATAAATTCTGCAGCCGCACACACGCAGATACCGATGTGGCTGGCTGGGGCAAGAGGGTGCCTTAGTACAGAGGCTGCCTGCTGGCTAGCCCCGCACTGGAGCACCTTCATGCCCCAGCCAGCCCCTCTGCAGAACATTAAGCCAGATCAGACCAGTCCCACGCTTCCCCCCTGGGCTCCCTCCCAGCCTGGGCTGCTCCAACCTGCCAGAGTTCATTGCTGCATTAATATGTGCATGTAGATGTGCCCAATTTGTCCTATGAAGTCAGTATAAAAGTGCTGCTTAAAAGTATGTTTATAGAGTATCTGTGCTAAAACTTGCAGCAGTTTTTTTGATAAAAAATAAAATGCATCAATTCTGGATGAATTAAGTCTATGAGTACTTAATATAAATTACTAAAGGTATGTTTATCTCAAGATCAGCGTTTTCAAAATGTGCCTCTCGCTTCCATAAGCTCAGGGAGAGCAGGGTCTGGCAGTAAGGGGGGAGGGGGGGGAGGAGAGGACAAGGGGGATACCTGACCCCCAGATTTATTTCCCCTGCTGTAGCAGTGGGAGGGGGACTAGTTCAAGGCAGACCTCCAATAATTAGGATTCTATAACTAAAAAATTATAACAAAAATATAAGTTTTAATTTTCCATGTGTAGAATCTAATTATTTAGGGGTCATCTTATATTCAAGTAAAACACGGTAGGTGCATCTAAACTCTGATTTTTAAAGTAGCCTAAGACAGTCTGTAATCTACTTGTATAGGGCTTCTCTGGAAATCCCAGCTGTGATTTACAATACTCTCTCATCTACTACTTTCAATGCAGTGTAACCAGATACATAAGTGAGAAACAACACAATGAAGCATACACAAAAAGAAAAATAAAGCTGATCTGGAGGAAAGAAAAATAAAAGTATTCTAACCTTCTAAGGCTAAAAGTATCGACTGACTTTTTAAAGCAAACATTCTTTGTTCTGGCCTTTGGAGTATATAAGAGTTCAGGAAACTTTAACTGCTACTTAAAGTGTACCCTATTTTCTTCTGCAGAACAAGCCACAAAGTGCTGAAAACCATTAAGCAATTCTGACCAACATCTTAAAAAAGTCATTTTAAAAGGACACATGATACATCCAGTTAAAAGTTTAATAACAGTAAAGTAGTAGACATTGTCTGAAGAAAGATGTGTGTTATATGGCTCATACCTTTCCCATGCTGTATGGCAGTACTACAGGATATATTTAAAACTGCTATATTATAAAGTTCTTTAAGAAGATGAAGTCATAACATTTCCATGTTTTTCTGTATACTGCCTGCATATAAATAACTGATGCACTCAAATTATAGTGTATTAAAAGTACCCTACACTAGAAAAGATCTGAGCTGTCTCCAGTTCTATGCAAAACTATTACATTCCTCAATATGGTGAAGTCAACACTTCAAAATTATGATCCAAAATTATCATCATTAAGGATTTTCTGTTCTATTTTAACATTACAAGTGAGCAGTTGACACCCTTTACATTTTCTATATTTAGAGAACACTGAAAATACTTTGCTAAAAGATCTATGCATGTGTTTCTTCTACCAAGTAGTAAAGTACATAAAAAACCCAAATTCCATTCCATTTCCAGGTATTTTTTTTCCCTTTCCTCTGAAGAAACAGAAAACCCGAATGATTTCCCAATATGAAACTGTACGTAAAGGTTGGAGTGTTCTGTAAGACATGTTTTTCATATATTGAATGATAAGTTATTTTAAACTGAACTAAAATAAACTACAAAAAAAAGTCATCAACTGAAACTTTATCCAGGTCCTAGAGTCCTTTACCCAGTCCTAGTCCTAGCAAAGTCTTACATATTTGAGTAACTTATTGCACACAAAGAATCTGAAGTCCAGTGAGACTACTCATATGTTCAAAGTCCCTCACATATCAGTAGAAAACATCAGTAGAATTTTAGCTGAAACTGAAATCAAGAACTTCAGCAAACTCAAAAAGATTTCCAAAGACAGTGCTGTAAAATGGTGTTACTATCAAATTTTGCTTATATGCTTGCAACAAAAACCAGAGGGTTGTTTTGTTTTGTTTTAATTAGGGATGAAATTTGTAAATTTAGGTGCATGCTTTTTTTTTTTTTTTTAATATATAGTTTATTGCTTCCAGGAACACTAACCAGAATACTAATTTAGAAAAATACTTAACATGCAAAAGGTAAACTATACCATTCAGAGTGCATGATTTTCCAAAGTATATTATGAAAATTGTGATTGCTCAGCATTTCTGGAAAGTGGGTTACTTTTGCACTTAGGTGCATAAGTGTGTATTTAGGTATCTTATTAGGTCATCCACATGTTAGCATTTTAGTCTAAATTGGGGGTAAGAAACTTTAGAAGCAGCAGGCCAAATTCATGGAGCTCAGTCCAAAGGCAGCCTTCCAACTGAGCTGCCACCTTGTCTCATTGAAGTTCACACTGGAGCTCCAAAAGCCAAACAGATTGGCTTGGCAGGCCAGATCTGGGCTACAGGCTACAAATCAGTAATTCAGTTAATTTTTTTTATTTTATTTTTTTGGTTTTGGTCCAAACAAATGACAAAAACCTTTTTATTCTACTCTCTACGTATTTACCAGCTGACACCTCCAACAACTTGAACACAATACTCTGGAGTTCTCCTTAAATGTAATATCAATATGATCTAGTTGGAACATCATCTTCTTTCCTTATATAAATGCTTGTAGCCATTACTGAATCATTTCTCATGTTTTATATTGCATAATGTCAATGATTGCTCTTTCACATCTTGCTTTAATTTTTCCACTGTGCTTTCCCTTGTAGAATGTACTACTGGGGAAACAAGTTTAAAATTGCTTGAAAGACCTTATGCAGAGCAAAGTACTGTTTTGTTGTAAGTTGAAGGCAATGTCATTAGCATAAAAATCAGGTGCCCCCTTTTTTATCATGTACCATCCAAGTGCTTTTATTGTATGATCACCGACCTATTTTTCCCATTTTTAAAAGGTGTTACAGATGAATTGAGACTGCTCCTGAATTAAACTGATATTGGAGAACAGCTCAAAAGATATTTGCATCTTGCTGCTAAACAACTGTTGACAATATTTAAGTTTTACTTTACAAGAATTGTTTTCATTACTTCGGCACATTCAATCACTGTTGCCTGCCACATCTTTCAATTACAGTCATGTGCACACTAAGCCAAATATTTTATTCACTTATGTTTGGTAATCACTAAGCATTAATCACTCATTTCAAGTATTGATCAGTAGCTTTTACATTTACTACAGTCAGAATGAGAAAGTCACTTAACAACAAAACTGCGTAGACTGAAACAAAAGCTGGAAAGCTTTATGTAAAAATCACGTTATCAGATACCACATTCATCACAAGTTTTGATGTTACAGCAAATAAGTTCCCCATAATAGGCAGAGATGACTACCAATTTCCTTCTTAAATATCCCAAAGCATCCGATTTTACATTATGTTCACACCTCTTTCTGCAACCACAAGTGATTCTCCTATTTCTTCAGGCCTGGATTGGCAGCATGTAGCCCTTGGGCTGAATCTGGCTTGCAGAGCCATCGGATCTGGCCTGCAGAGCCACCAGGCTCTGCCTGTGGTTTTGCCTGTGTCCTGGGAGCCCAAGGGAGGAGGAGCCAAGAAAGAAGCAGCAGTAGCATGGACACAGCATCCAGCTGGCCAGTCCCAGTGCAGCTCCCTACTGGCTGGAAGTTGGGTTTCTGCCCCAGCTGGGAAGTGCAAAGCTTGGAGAAGCAGCAGCAGCAGCACCAGCAGCACAGGCACAGCTTCCAGCTGCCTGGCCCCAGCACAGGTGCAAACAAAGCTCCCCCTGCCACAGATATACTGCCAAAACCACCTGGCCCATGTCAGACTGGAACCAGGTTGTCCCAGCCTGCAACTTATAAAGGTTACTGGCTAATCAATTTATTTAAATATGGAGAAATAAAATGGGAGAAAGATTAAATCTGATAAAAATACTGGACTAGTCATTTTTATGACCCTAAGATGTTTGCCTCAAAGTCTAACTGTAGATAAAAATCCTTATACATAGTCGCTAAGACATTTACTTCCATCTGCCACTGACAGGGAACAACTCTATTAATCAAGGAAGCATTGCTCTGGTCAAAAGTGCAGAAGAAAACTTGACTTCTTGTCTCCACCTGCTGAAGGGTAAAAAATAAAGCCAGTTTTAGACATAAGTATAGGACAAGGTTGGAGAAATTACACATCTCGGTAGCAGAGATCAACAAAATGGTGTCTGATGAATAGAGAGGTATTCAGAGTACCTTCTTTCAAGGTTACTAAGATGTTGCAACTAAGATGGCAATCATGATGTTCAAATGAAACCGAACCAGCCCAAAGCTACAATACAGCATGCTATAAATATAAAAATATGGACCTTTTCTGAATTTTACCATAATTCTAACAGCAGTGACTTTTCTCCCCATCTTGCCTTCTTCTAACTCCCTAGGACAGGGGTGGGCAAAATATGGCCCAGGGGGCAGACCCAGCTTGCCAGGCCATTCTATTTGGCACGCAGGGCCGCTAAAATTTTTTTAAAGTTAATATTAATTTACTCCTGGCTGCCTGTCAAAGATGACAGGAGCCAGGAACAGTAGGACCCAGGGGAAGCTGGCAGCTAGACCCAGCAGCAAGGCCCATCCAGCCCCTCACCCCCACAACCAGAACCCCCTGCCTAGCAGAGGCTTCTGGCCTGGGACCATGGGGTTGTTCCTGCTTTCCTGCACCAGAGAGGGAAATGCAGCCCTCGACAGCTTGCCAAAACTCAGTAAGTGACCCTCCACCTGAAATAATTGCCCACCCCTGCCCTAGGACAATCAGCAGTATTTTAAGAGGTTTTATGTGTTTTAGCAAGGCAGGACTTCCCTGACCTAGCTTTCAATAAGAAAAAAAGAGTTATTAGAACTAGTCAAAACTTTTCCATCAAAACTATTTTTCAGTGCAGAATTAAGATCTTTGCCAAATGAAATCTGGATGCAAAAAGAACTTTCTGTAAAAAATATTTACTTCTCATAAAAATCCAGTCACCTGAAATGGAATAGTTTTTGGCCCAATTGAAAAATTTGTAATTTGTTTTTCATCTGACATGTTAAAAAAAAAAAATCCAATTGAACAGCTTAGTTTTGTCTCAGCATTGAACCTCCTAACCTACCTACAATGCCTATCCGCAGGGAACAGCTGCTTCTGAACCGCCTTCTCCCTGCTCAATCTCCTTTCCTGCTTCAGGCTAGACAGACAAAAAACTTCTTTATAAATCAAATGCCGAGGGTCTAGAACAGGCTCCCCACAGAGGCAATACAGCCACCCACCCTGGCAATCTTCAAAAAGCATCTGGATGCCCACCTTGCTGGGGTCATCTGATCCCAGCGGTCTTTCCTGCCCAGGTGCAGGGGGGGCTGGACCTGATGATCTGCAAGGTCCCTTCCAGCCCTTAACAACAACCACCACTATGAATAGGCATTGACAGGGAACAACTGACTGGGAACAACCTGCATACAGCCCTTGGGCTGAATCCGGCTTGCAGAACCACAGGCAGAGCCTGGTGGCTCCGCAGGCCAATTAATTTATTTTCCAGACCGACATCCCGCCCTCCCCAAAACAGGCTCAGGACAGCTTACAGTAAAAGACAGATAAATTATAAAAACAGATAAAATTATATTAAAAAGTTCCCAGACAGTGCCCCAAAACATAACCCCAGCTGCTGATGGCCTGCCTTAATAAAAAACAGGGGGGGAAAAAAAAAAATCTTTCAGTGCTCTTGCTCCCATTCTCCTCTAAAGTTCCCAAGGAAGGTTCTGCCTTCCCATGAAGCACTACAGCTATGCAACTCACTGCCCCGTGACAGGTTAGTACAGGGGTTTCTAACCTTTTGGAATGTAGGGCCGGATCATGAACTTTTTATCACCCAGTGGGCCGGCCAAAGGACCTCCCCCCCCTTTAGGAAGATGCTGAGGGGCTGGAGGAGGGACAAGGGGTGGGAACGAAAGTAAACAGTGTTTACTTTCATTTCCCGTCACAGCACCTCAGGCCTCAGAAAACGGCTTGGCGGGCCGCATGTTGGACAAGCCTGGGTTAGTAAGATAACACAGCACCATAAGAAACTGTGTGGCTGGATAAAAAAGAAGGAAAAAATTAAGGAACCCAAAATATAATTCCAATGAGACACCCATACAGAATAGACAGTTTAATGTCAGTGAGCCAAAACGCAATATTTTGATTTGATTTGACTAAATCAAAGTATTTCCATTTGAGTAGAACCAAAAACATTGTCTGGTTTAATTTGGTACCATTGCAATAATGATATCCTGCATGTAAAGAATATGATTTTACAATAAAACTCATTTGAAGTCACTTGGTACACTGAAACAATTACATTTTACAAATAAAACTACTTGTCAGCATAAGTAGTTAATTCTTTTAAAAAATTAAAGAAGAAAATGAAAGCCTTCATAAACTGCCTACTGTATGTTCAATATAATGAAAGTTTATGTAAATACAGAACAGTTATATATTTTAATCCCTCTGCATTAATATGGGCCCTATTAATCTGAGTCAGTGTGCATCCTTTTTTAATTTGAATTTTAAAACCTCACCAGATTACTAAATCAATATTACCTTTATAATATAAGATAGGTTGCCTTTTAAATACTCAGAATCCCTTAGGGAAGTCAAGATTTCCCAATGCCCTAATAATTACAGGACCTCTAGCCTACTAGTGCCACTGGGGTCATATTTTCAAACAACCAAAGAATTAGTAATCAAGTGCAGGCCAACAAGATCTGACTAAACTTTGGTAATTACATATATCTGGCCTCACCATGCTTACAATATTTGCTACTTATTATACCACCGATCGATATTATCTTTTTTCAAAATCTATACACATACAGGATTTCTAGTAGATTTCAAGATACATAATAGGAACCAATAGAACCCACCTACCAAATCTTCTCAACATGCTGTCTTCACAGAGGGCTAGATGTCACAGTTCAAGAGCTACATGATACATGGGTTAAAAATGGCATATGGTGTAAAAATCAACTCTATAAGATAGGAGTGTCAAATACAGCATGTGGGCCATTTTGCCCCACAGAGCCATATCATCTAGCTCACAGTGCTCCCTGTGGGTCTTGAACTGGCCCTGCATACTGCGTGAAGCTGGTGCCAGATCAGGCCCATGCCACTCATTGAGTCCATGGGGCTTGATGAGTTTGACACCACTGCTGCAAGACAGCAGTGCCACAGGAGGGAGAGGGAGACACGCACAGGACATAACCGAAACCCTGACTTACATTAAAGGATCTCTCCACTAGTTATCCTGGTAAAGTGCAGTCTGTGTGCTACTGGACTCGCTACCCTTCTGGACACTGGCTTACTGGCGAGGCATGCCTTCCTTCATCTTTGGCAAGCCAAAAAATCTGCTTATTCCTCTTGGGTAAAGACCTGGCCAGAGATTGCCGTTTTCATCACAATGCATTTTGCCTAACTGGGGCAATGTGCTCTGACAATGAGGGCCACAGCAGAGCTCCAGTTGGCATAGCCAAGTTCTAGATTACAGAGGCATCACATTGGTGTTCCACTACTGGTTCCCCTTTCACTTTAAGACCTTGATCTTAACCCTTTATAGAGTAACATCTCTCTACCAAGGACCCACTAAGATGACTACACTCACATGAGAAAGATCCGCATAATAAAATTCAGCACTGCACTCTCTAGGTCTAAGTACAATGTATACCATCATTAGCTGTGGAACTTCTGTCACAAGCTAAGCCCAAACTAGACCATTTAAATGTTATAAATCCTCAGTCATAAATGTCCTCCCTCAGTGACAATAAGCTGAAGAATGCCCAACAACATTTCTCATGGATGTTAAAAAAAAAATCTCCAAATAGGTAACAGCAGTTTAAGTGACAGAGAAAAGGATCTCATGCAGACAAAAACTGGGCTGGGCTGTTTCCAGTTCCTATGCAGATGAATGAGAAGAAGATCCAAAATGCTTTTCTCCCATCCTTGAATGACCTTCACTAGAATGGGGTACACCAGCTGTTTCTAAGTCAAAAGTTTGCAATTAACCAGATAAGGAAACCCAACAGGAAAGAAAAAGTAGAATCATACCCTCCCTCAACTAACTGATCAGTGAGTGGGAACAAGTTACAAGGCAGTAGTGTGGCCTACATACCCTGCTAGTCATTAGAAAATACTTAAATGGATTCTTGTACAGCTTTCAGCACAGTGAAGTGTTCCCAGAAACTCAACGCCCATCAAGTTAACTTTTATGTTAACTTGGATAGCACTCCCTCACTACAATATATGGATATACAGTAAAGTTTTCAAAAGCACCTATGTAATTTAGCAACCTAAACTAAGTAAGAGTCAAGAAGACTGTCGTGGGACGCGCTGTACGAATGAATACTCACCGGTGGCTTGGAGTGCAGCACACGAGGGGCGGAAGGCAGAGCCCACGCGGCTCATCAGCTGCCTGTTTATCCAGCTGCGGCCAGCCGGCGACGTCAGTGCTGAATGCCGGCCGGCACAGATAAAAATGGTGGCGCACACTGCAGAGCCAGCAGGGGGTCAGGGGATGGAGCCACATACGACCCCACAGCTGAGGTGATCTAGTCCATGGGACCAGGAACAGCCGGGACAAAGGCAAGGAGGAAGAGGATCATCTTGGCGATGCTGCAGATGGTATAACGGAGGAACACCAGAAACAGCTCTTAAGGACGGCGGGGGAATGTCTCGGGAGGACGGAGCAAACGGCAGGTGAGAGTGCGGGGACGAGGGAACACTGGAGGAAGTCCGCCCTGAGAGAGGAGGACTGCGGGGGAACCCAGGAAGGGTCACTGTCGGGGCGAGCATTGCCGCTGGACCTAGAGGTGCCTTGGAGTAGCCAGGGAACCTGATTGCCTAAGGGGATGAGGCAGCCAGTGTCCTTTTGAGACCTGGGAAGGTAGAAGGATAGTTAAAGGGGCAGGGAGCCCGGTTTTGTGTTGGAACATTTTCTTTCTTTTCTTCTTTGATTTGTCCCCCCGAGCTCCAGGGAAATCTGAAGGAAGCGGGCCCATATGTGAGATAGTGTTGGAGCCTGAGGGGGCCCAGTCTTAAGGGTCCCAGGAGTGAGACGTCAACCATCCAGACACCGCTCCACAGGAGGTGTGAGGCCGGGGTGTAGGGGTGGCAGAGCCCTGTGACTAAGTGCCAGGAGGAACCGCGGGTCTAGGAGCACGCCCGATGAACGGCCCCGGACACTGGGGTCTAACAAGTCGCGGCAGGAGAGCACAGGGTTGAAGATTCAGGTGGAGGACACCAGCTCAGGCAGAGGCACAAGCCCGCAAGGCATGTAACATCAGTTACCCGAGTGAGAGTGGCACGAGAGCAACTGGTCGAGGTCTAGCGGCTACAAAGACTTGAACACTTTTGAAATTTTTTGCCCTCATACAGAGTGAAAAAAGGATATAAACTTTTGGTTAATAAAATAAGGATTGTATCAGCCCAGCAATTACTTATGCAACACTAGTAACCTCAATATAACAGATAAGGAAATTACATTATTATTAATTAGATTGTATGGATATTTGCTTATCCCCCCTCCCACAAAAGTAAGTCACAGGCATGAGGTGTAAATTGGATGGATACATATTTGGTCTGATTAGTTATAGTAATTAATGCTCTGTTTTAGTGATATCTGTGCTGCACATTGTTAGCAATGTCTTTAAAAACAAACAAACCAACCAACCTCCTCCCACCAAAAAAAAAAAAAGAAAAAAAAATCCCCTAACTTTCTCACATGAAGAGATCAAACAAATGTAGACCCTCTACCTAAAAAAGCTTGTACTTGCATATAACTTCAAGCATTGTGAATAGTCCTATCCGTGTGTCAGTAAGACTGCTCTTGTAAAGGTAAAGTCCGTAAAGGATTGGGACTTGAATCTTCTTCTCAAAAATAATTTTCTCCATTCAAACTATAGGACAAATGCTATGCACAGACCTGCCTCCTGATATCTAAAATGTTGTTATTAAGTGAATGCATCAGTCTTGTTCATGTGCGTAAGATTTGTATGTGTTCCTCCATTCATTGATAGCACAGTTATAGTTGTTAATCTCAAAAGGATGAAAAAAACCTAGTTTGGATAAAAATGGGTGTGACTGATACTCCAGTGACTACTTATGCATAACACCCAATGATTTAGACATTAATCAGCCAATCTGGATGTGGTATCATTTCAACAATCAAGCCAGGAAACCTTATTAGCAAGAAAGCTAGAAAGACTCCCTCAGCATAACTGCTCTCATTTCGGAAAATATCCCAATTCTGATAAATCACCTTTTAATTTTTAATGTTTGGGAAAAGGAAGAAAGTTTGTTTTTTGGATATTTTTTAAAGAAATCAATAGATTTTTCTGCCCTCATATCAATATTTGTAAGGACTTTCCAGCATGGAAGAGACTGACCATACAAAAGGAAACTGTGAAAATAACCATAACTAAATGACATAACATAAAAAGAGAAAAAGAACTTTCTTACTACTTTTTCCACTCTCAGTAATCACAGGTATCTTTTCTTTGGTGCAGGTCTCTTTGCTATACATCTGGGAGTGCTCTAGAGTCCGAGATGAGGTGGAAGCCAAGTAGAAGCTCCAGGGAGCAACCTGCCTCTATCTGAAAGACTACACAAGCAGATAGTATCAAGTATGGAAAACAACCCCCTGGCATCCATTTTAGGAGAGGTTTTCCTCTCCTAAAATGGACAATACACTGGAACTGCTGAAAGTGAACTCAGTGAGGGGAGTCACAGCAACACAATACGTATCCCCGTCTGATCCACTGTTGAAAAATACAGCGTTTAGGATAAAGTGGCAAGAGGATCCAAACTGGGCTGTTGCTAAAACTTGTTTGATTCATTAGATATTGGTCGTTTATTTCATTTTGCTCTGTTGATCATTTAACCCTACTAATCCAATTTTTTTGGCTTCCCCAACTTTTCCTAAATACATACACAACCTCATTGGAGAAGCACTCATCCTCTCTCTACCAAGTGACTGTTTCTGCATCCATCATAGATAACCTTTGTTTTCTGTGGATTTGCAGAGAAGACGTGCTGGCTAAGAATTCAAACCAAGGATGTGCACCACAGCCATTGTTCTAAACCCTATCAATAAATATTTTTTCTTAAGGGTAGCTCTGCTTTTAAGTAGGTTAGATCCAAAATGTTTATGCAAGGATGATTTTCAGCTTGACAGTGCCCCTTGAAAACAGTTGTGATGTTATTATTTGAACAACACAGATAGTGAGCTATTTGACTAAATATAAATTACAGCTGACTGGAAAGAATAATCTGAGCTCTTGAGCTTCTTCAACAGCACAGACATTTTATAGATTGGAAAATTATATCCGAGTTTGAAAGTACTAAATCTAGCACTAAATCAGGGACACTGGATTTGTGACACTTCCAAGAGGACTCCGGATCCACTAATGGATGGATGGATTACAATGCTGCACAATTTTTTGTTTGTTTTTTTAGCAGATAGAAGGAAAATGATGCCTTTCTTGCCATTTAAAAATCAATCATGTATCACTCTCATTCCTATACCAATAAAAGCACCAAAGGATAAAAAGTGATTTCTCTCTGGAACAAATAAAACTGATATGTCTGAGTTTTAAAATAAGACCATGAGTCTCAAGATATCTTTGATATTAAAGTTCCCATGCAAAGCTTCAATGAACAGGTCCATGTGAGCAATCTTTGCCCTGACTTCCCCAGGATCCAAGTGGTCATAAATCCCTATCTATCTGGAGCAAATTACAAGATCAAGGACAAAACACTAAATTCCAGAAGATACTACCCAGCCTTGTATGGGTAGCATGCATCTTGACCAAAATAGCTACCATATTTACATGTATAAGACAAAGGTCCTCCACCCCACCCCCTGCCTCCAATCGGCGTGGAAAAAAAGCTCCTTGTCTTACACGTGCATACAAGGAAACCTCATTAAACACACTGTCTATCATTAAACTGTTGCAACAGTGGCATGTAATCAGCAATACAGAACAACTATGAAGCTGACTAAATGCAGCCAACACTGAGTATGGCTATAAAACACATGGCCCATACTGGGTACACACAACTTAAAACTTACCACAAGGACAAGTTAGTACAGCCTGAGGGGTGGGCAATTATTTGTGCCGGAGGGCCACTTAAGGAGTTTTGGTGAGCTGTCAAGAGCTGGGGCAGGGGAGGGGGGAAAAGACTGGGGAGTTTCCAACTGATCCTCTCCAGCCCCGTGTGCTCTGCTCCCACTGCCAGGGGCAATACACAGGGCAGGTGGGCAGGCAGGGTCTCCATGGAAACTAGCTGGGGACTGCTACAGGCAGGGTGCACTCATCTAGGCAAGCGGGATGGGGCAGCAGGCAGACAGAGAGCAGCATCCAGGAGAAGGATGGATGGGTGGGGCTGAGATCGCAAGATGGTGTCAGCACAGGGCCAAGACCCAGGACAGAGCCATGATCCACTCCCTGCACATTTCTGTCATGGCCACCAGTTCCAAAGGCAAAGGCTAGCTGCTCCTAGCTGATCACTTACTCTTAGCCAAAAGGCTAAGATGCTGATGGGAACCTACCACAAATACAGGCCAGTGCCAGCCCATCTGAATAATATCTATAGTAATGCCTATTGCTGTCCTGCCCTGCGCTGACTCTCTTTTAAGTCATGGTAAGCCACTGCACTACATATATTTTTATTTCCTTTTATTCCTACAACTGAGCTGTACCTTTCTTTATCATTTCCAATTATTCCTATTTCCTCACTAGCCTTCAGTGTCTGGCAAACATCACTAACCAGGGCCCCCAAACAGTTCAACCAGAAACCCTCAATCACCTTCTCTTGCAGCCTGTCACCTATGATTAGTGTGGTCCCACTCTCCATGAGATGCAGCTGGACCAGGTTTGCCCTCCACCTCATCTGTATATACATTTTTGGAGGATCCCAGGATTCATGACAAGAATACCCAGCTCCAGCCATGATTGGGGGGCTAATTACCACATGGGTGAGGGGGTGTTATCTGGGGGGGGGGGGGGGCATCTGCTGAGCAATGCCAAGCTATGCCACCACCATGGCTTGAAACACTGTAGACTCTGCTGGAGCCCAGCCCAACAAACTATATGGTAAATCATGAGACTTTCAGTTTTGGGCTAATATCATGCATACTTTATACTATATATAAGTACGTATAAAAGTGTATTGAAAGTTTGTTTATGGAGTACCGGATGTTAGAACTTGGAGCAGTTTCAAAAAAGGTAAAATGCATCAATCCTGGACAAAATAGATAAATTCTACAAGTACCCATAGAGTTACTTGCAATTGTTATAGGACTGTTTATTTCAAAGTGCTTTCAACTTTGCCCCTCACTTCCATGTGCTCAAGGAGAGCAGGGTGTGACAGAAAAAAAGGGTGTGACAATTTGTCCACGTCTCCCACTATAGAAAGGATGTGGACAAATTGGAGAGAGTCTAGCAGAGGGCTACAAAAAAAAAGGGTGAGGAGGTTGGGGGACATGACTTATGAGGAAAGACTGAGGGAACGGGGCTCATTTAATCTAAAGAAGAGGCAACTAAGAGAGGACTTAACAGAAGCCTTCAACTACCTGTAGGGTGGTTCCAAAGAGGATGCAGCTAGAATGTTCTCAGCGGTAGGAGATGACAGAACAAGGAGCAATAGTCTCAAGTTGCAGCAAGGGAAGTTTAGGTTATATCAGGAAGAATTTTCTCACTGGCAGGGTAGTAAAACACTGGAACAGGTTACCAAGACAGGTGATGGAAGCTCCATCCTTGGAGGTGTTCAAAACCCAGCTACACAAAGCTTTGGCAGGGATGATCTAGTTGGGGATGCTCCTGCTTTGAGCAGGGGGCTGGGCTAAATGACCTCCCGAGGTGCCTTCCAACTCTAACTTTCTATGATTCTATGACAGCAAGGCAGGGGAAGGGGCTGCAGAGGGATGGAGGTTGGGAAGCAAAGGGTAAGATGACCACCTGACCTCTCCCCCCGCCCCTCCCTCCAGATTTATTTTCCCTGATGTAGCAGTGGGAAGGATACAAATTTAAGGCAAACCTCCAATAATTAGATTCCATACCTGGTAAATTGTAACAAATTTATAAAATTTTCCACATATAGACTCTAATTACTGGTGACAGGTCATCTTATGATCAAGATTCTCTTGAATTTGATTAAATATGGTACATCTATTTTATAATGGTAGTAGGTGGGTTATGTGCAAAAGTTTTTAAATCAATATAATCACTTTAATACTAATATAAAAATCAAAATAAAATAATCCTTAATTTTTAACAAAAAGCAGGACAGTGTGGCACCTAACAGACCCTCTGTTCAACGGACAAGCTCTCTTA
Source organism: Gavialis gangeticus (assembly GCF_001723915.1). Classification (NCBI taxonomy): domain Eukaryota; kingdom Metazoa; phylum Chordata; order Crocodylia; family Gavialidae; genus Gavialis; species Gavialis gangeticus. Next base: position 71,973,006 of record NW_017728992.1, on the reverse strand, counting down.
GGCCACATACAGCCATATGGTTTCTCTTGGGAGAGTCACTGTCCTCCAAGGAGAAACCACCAATGTACAAATGTTTTGGATTTTTTTCTAGACCAAAATGACTGCTCCAAGAGAAAAAACAACCCAGTAAAAGCTAGGGTTAGGAGAGTTTCTCGTGGGAGAGCAAATATACGTATTCTTAGGCTATAGCTCATGTCTCTCTGAACAAGTTAGTCTATAAAGGTGCTACCCTGCCCTGCCTTTTGCCTAATATTAGAACAACATAGCTACCTACTTTTTTCTCTTTTTAACAACAATTTAGATCTCTTTATCCCTGATCCAACTCTACTTATTTCACCAATATTGGAACTAGACCAGAGATTAATTTGATTCAATGAATTTAGCTCTCAGCCCTGGACAATAAAGTTTACTTGCCTTAAAGTTCAAATCCCAATTGGTGGTGTAAAGATGCCTTAAGGTACACTTTGGTTCTCACCAGAACCAAATGTTCACTTTTATAGTTCAAAAATAAATCTGTGACATTATATTTTTGTGTGTGCATATACTGTAACACAATGTGCTGCAAACACTTTTAGAATTCTAAAAGTTCAAAGTTAGGAAGTTTGCCAACATATAGACTTGAAAATAAACACAGCTAAAAACAATCCATCTTTTCTTTTTTTTCTGTAAAATAAAATAATTTCCTGTAGAAGTAAAAATATGTTGCCTGTTTAACCAAAAACAGCAAAACACTCCACTACTGCAGGGTTCTTATGTCACTTTTAAACTGCATGTTTGCCTTTGGCATTTTCTATATTGTGTACTTTCTACTAGTTAAGTGAAAAGGTAAATTTCTCTACTGTTACTTTTGTCATATTCAAGCAGCTGAAGAAAAATCTATGGCATTTCTGTTCCGTAATGGCAGAAATGTTGCCTTGATTCCCCTCATTCCCTAAATCTGAATTTCACTCCTTCAGAATTAACCTGCACTTTATCAGGATGTGCATTTATATAGCTAGTACCTGTACCTCCCACCTAAAGAAGAACAAAATGTGTCCTTAGTTATATCCCTGCAATCTCAGGTTCACTGGCATTGTTAGCACCAAGGAGAATTTTGCCCAGAGAGGAAAAGGGGAGGAACAGGGGCTTAAACTTTTAACTGTGTAACAGATCATATGCTCCGACTCTGTATGCACTACAAAAGAGATATTTTTAAATATACTCTAATAAGCATTCTGCAGTTCCATTATTAAATGACTGCTGACACTGGTAACAGAAGTGAAAACAACATGCAAATTTCACGCTTGTAAACTCATACCCTGATAACACTAAAGCTTTTTGCAGGAAATGTTAAGATTACTGAGCAATATTACCTCCAACATGGGACTAGTCTGAATAATTATTACTGATGTTGGCAAGCCCTTACTTATGAGTAGTGTCACTAAATTCAATAAGCCTACTCAGATAAGTAATAATTACCCACTGATGACAGTACAGGTTGCACAACGCAGTCCTCGAAGATGATACTGCATGTGCATACACGTAAAATCTCACAAGGGAGCCAAAATCATCATGATCTGTGTGGCAGCAGAACTTACACAGTTATTTATTCATTCAGTATATAGGCTGTCTTTTACAACATGAGCTCATAGTGGCTTACAATAAGAGAACAAAATAACTTATCAAACAGGAGTACAAAACAACTTAAAAATCAAGACAAGTAGCAGTTACAGGATAAACAGAGTTAAAATTCTGATTAGAAAGTGAGTTTGTATTGCACTGATTTTGTGTTGGCAAACCAATCAGCATAACCTAAAGGGACTCAGCATGAGTTGTTTGCTTATACCCAGGGTTCAAATTACGGGGGGGAGGGGGCAGTGTTGAGCTCTGCCATAAGATACTAGAGCCCCCCTGTTAGATTTTGAAAAATAAGCCTGGGAGGGTCTCCAAGTTTATTAGGCATCATGATGGGGAGACCAATTTTTTTTGCAGGGCCCCCCCAAAAGTCAAAGTGCAATTCAAACCTTGTTTACACCTTCACTAAATTTGGACCAATGAATGCTGAAGATGTTGCAAAGTCAACTGAAACAAAGAGTTCTCTATTATCTTAAATTCTCTTTTTAATTGGTTTTCCTACTATAAAACTCTGATTCCTGCCCCTATTGCATCTAAGCCAAGGCATTTTCTGATTAATTTATAGCCATTCTGCAACTTAGACCACCATCTGCATCATCACTTAATTTAATCCAATGACTTCAATGAGTGGCACTGCTTTAGTCCAGGCTGCATTTGACCAAGTTCTATGCAAGTATTAAATATGCTTTACAGTTCAGTCACTAACATGTCTATATTATCAAAAGCAAGGGAGGTTTAATTATTCAAACATTTCCATTAATGTTTGAACACATTTAGAAACCTTGCACCGATGGAAACACTGTATAAACAATGCCACACCATCTGGATAAATGCAACTACCCTATAAGTCAAGAAAAATTTTCCATCTTTTCTGTTTTATAAATCTCTGTACCCTTTCACTATGACGCATGTTTTGTTTGTTTGTTTGTTTGGAGGGTTTTGCGAATGATACTAAAGGGAAGTCATACAGATTAAACCACTTAATTTGTCTATGAACCTGGTGAACTCATTTCTTGAACAACCAAAAAACTTGTAGTAATTACCAAATTTCTAAGTATTCCATGCAGTAACAGAGCATCAATAAAGGTTGCCTTATTTTTGCTGCTTGTTTGGAGATGCTACGAATAACTGAAAGGCATTTACACTCCATGTCTGGCACCACGTGATATTTCAGGAAAAGAGAAAGTATTTTCTCAGTATGAACATACAGATAGTATAGAATGCCAGGACAATCATTGCCTAATCTTTACTAACCGTCCTGGATCAACACTGAACATATCTGTGCCAGTAGGGAGTCAGATGCCGAAGTCCAGATCCCACTTGTCTGACTGTCTACTAAGAAAATATACAGCAATTTTTATTTTTGACCATTTAACATCAATTGGAAGACAGTTGTGCTAATTAAAAGATATTTATTACTATTCAACTTGACAGCAGATGTGCTCAGAAGAATTTAACTACCCATAAGCAAACCCATATAAACATGTAGATCAAAAAAAATCCATATAATCCTATCATCTATGTAGCTGAAGAGAGACAAAAAAAGTCCAGAAGTGACTTTTAATAAGTATTTGTATATCATATAACACAGTGGAGGTCTGAGATCAGGAGTTTCATTACACAGACTATAATTACTGCAATCTTAATTAAACTCTAACCACGAGGAGCAGTTAGAAATGATTTCTTCTAATAGTCTGAAACGAACTTGTGCCATGCTGACATAGGTAGTTGGTGCATACAGTGCAGATCTATCACGGATGGCTATGTTTAAGTTTTGTTGGATGACTTCTGGAAGAAACTGGTTCTTTTTAAAGGGGAAAAGGTGACCCACAGTGTTTATCTTTTTATGAAGTTATAGCTTAATGCAGCAGTTCCCAAACTCTGACAGATTGCGCACCACCAATTTAAAATGACACAACCTTAAGTACCACCAGCATTTTTTTCAGTTCAACCTTAAGTTCCACCAGCAAATTTTTCTTATATAAAGTAACTACAATAAATCTGTTAATGCATACCACTGACAGGTTGTCTGTGTACTGGGATTTACTGTGCACTGGCTTAATGTAGCTTCAAACATTCTTAAAGCTCTGTAATGAGGAAGTAGTGTTTTCTTGTTTCAGCCAGTCATGCTTCTGGTCAAAATAAAGATTGTGGAAGAAAGGCATCTGTGAGTTAGGATGTGCAAGAAGTAATCAAGACTGGACACATCTACACAAGACTTACTGAGGATCTGCCAAATTAGTTCTGCCGTAAAATATCCAAGTTTACATTTGCGGCCCTATTAGGCCATAGGAAATGAATTAACCCCACCACAAGTTAGTACTTGTAAACACAAGTACTGTCCTACAGCAGCATTCTTTAGTGTACAGCAACGCATGTGTAGACGCTGACTAGGCTGGCTAGGGAACAGGGGTGCTTCAGTGCAGGGGAGTGCCTGCTTGCTAGCCCTGCACTAGGGCACCCGTGTGCCCCAGCCAGCCTCTCTCCAGTACAATGAACTGGGCTGGAGCAGCCCCAGGCAGACAAGCCGACTCCCAGGGCCCCCTGCCAGCCAGGGCTGCACCAACCCAGCTCAATGTGCTGCAGTGCTGGGCACAAGTGAAGGCGCAGTGCCCAAGGGCAATAAACTTCAACACGATGTGCGCCAGAGTTTATTGCTTCACATTAATTGCATGGATGGACACACCCACCACATAGCAAACATCAAGTGAAGGCTTAACCAGCAACTTCCATGTGCTGTAGGGTAGAAAAGTTTCAGTTGGATTGGTTGCATACACACTTGAGGACCATGGACTAGTTTTAATGAACTAGCTGTTCATTTGTTTAAGAGAATATCTTCATAAGTTTAAAGGAAGTCTGTTATCAGTGATGGAACTTACTCACATTCCTGGTTATTAGCATGGATAAGCCTACCAACTTTCCCACAATCCCAGCTGCACTCCTTCCCCTTGATCCACGCACAGTCCCATTCTTCCCACAGCACTAGATAGGCCCCATATTTACCTCTAACACAGACCTACTCCACCTTGTACCTCCAGTTCAAACCCCTTCCCTACCATGCTGTCTCAGCCCAGTCTCTGGGCTTCTATCACATTTGGGAGCCGAGAGCTTTTACATGTCGATACAAGGGAAAGAAACTTTCCTTTCAGACTTCCGGGAAAGGAACAGGAAACATGGAGTGTAGGAGAAGTTTATTTCAAGAAGTAGGGCTGTGGGACAGAATAAGGTAGCAGGATGCAATGAAAAGCAGAACAACGTGAACTCTGACAAACCCTGAGTGGTTCACCAGATATGATTTATGGTCTGACAATCTGCAGGCAATTAGTCAAAATGGACCTACACACGCACACGCACACTTTCTCAGATCCCTCTTCTGTCCAAACTTCCTAACTCTACCCATGATTATTATTTGCACAATCACAGTTTGTAGGAACTCTAGGCACACATCCAGACTCTGGGAGACAGAGATGGCAAGACACCAAAACAGGTTTACAGGTAGCTGAGACTACTTGACAGTTCTATCAATTAATCTTGGCCAAGCTCTGTTTCCTTATCCTGTATGAGAGAAATGACTCTGATAACGTCTTGGAGAGAGGCCAGTTGTGCAAATCTGAAATGGTACATGCAGAGTACATGGGTCAGAGTTCATGCACGACAGGAGCTTGCATTCCTCTGCTCTGCTCATATGAACTCCAAAGAAACTGACATAAAAACGGAAGGGAAACTTTTAATTTTAAAAAGTGTTGTATGTTCCATCTGGAGAAAAAAAAATGCTGGTAAATATTCTCAAGTTACAGAGGAGAATCCATCTCTCCTATAAAATGTTATAGTGGCAAATTGTCCCAGCCTCTTTTGGGCACATGGCAGATTGGGAAGGGAACAGGCAGCCCACCAGCAGAGAAGGCAGGAAGAAGAAAGCAGAGCTGCAGATTGAGCAGGGAGAGGATATCCGAGTGGCACTAGGAAGGTGTGGGGCATTTCTTCCAAAAAAGTTGTCCCCCACTGCTTTAGTGAGGAACAGAGGGACTTGAGCCCAGAAAGAGCTGGTGGTGCTTCCACAATACAAAGTACATTCAACACACCAAAATGGAAACAGATGTATAGGGACAACAGTGCAAAAAATTACATTGATGTATGACACCCTCTTAACTGTTAGAAATTCACAGTTCTCCTTGTTTCTTAGCTTAAGAGAGCTAAGAAGAACTGTCCTCTTGTAATGGGGCAACAAAAGACCCATTACAAGTTGCCTGACTTCCTTTTTCTCTTTGTAGACATTAATGTAACCCAAAAGGTACTGTTCCCAACTTTCTTGGACACGAGCAAGAGAATGAAGGGTCCCCATATGCTGCTTACTAACCAGTACCAGTCTACATAATGACCTGGAATAGACAGGAGCCAAGCCAAAATTCAGACAGACTTATTGTTCCTCCTATTACCCTGAACTGCCTGTCAAAAAACTGATCTTTCACTGTGTTCATTTTGCTCTCTTTTTAGTATCTTGTCTCCTACACTCCAAAATTGCAAAGCCATGCCACTGTACACAAAAGATCAAGGTTAAGAGGATAAAAATTTATCAACCTTCATTGCCACTCTGAAGATTCAAACTTCAGTTCTGTGCATCAGCTTAAGAACTGGTGGTACAAACTTTGAATGTTTTCAGAGTATTAGACTTCTTGTAAAGAGACAAAGGAGAGGGTGTTAAAAGCGTAAGGGATTAGGTACTTTTTCCTGATGTTTCTCAAGGACTCCACTCCTCCTTATTCTCAAACTGCTCAAAATGACCAAGCTCCCTTTGACTGCTCATTCAACTAACATGGGAACAAGCAAATGCAACAGCCCACCTTCAGTTGTCTGTGCAGCAACCTCAATCTACACATTTCTCGTCTAAACCACCTTAGGACTTCTCTGTTTGTATTTGGAGGCCTTCCCTTTCTCTTACATGAGCCAAGGGAGCTGAAAATGGTTAGGATATTTTCTACTAATCTTCTGCAGTGTTACAGAAGCACCTGAAGTGTTACTGCAATTTTCTTCACCTGCCATTTCACTACTAGTGGCAAACTGCATTTTCCCCGACTCCCCTAGTACTGAAAAACCTGTAAGTGCCATGAGGCTGTCTGGAACTATGCATCATCAGCATAAAGTCAAAAAGGATGAAAAGCAACAGCATTTCCCTCAAGAGAAGTAACCAGATGAGGTGACTATCTAACTGCCTCCATTGTGGCTCTCCCTGTTCAGGAAGGCTCCAAGAGAATGCACCAGTTTATAAGAAGCATTTTACATATGTTACAAATGAGCATGTTACCTCTATTTATGAATGGAAAATAAAGGTTTTATTAACTACTGTCAGACAGGGAGAGAATGTGCATCTCAAATTAGAATTTGGCGCACATGAGTTATCATATAAAACCATCCAACTGTTCCATACTACAATCCCTGTTCCATACTGGGACCCTCTGAACTTCTTAGCAGAGATCCCTTCCCCTTCCAATTAGCTACATGGGAACAACACAGGGGTACTATTTCATAACATCAATTCATAATTTCCTTCCCTCTCCGGGATTGTAACTCCAAAATAAAAAACCCTGGTTTCAGAAGAATGTGCACTATTATGATTATGAAAGCATGTTAAGTTCTTCACAGGAACAGAGACCAACAATTTCAGAAACAACTAAGCAGAAGCTTAGTTTATCATGATTTTCAGAGATGCTGAACACTGATATAGCTTCCATTTCTCAACAGCTAGAATGTTATTCTTCCTCCTTGGTACTGAAATACTTAAGCATCCACTATGCCCACTTTCCAAAACATTGGCCACTCAGTCTTTGTCCAAAAAGCTTGGATCTAACAGCTGGAGGTTTCCGAGCTGCAGATATCTGACCTTTCTTTTAACGTATTGGCAGAATATTAGCAGTCCTAAACCTCTGTATCACTTACTTCTGTAGTATACATACATCACAACCTATAATCCCTAATCAACCTAGAAAAATAACTGACTGATAAACCAATCTGCTTGTAAAACCATTAACAGATTCAAGCGTCTGTATCAACTGGGTAATTTCCTGAGACCATTTTTAATCCCTACCACTAAATCATTAATCCCTGGCCTTTCAAATAGTATCTTTCCTCTAAATTTACCAAATAGTTTTGCAGCTCACTAAAAACTAGCTGAATAAATAATAGTAATAACAATGCACCTGTTGATACTGGAGGATTCAGAGACTTCGAGTACTCAGTTGATCCCTTCAATGCTGCTATTTTCTAATTGGAAGGAACCATTCAGAAATGAAGCTGTGCATCTGGCCAGTCATTTGACACCTGGTGTGCACTGTTCATGATAACATGAACTCTCCAATATGCTTGCCATTATGAAGAGGAGTGAATTATTTCATCATACCACTTATGGCCATGCCAGGGGCACAGATATTTGTACTAAGAACAATTTAAATTTAATGGGACCACAGTTATCAACATTAATTGTCATATTTTCTCAAACTGGCATTAAAATGTTCCCACAGTATTGCTGTTAATGTCAATATAAATTATGCATAACAGATTATAGCATTCACTTACAGAGATAAAATTCATACAGGAAAAAAAGAAAGGAATGAACTGAAAAAAAAAAGATTGAGCTAAATTCAATGTACATTTATTTGTTTTTATAGGATTTCTCAATATTTTTCCAAAAATGTAAAATTATCTTTTTTGGAGGGTTCCCAAAATGTCGTCCCAAAAACAAATGTTAATATAACCATTCAATCCGAAAGCAAGGGAAGTATTCCTGTTAATCAACTATACAGACACTGCATACAAAATGTTCCCAGGGACCAGATGTGAGATCTGTACCTGCATTCAGGGAAAGATTAACAGAATAGTATAATGTGCAGGAGTTTCCTCTCAGTGACTGCAGCTTTGGAAGGAAAATTTTAACATTTTATTTTACTGGGGTTAACAGAACTATTCAGCAGAGCTCTTCTGATAACATGACTAAAGGAGTGGGCCACGCACTTAGAGTCATGTAAACGAAGATTTCTAATATTCAAAGCAAAACAATAGGAAGCCAACATCATTATGTATTTTTTGCACAAATATGCGAAGAACATTAAAAGGAATATATTTCTACTTCAAGTCCATAAAGACCTAAAGTACAGATTGTGGGCTCCTTATGTATTCTAATGAACAGCTGGTTACTCGCACAAGTAATTCCACCGAAGTCAATGGAACTACTCTTGTGAGTAACTGAATATTGCCAACTGTAGTGACAGTATAGAGAATTTCTTGGTATTCAGTGTTTGATTGAAGCCCCAGCTAGTGAACTGAAGCAAAAGATGATGAATCTCAGGTTTACTTTATTAATTAATTAATTAATTAATTAATTAATTAAATTAATTAAAAGGTTCTAGCAGGGCATGAGAAATGACTGAAAACCAATGCCTTAAAAACTCCAAAAAAAAAAAAGCATATGAAAGAACCCAAAAAGAATTAAAGTCCATGAGTTTTAAGCCAATCCTACCATTCCAGGAAATGAGAGGGAGAACAGGGGGAGGAGCCAATTCAAGATTTAAGCCAATCCCATGATTCTAATAGACCTGATTCATGATTTTATTATGCTCGTGGTTTCCAATACCAGTAACTCTTCACCAATTTAAGTCTGGCGAATGAGCAAGAATGTGCGTTAATAGGCAGCCTGTAGTAAGGCTAATAAAAATAAGTATTTCTGAACACATCCTCAGCCAAAGGAGCAGATCTTATTTCAGCCAACAGAAACTGCAACACCTCACCCTGCAACTCTTTATGCCATGTTGTGTCACTAGCTATTGTCAATAAGTCTTCCCACAAATCATTTCGACATTTAGATCTGGACTATTTTTTAAGGAAATTATTTAAAAAAAAAAAAATGCTTACTCATTAACCTACTATCACTGTAACAGCAAAGCACAACTCCTAAACTCCCTGTACTCTCTGTTGCATTGCACAACTTTAAAATGCACCATTTACTGTACTAGATTTCAAACAAAGAACATTCTGAAACACTGAAATAAATCAATGTTTAAATGCAACTCCTAGCCAGTCCATACAATAGGGGTTAAATACTGCCATATGGTGAAGAAACACATATGTTGCCTTTTTAAAACAAAGAACATGAATAATTTCTTTTAAAAAGTTCTATTTTTAACATGACAAGAAACTAACTTTTTTTCTTTTCTTTTTTTTTTTTTTTTTAAAGAAAAAGAACTATAAGCTGTGATGAGGACATATTTCTGGAAGTGTCACAATTCTGGGGAAACACTCCTTAGATTGTTTTAAATGTTGGTTAGTAAATAAATACTGCACCTCACTTTCCATTAGTCCATGCCTCAATATGTCCTGAAAGCTAAGAGCACTTCAGCATTCACCATCTTTTTAGAGGAGCAAAGAAAAAAAAAATGTAAGCATAGTGTAGCTGTATCAAGAAGGTATAAGCAATTCCCTACCACGCAAAACAAATCACAAGCTACATCAACATTTTCCTTTTACTGTACCCATTTCAAAAGAAGCTTTATAAATACTTAAATATGTTAATATAGCAGCATCTTTTCAGCAAATATTCTGAATCAGAACTGCCCTATACACAGAGATTTCATTTTCAATACACTGCTCCCAGTAATTTCATGAAACATGTTTTCATTTGATTCCTGAAAAAAAGTGGGGGGGGGGGAGAGACGACAGAACCAATCTACCAAAATGAACGTATATGAAATAGATACAGGCTGGCTGAACTAAATATTAGTGGTTTTTAAAATGATCTGCATCTAGCCATTATCCTCTGTGCCAAGTATTTGTTTTTATCATTATAGTCTATACTAAACATGCGTGAATTCTAAAAATAGTTGCAGACTGTAATTACACATGCTTTTTAGTTCCCATTTCACTTTGAAAATAAGATTAAAAGCTAGATCCTCTCAGAAACTGCTCTTAAAAATTTTGGGAGCCACAAAATTATCCTACTTTGCAATTTGGAGTGCACTGCTGGAAAACATTTCCTTCTAGACATAAATATGACAGCCATGATGTGAAAAGGAAAGCTCAACCACCACACAGCAAGATGTAAAGAAAATGGACTGATAAGGCCCACACAAAATCTATTTCTTAGATATTTTAATGTGTTTG
>NW_017728992.1:71949096-71957245 GCF_001723915.1 Gavialis gangeticus | reverse complement strand
AGTATTAACTTTGCAAAGTCGATATTTTAATGTGTTTGCTTACTAATGTAACTGTATAAACTCTAATTAGAAGTTTAGTGCCATGTGACAAATTCGATCCCTGCATACAGCCATGTAAATTCAGAGCAACTCTACTAAGTCACTGGTAAACGTCTACAGTTATGCACAGTAAAATATCGACTTTGCAAAGTTAATACTTGTTTAACACTTGCAACAGCCTAGTGACATCATCGTTCCAAAGAGTGGTCATGTTAATGAAAGGTTAGCAAAATGCTTTTTAACAACACAGGTGAACACAAGTATTTTTTAATCCACAGTAAAAGCCTCAGTTCATTCATCCCACAAGATTTTAAACAATTTAGAGCACTGATTTAATTAGCACACTGAACATGTGACTTTATCATCATGTAAGTAGCTAAAGCTCCTGTGCCAATATCCTGGCAACACATAGTATTCTAGATGTTAGCTCACAATGGAAAAAACAGTAAACAAATGAATCACCTTACAGCAGTTAAACACTAGTACAAAACCACATGATGGGACTTACTCGGCAATAAATTGTTTGGCAGCAACTTAGGTGTGCAAGTATTGTCCATCCAAGCACTAATTACATCTGAGAACATATGCATAATATCCTGGGACTGACTGTATGAGTGTTGCTGTTGTAATGCAGCCTCAGGAATGTAAGGGGAAACTGATATTAAGAAACATGCATCAGAGTTGATGTGGCTCTACTGATATTTTAGTAAGGTAAAAACAGCAAAATGAATTATCTACGTTGAATAATCATCACATGACAAAACAAAAAAGACCAATGGCCTCAAACAGAAAAGCAGGTTCAGCATGCCAAGGGTATCTGCTGACTAACAAGTAATGAAAGCAAATACTTGCACTCAAGTAACATTAATGAAAGTTATGGCTACATTAACTACCTTGATCACAACCTAGTAATAGGCGCTGTGTGGACTCAATAATACAAACAAGAACAGGTAAATAAATTTCTGCTACAACAAATGTTAATACAAACATTTTTTTTTAAAAGAAGTTTAATTTTTTATTTCGAAAACATTAAAGGAAAAATGCTGCTCTCAGTTACGCTAATGTAATTCCAGATCAACTCCAGTGATGATGTCTTTGGAGTTACTGTGCAGTTGCAATGGTGCAACTACAAAACAGACTATTGCCCAAAGTGACTGAGTCATAACAGCTTTATCCTACCACTGAAACTTATAAACATTTACAACATGTAAGATGTCTGCTTTGAAAAAGGAATGTTGCTGCAAGGTTCAAATATTTATATTGCAGATATCTAATCAAATAAATTTCTTTTCTGCTGTTTTCTGCAATCCAGTCATTAATTATCCCTATGTAGTTTATAGATACAGGAGGGAGGAAAGTTAAAATATGTTAGGGTTCCCAAACTATCATTGTACCCAAGGACTTTAGTCTAAGCTATTTAAATATACGGAGCACAATTCCACCTGGAGATACACGCATGCAACTCCCACTAAAGTAAATGGGAATGGTGGACATATAATCTATCAGAGGACAGCACTGAGCTCAGGGACTGCATACATTCTTGCCTACTTGACAACCACCATGCAGAGGTATTAAAAGAACAACAGTGAGTTTTATCAAATGCTGTTTCTGAGAAGAAATTTAATACATCCTGAAGTATTAAATGCATACATCTACACATTCATACTTGTGTCTTAAAAATGTAAAACAAGTATATTTCAGAAGTTAAATACACAGGCTCAGACAAGTTCCTTCCTGCTGCAAGCAATCAGTTTGCATTTCAGCTGCCTATTTTTTGTGGCATTAAGATGTAGTACAGTTGGACATCCTAAACACAATTTTCCAGGAACCATATGTACACGCATACTTGGGCTCTGATCTGACAACATTTTATGGGCTTGATCATGCACTGAGAGTGGTTTCAGTGAAATCAGTGGTGTGTTGAAGTAAGCATGTTAAGTCTTGACAGAACTAGGGCCCTCCAAAGTTGTTACATACACCTTCTGGCTTTGGATCAGGCCTTTAGTAAGTGTAGTAAAGATATTGTCTCCACTTGGGGAAGGAGGGAAGGGAGAGACAGGATATCTCAGCATACAAATCACTGGACTAGATTATCAATTGGTGTAAAGTGGTGTAACTCTACTGAAGTCAACTTCACACAGAGACCTTAAAATGCAAATAATCAGACCGCTCAAAGTTTACAAAGCATTTATATCATTCATCTGATTAGGCTCCTCCAGTCTGCACATAAGTAGCGTCATCTGATGTATGCTATACAAACACCCTCAAAAAGCACATTTTAAAGGGTGCCCATTTCTAACTCAAGGTAGGGGAATGGGCTCTCCTCTCTCTCAAATAATTCTGTAGTTTTCATAAAAACACAAGTATCTTTATGTTTGCTGGAGTGAAGCTGAATGGAAATAAGCTACGCAAACAACCAGACAAGCAATGAAGATTTAGCATGACCTAAACACGTTGATCTTTCCATGAAATGTTTTTGTGCTGATAATTGGCATTATTGAATCTTTGTGATTACATTTTGCTATGACCAATTATAGCAAAATAAGACGTAGCATTCTTTTTAAATGCCGTTACTGTCACTGGAAAACTTTAATCTATACAAGTTAAATGTCACTACTGCTATTCCATTCTGGCCAGCAAGTCAGTTATTAAGGTCATTTGCAAACAATAGGCAGCAGTAACATTAACGATGTAAACTCTTTTCATTTCCCCAGAGTACTGAGCAATAATCACTCATATTTACAAAGAGAGAGCATCTCCCAATGAACATTGTTTTAGTAACATTTAGCAATTCGGAAGGTTGTGCTGAGCTATAAAAACCCTTTTAGAAAGGACCTGTGCTAATTTATGAGCACCCACCCTTTCTTGATACCCAAGTGTCAGATACCCATCTGTTAGAACAGTCCAGCTTTTAAGACCAGGTTATTCTCAGTCATCTTCATTTTCCATCCCCACTGTTCAACTGCGTCAGATGAGTACAATCTGATGAACGGTTTGATTTTTTTAGCGTTACATTATTAATGCAGAATATGTAATAATACCTGCTAAACAAGCTATCACATCAACATCATTGGTCTTTAAGAGATCATGGCCCTGCAGATAAATCCAGAAGGAAATTATTAGACACGACTTAAAAAATGCTCCTTTATAATATACAGGGACAAGCTGAGCTAGGCCTCCTGCTTGTAGAGCAAAATGAAATAATTATACATATACGCAAGCCACTTTATTACGCCCGGCTTATTCAAGATGGCTATGGCAGTTATCTTTGTGAAACTAAAGATGTCTCCTTGAATAACTGAACTGTAATACTAATTACACTACAGGTGTCCCTGGGCAACTTCTGCCACCAGTCCTACTAGTAAAAGCTTAGACAAACAGCACCTTCAACTGCAGGCGCACACGCAATCAGAAACAGCACAGCTTCTTTCAGGCTCTGTTTTGACACTATCAAAGGACATGTTGACACAAAATGAAGCAACAATGCTGCAACCAGAGAGAGTTGTTGTTCTTTTTTCCCCCCCTTCCCCAACACCAAAACAGATGCAGGCCTTTAAATTTACCCAAAAATATTAGTAATAAAATCCCTAATTGTTGAACAGCTTTTTCAAAAGATGCTCCTGCCCCACAAAGAAAACAACTTCATGTTGATCCCTGCGCAGGGACGCTTCTTACAGGGCAGGGGGAGGAATTCTTGCTCTTAGCTGGAGAATACATTGTTTTTAAAGAGCATTTGCTGGCGCTCATGGCCATCATGGGCTTAGTTTTATAGTGAGGGGAGTTAACAGCATGGAAAAGGAAGACACGGCTCCAACTTAGCCAAGTCTCCAGGGCTTTTGGAGACCAAGTGGCTGCATAAAAAGGGGCTCAGGAGAAGGCAGCAGCAGGAAGGGGAAGTTCTTGGCTGGCCATCAGGCAGGTCGTGTTCTCTGGGCAGATACAAGCTCTTTTCTTAGCCCCGCCAGAGTTGGGGATATGGCTCTTCACAAGCTTCCCAGGCTGGACTCAACACTTCGAGTCGCTTCATCCTGCTCCCAGCCCCTTCCCTTTGTTATGCACAACTCCACCGGGCCAGTGCCTCTTTCCCCCGCCCAGAAAAACATCGCGGCTTCCAGCCAAACAAATTGCATCTCCTGAGGGAGGGACGAGCCCCCCCCCTTCACCCGCTCCCGCCCGGGCCCAGTGGCTGCGGGGTCCCACACAAGCCCGGGGGCTACCCCGTGCCCCCCCCCGGGCGGCCCCACCTCGCCTGCCCTGCCCAGCCCCCGCCGGCAGCACCAAAGTGAAGTTGAAAATTGAAAGTAATTACCGGAGCAGCCCCCGCGCCGCAGCGCCGGCGGGACCTCCGCCTCATGAGCCCGGGCATCGGGGCAGCCTATGCCCGCCCGCGGGGGCTCCCCCTCCATGACGTGCCTGCGCCGCCGCCCTGCCGCGCCCCCGGCCTCGCCCTTTGTTCGGGCCGCGGAGCGGGGTCCGCCGGCCCTGCACTGCCCGGCCCGACTCCAGCTTCGGCTCGTCCTACGGGACTGGCCTGGCGGTGTCCCGACCCACACAGGCTCCGCCCCCGGCCCCGCCTGCCCGCGCCCCTCGGGCCAGGTAACCCCGCCCCTACACACGCACACCTTGCAGCCACGCACAACCCAAAACACTTCTCACGTACAACCCCCCCCCAACGCACCCTTCGGCCACACACACACCTTTCAGCCACAGACATCCCAACACACACCGCAACACACCTTTCAGCCACATACACACACACCAACACTCTTTGGCGACGCACATTTTTCAGCCACGCACCTTTCAGCCACAGGCACCAAAACTCTTCAACCACACGCACACCTTTCAGCCCCACACACCCTTTGGCCACAGCCACACACACGCTTTTCAGCCACATCAGCTTACAATACCACCTCCACCACACTGCACACAACTCCTCTCACACACACCCCCAACACACCTTTCAGCCACACACACATCTAACACACCTTTCAGCCACATCAACCTGCAAAACCACCTCCACCACAGGACGCACAACAAGTCCTCTAGCCCCTGCATTGTGATTCAGCATCTCCTTGAAGTGAGGCAGGATATTAATGCACCAGAGCAATGCCTGGGTCAAGGTAAAGTCTAGTATCACTGCTCTCCCAGCTTCCCATTGCAACAGGCTGCTCTGGTACAAGGCAGGCTTGAGGAGAAGAGGAGGGGCACACGGGTAATCTGGCATTCAGGAGATAGGCTGAATAGGAGGAAAAGCGCCCCACACTACGCTGTGGTGCTTGGTTCCCTTTTTTTAAAGATAGATATCTATGTTCTGTAAAAAGAGAAAGAAAAAGAAAAAGTTGAATACATAGCTGCCAAGTCGAGTTAATGAAAAACCCTTCGGTAGTTAACTCATTTAGTGCAGCAGGCATGAAATAAAGTATGTGGCACAAGGCCAAAGCATAAAGGATCCTCTCTGGCCATGTTCTGGGCTCCCTTGCTCACTACTGGACTCTCCCTCAGTCTAACAAGGAATGATTCTGGCCATTTCCAGAGTGAAGTGGGCAGTTGTCTTCTCCAAAAGGTTGCATTTAACTGTCCCACCTCAAACCATGCGGCCATTTGCCAAAATAAACACCAGCGCCTACTAGAGACATGACCATGGAGCCTAAAAAAAAAATTATAATTAGTTAATTAAATAAGGTTACTTTCCTCTTGCGGGTCCTGTTCAAGATGCTCCCAAGCAACTCATTCCTGGTAACACCACATAAACATCAATTATACTATCCAAGTTGGAGTGGAGACTTGAACCGAGCACAAAACGTGGTATGGTTCATGACAGGCATTCCTTTAGTGAATGTGCCTATTGTGTAGTGTAGAAATGACCATTATTCATAGCATTCATGGAGTCTGTTGGTCAGCAGCACTTTTATTCTACCACACCACCAAGCTTTAAATTCAAGGCTTTCAAACTCAACTAAATATTTACCAGCTTTTTTTTAAATACACCCTTTAAAAAAAGAAATCTACCAAAGTTTGAAACATGGCAATTTTCTTCATAAAAGGCCATGCAATTTTTTTTTTTTTGAAGCCGCAATCTCCAAAAAAATCAATGAGGAATTCTGCTTTAAAAATAATAAAAATCGATTGAACTATAAGGCCCAAAGTGATTTTCCTAGGAGCACTTTGCAGTCACTTAAAATCATTTAGTGCCAAGATTGCTACAGATCTACATGACAAGGCTAAGGTGAGGATGGGTGTAACTCCTGGTTTACATGCCACCGTTTTATTATTATTATTATTATTTCCTTTCCCAGACAGGTATGAAGGGAACATGGTTATTATTAATACATAGTGCTGGGTCATGTTATATCTATTTCCTTTTTCTCTAGCGGGTCTCAACTTGTTACTCCAAATAGCCTCCTCTGCAGAATCCTCCCCTGCACTTTATGAACACAGACCTACGAGAGCCCGTGGCCGTGCTGTGCGAGGGTTAATCCGCATATTTAGCCCTGTACATACACCCAGGGAAAAGTATGTGTCAATAAATACAGGAGCCCGGCTCCAGGCTGGGAACCCTGGCGAGCACTCACACAAATGCACTGGGAGCGGAGGCGAGGCGAGCTGGGGATTGGCGGGCTGGGCTGTCAATCCCGGCGCGGGGGCGGGCGCATGCAAAGCAGAGCTACTTTGCATCGGCGTTCCCTATTCTTCTCTGCCCCTGCCTCGGCGAGTGACCAAACCCCGGAGCGGAGGAAACTTAGCCATTTGCACGGAAAGAGTTCGTCTCCTTCAGCAGTGCTGGAGATGGAAAATATTCATTGTCGCTTCAGTGAGGGAGGAAGAGATGGAGCATATTTAGCAATAATCCCGGGGGAGGCGGGAGAGTCGTGCCTCTCCCAAAAAGGGGACTTTGACCTTACATTGATCTCCGAAGGGCTCCCAATTAAAGATTTCTTTTGGGGCGCGGGTCAGACTCTAGCAACGCCCCGACTGCCTCGAATTTATGAACTCATTAGTCTAATTTCATTATTTAATCATGCGCCCGGCAATCGTGTTTCCTTAAGAAAGGACTGACCTATTTTTGGCTTCAGATAAACGATCATGTTAACAGATGTTAATCTTGTAATCTGTTTTTCCTGTAAGCACTTCGCATACCCGCGTTTCAGACATTAAAAGAGAGAGAGAGAGAGATCTTTCCCATACGCCTTGACGTCACGATTCAGCTCTTATTAAAAATTCTTGCAATGGTTTCAAAGACATTAAATCTTTTTCACTTTATAAATGCTGATTTGTTCTGCTTCAACTCCCACAGGCTTTTATTTGCATTTCAAATTCCACAGGTTACACCAGTCGCCTTTCAGAAAATGTAAACCAACAATAAGGCAGCAAATGTGTGTGTGCCTGTGTGTAAACCAACAATACCGCAGCAAATGTGTGTGTGAGGGTGTGTGCACAAACCAACAATAGGGCAGTGTGTGTGTGTGTGTGTGTGTGTGTGTGTGTGTAAACCAACAATTGGGCAGTGTGTGTGTGTATGCAAACCAACAATAAGGCAGCAAGTGCGTGTGTGCATGTGTGTAAACCAACAAGGCAGCAAGTGTGTGTATGCAAACCAATAAGGGAGCCAGTGTGTGTGCATGCATGTGTAAACTAACAATAAGGCAGTGCGTGTGTGTAAACCAACAATAAGGCAGCGTGTGTGTGCACACGTGTGTAAAACAATAAGGCAGCATGTGTGCATGTGAGTAAAACAACAAGGCAGCACATGTGTGTGCCTAAACCAACAAAAAGGCAGCAACTGCGTGTGCGTAAACCAACAATAAGGGGGGGGGGTGAAATAAAAACCAGAATTACCGTTCAGAGGAAGACTCAGCCAACGTGTACTGGCCCATCTAGTGTCCAAGCACTCCTTTATCTCTATGCTCAAGGCAGTGAATAAGATCCAGGCACACAATGCACGTTCCCTAGAAGATACTTGTCTACTGCTGGGAGCTTATTAACGCTGGTAATAAATGGTGCTGACTCCTAACCAACACTTTTCAGTTTAAAATACAGGGTTCCTCTCTAGTAGTTAATTGCAGAGGTTAGCTAGTTTCAGAGTAAAAAAAAAAAAAACAAAAAAAAACAC
>NW_017728992.1:71943432-71944096 GCF_001723915.1 Gavialis gangeticus | reverse complement strand
AGAAAGATGACAGACTTCCAAGGGCGATGCATTTTGTGAATCAAGAGTGTCCTCTGCTGGCAAGTTACATTTTTCTTGCTAATTCAAATAACAGCCTGAAATCTGAACAGATGGCCAAAAATGATTAACCAGTCCTCACTTACACAAACAGAGGATCCAACAGCTAATGGAAAAATTGGACATCTGTGGGG
This sequence comes from Gavialis gangeticus, assembly GCF_001723915.1. Taxonomy (NCBI): domain Eukaryota; kingdom Metazoa; phylum Chordata; order Crocodylia; family Gavialidae; genus Gavialis; species Gavialis gangeticus. The sequence continues at coordinate 71,943,905 of NW_017728992.1, read as the reverse complement.
AATAAAACTAGAAAAAGGGCAGCCATGAGAATGAAATACTCTCTCATTTTGTGACTGCTGTTGCTTGTTCTGCATTTTCGGTTTTTACCTAATTTCACCGATAAATTACCTGATTTTTTTTTATTGAAGTTATTTGGTTTCTACTTATTTACACACACACACACAAAAAAACCCCACGACAACTGCTGACTGTCACTCCCCACCAGTCTCCAAACACGTCCACCTTATTTTAATGCCCCACCTTACTCGCTTATAACAAACTTTATCCCTACAAAGTTTCTGAAACTTGGCGAAGCAGCTTGATTCAAATTAGGATCGCAACTGTTTGGTATGCTAATTCTCACTGGAGATAGTGGCGGGGAGAAGGAAGGGGGCTGGGAAGGAGGAGGAGGAGGAGGAAAGCTTTTATAGTACAAAATGTCTGGAACTGCATTATTTCTATGCTGTTCTTTTCTTTTCTTCCCCCCTTTTTC
>NW_017728992.1:71937605-71938432 GCF_001723915.1 Gavialis gangeticus | reverse complement strand
CTACTCACTGCTACATCTTGATACAACCCCAACTGCACCCTGCTGTCCCTACCCCAAACTTCCCTTGATAAACTGTGGACTTCTTTAATGGGTATCCTTCACTTATACACTCCCAGCAGCTGCGAGTGTAACTAAAAAAAGAAGGGAAAACACACACATACACACACAGGCACACACACCAGGCATTTCATGCACACACCGAATCAATACTATCAGCAAAACCCCTTAATAATTTAAGTGGCTACTCCAGCCTCCAAACCCCATCACCCACCTTCATTAGCCGGAGCATTTTACTTTAAAGTAAGGCAATTTGCTCTTTGTTTCTTAATGGATGAAGATTGAATTCCAGCTCCCCCCATCGCCTCTGACAAAGTGTACAAAGCCAAAAGGCTCCTTCAGCCCATAAATCCCCCACCACTGCAGTAAAAAGGGGGGAAAAACGATCGCTTTCTCCCAAACAGGGCAAAGTTACCATTTTTCCCGTCCCTTCGATGACTGAGTCACATTAGCCATTAATTGCAAACCCGAAGTTTTTTTTCCCGCCCCCAGGGGTGTATGCAGGGGATCCCCAACCCCCCCTCCCCAAAAAGAAGGAAAGGAAAGGATCCTGGGGAGATCTCGCCGGTGCCTTACCTCGTCCGCTTAAGGTAACAACATTTTAGAGAGGGCACCCAGACAAACAAGAACCTGAAGGTGAAACCATGCGCTGAATGCAATAAGGAAAGAGCTGCACATGATTCACTGCGCCGGCTCCACTCCGGCAGCCGGGGGGCGGCTCGCAAACCGCCCGTGCCCAGCCCCACGGGCCGGGCCCCGCCAGCTCCCCG
>NW_017728992.1:71885358-71937241 GCF_001723915.1 Gavialis gangeticus | reverse complement strand
CCCCCGCTTCGCTTCCCCTCGGCCTCCCCCGAGGTGCAGCCTGCTGCCTTCCCCCAGCCGGGAGAATGGTCTCTCCTATATTAAATGCACACACTATCTACTATTGTCTCATCAGCACAAAGTTCTGGTACAATGCGGGGAAAGTCGAGATGCTCGAAATGAGTCATATACAAATAATTATTCCACTAATGGGACTGAATCATTAGCCGGGCTGTTATTTAGCTCACCTCCTTCCAAAGCACCATGTGTCCACATGCTCCGTTCCTGGAAGCCCTCGCAGAAGCGGACAGATCTATATTTTGAAAGAGACAAATATGGTTTTGCGTATCTAAAGTTACATTTTTACCAGCTGCTCCCCCCGCCCTGCCCTCTCCGAGCTGGGAAACATACACACTTTGGAGTTATCCCAGAGGCATTTAGATAAGAAACATTAGGTGCGGTGGGGGGAAGCCCAACAACTCTACCGGTAACATATTTATAGATTTATTCAAATGTACAGCAACAAAAAAAAGCATTGAAGCCCTCCATCAAGATCAAAGAGTAATGCTGTTCAACAGTTAGGCTAGAAGAGTTGAAAGACCTTTGAACAAATCAATCTACCATATGGCTTCCTACCACCCCACCCCACCCAAAAAAACCCCCAACAACAACCCACCTCATGTCTGAAAAAGTTCAATTCTTATTTTCCTATATATTGCAAAGCCCAGTGTAAATCACCCCAAATGTGTGTGCCAGAGGCGATTAGAATATGTTTAGTCTGTGGCTGGAAACCCTCGTTTAATCTGTGAGAGATTGGTGGTAGACATCAAGGGTGGGGAGGGTTTTTTTTTTCTTTGTCTAATAATGTGTGCTGACGTAGAATTGACATACAAGACTTTTGAGGAGGGTTAAGATTATCTTTTCACCATAGACAGATTTCCCCCCCTCCTCTTGCCATGTTCCTCTTCGTGATAAACTGAGTAGCTCAGAGGAACACACTGTCCAAATCACCCCATCGTGGTTCTTGCCAGACAATCAAGCTCTGCAGTTTAAACGGTTACCTAGTGCTGTGGTATTTGTGCACAACAACGTTTGAAGCAGTTGTGTCTCTCCAGCTTCTTGCACTTGCAACACAAACTACTACAGGCGACTTGCAAAAAAAACCCAAAATAAGATACAGTCCTTAACCCTTACAATTTCCAGTGCTTATTGCCAGAGGAGCTGGAATAAAGAAAAGAGGGCAAGAGGGAGGGGAAGAAAGCAAGCAAGGGGGAAAGTTTGTAATGAAGGATACACGAATCATAAAATGTAAGCTATGTGTGATTAATGATCTGCACTAATTTGAATAGCAGGCATGTTAAAGGTCATTGACAATTGTTGCTGGTTTCAGCATGAATGCCTGAGTGGGATGTATTTTGGAACAATTAAATTTCATTCTAATTCATAGGGAAAATATTAGGCACATGCACAGCCCAGTTAAATAGAGAAAAGACGCTTTTTAAAAGGCACTTAGCAGATAACTCAGGAGCAGCTTCAGTATCTTAATGCAGTATGTTTCAAATGCTTTAATGGTAGATAATCCATACTCCAGAGTCTTTGTTTTGTTCTCTATGCACCATAAATAATCTTTCCTACAGATTTGCTTTTTTTAAAGCTCAGGGATAAATTCTGTTATTAGTTCCTCCAGACATACTCCATTGTAAGTAACAGTGGTCTCCAATCTTCCAAATTTACACAAGCAGAATTCACCCCTTTAACTCCAATCATGTGCGCACACAATGCAATGCAAACATTTCCATATCATTATTGTAGTTTAACATTTATTTTTACAAAGAGTAAAAAAGCCATTATAAATCAGCATTCCTGAGTAGTATTTAAAACTATTGTATTAGGTTAATAATTTCCATATGGTGACAAATGACAAGTTAAGGCAATGAAAGGTGTATGAAACTTCTGAGATCTTCCACGTAACAATGTAATTTTCATAACCTGCATCTTGTTCTCTCTAGTCTGTATAGAATCCTTCTTGTTAAACAGTAAAATGTGAACACACTCAGCATTGTAATTGCTATATCACTATGTCGTACACTTAAAGTACTTATTTTCCATCTGTATTTTCCTTAGGGCCCAGTCCTACATTCCTTATTCCAATAAAGAATAGGTAGGGAATAGGGCTCTGAAAAAGGACTGTGGAACTGGGCCTCCAATTTAGTAGGTGAGCACAATTCAACTTTAATGGCAAAGGAAAGAAAAAATTCTGAGGATGTGGAAACATCAAAGACAATCAAGCAATATGTTAATTGTGCAGAAAGTCACTAGCAGGGTTCATTTATCCACCTTACTTTAAACAGTAAGTAGATTTTGTCACCTTTCTTATGCTGATTCCAGCATTTCTAGCTTCAGGAAGCAAAATCTGAGGAACAGTATCAGAATTCAAATACTTAAAGGTTATGCAAATTGTATTTGCATCACTTTGTTGGTATTTCTATAAGTTTCAGGTAGAGAATGTGTTCTTTAATTTGAAAATAAGTTATTAGCATACCACCATTCTAGTTGATTAATCTGTTTATGGACACCATTTACTGAGTTTATCTTTCCCTGCAATCCCTGAATGTGCTCTCTTGTCAACTTCTTTAGTTAACTTACAGCATTTTGTGTGAGAATATCAGTGATATTAATGACTCAATACATAGTTTGCTATTTATAGACCTATATGTATAATAATTACACAGAGCAGGAAAATATTTATTTGTTTTTTCTGTGGTCTAATAAATTATTTGTTCAGCTTTTGGGACTAGGCTCTTCGTAGGTAAGGAAAATGGCATTTTGATGAAAATCTGTGCAATGGCTTGTCTGCATAACTTAGCCTTAGGAATGATTGGTGGAAGTTTAGATAAGAAAGGTTCCTGAGAAACACCATAATAGAATAGTGAGGAATAAAAGGCCATGTTTCTCAAAAAGCTGGAGTTGAAAGGATATATAAAAATAAAATTGGATTAAATATTATATATAAATATCATATGTATAGATGTTTTCAGTAAAATATAACCAAGGAGTCATTCAGGTTCCACAGTATGCTAATTTGGATGTATTTAATTCTAGTGTTGCTGAATATGATGTCTGGCATACATACATCTGAAATGTATAAAATGTATTTAAGCAAAGCTAATCAGGAAGACCTGAGGCCCATCAGTCTGTGAAAGATTCTACCTTTACATCTCAGCATTCACTCAAATGGCAGTTTTCTCGGTGTCTCTCATCAAGTTTGTTTAAAACAAACCCCTCAGCTTTATGATTGATCTCTAATTCTCCCTTCACCTTTTGTTTTATCTAACCAGACTCTCGGCAAGCATCAGACAATTAGTAAAACAACACAAAAAAAATGAAACAAAATAACTTCTAGTTTCTATTATTTCACTTTTCAAAAAGGCTTTTTTCTACAGGATTCAGAAGTATATATGGTGTAGATGCAGATGTGATAAAATAATCAACCCAACCCCGTTAATTTATATACACTGAGAAACTAGAGATTACTATGCACAAAGAGGCTCAGTGATTATGTTTACTAAGTAACATTTTATTAAAATTTCTGACTATTTGTAGCTAAAACTGTGAAACACCATTCTAATATGCTGCTGTACTACCACTGTTTATTTTTATCAGTGGCATGAATTTCAGTGTGAAATAGAGTTTCAGTTGATAGCAAATGTGTTCTTTCTGATTACATACAGTGACTTGCAATGTTCAGCTCAGAAATGTTTAGTTCTTTTTTATTACCTGTATAGTACCAGATTACTTCTAAAGTTTGCACCAAGAAAATTCATCATCTGCTGTCCAACATTGTTTTGCACATTGATATTCTCTGTATCTACAAGGGTTGAGGTCAAGTTCTCGTGCTCATTTAATTTAGTCAGTATAAATCCATCAGATAGTTTGGGGAAAAAATACTTTCCATTAGGCAAACTCCAAATGCCTACACAACCCTTCTGAATCTGAAGAATCCTTTAACATGTAACCACATCAGAGGTTTTGTCAAGTCTAATGACAAGTTACTGACTCTTACGTAGGTATGGAAGAATGTGGGTCAAATCCCTCTTGTCTTACTCATACAAGCTGTCCCATTGCCATCAATGAAACTCCTAACTTTAATGGAGCAAGGTGACAGAGATTTAACCCGATCACTTTATCGATGACACATTGTAATCAACTTAAACTTTTCTTTATGCCAAAAATAATCTTTTGAATTTACAGAATCCCATTATTTAAACAAACATGGTTGCTAGGCTGTAGCCAGATTCAGATTTCTACACTTTGATTCATTTAGAACCAGATTTAGTAACTGTATATATATTTTAAACCACATTTTTCAACAGCACTTTTACAATGACTTTGAGGAAGAAAACAGAAAAAAGTTAATATTGTAAAAGTAATTGCAGCTTCCATTCATATGGTTATTTTAACACTGTACTAAATGCTGCACAAAACATCAATTTTTCCAACTGTGGCAGTCACATTTTCTCTCCCATATGCAATCTTGTAAACTACATCAGGACTTCACAGCAGGTAGAGAACCCACAAACCTGTTCTTAACTTCAACTTAACTGAAAGAATCTCAGCAGCAGCTGGTTTCAAAAAAAGCTGATATAGTATCCCACATGTGGCTCATAATACATTTAGAAATAAAAGGAACTAGGCCACAAATATACTTCATTTTAAGAAAGACAAATTCAATAAGGATGCCACTTCTGAAAAATCTCCTATCTTTAGCATACCACAGTTGAGGCCTATTTTTTTCACTCAGTCTACTGATTATAACACTACAGTGTCCTAATCACTTGTCAGACTGAAGCTGAGCATTAATGTGCTGTGTTCTTACAAAACCAAAACACTTGGCTCATTTTCAGCCCCCCAAAATCATATTACCAGTGAAAAACCGACTGCTTTGTAGTGTTGGTTCACCTTTCTAACTGGACCAAACAAAGAGGTACAATAACTAAATAGTTAAGACAATAGCTCAATTAGACTTCTGAAATGTCAAATGTGCCTCTTCTAATACACCCAGATAGATTCATTGCTAGCATTAAAAGTGTATCACTGTGTAGCATTAAAAGTGTATGCACTATTTCACAAACCTAAAAGAGGGAAAAGCAGAAAAGAAGTTAAATTTTCATTTGTAGAGTTTAATAACCAGACTGCTTAAATTAATTTATTTAACATCATAGCAAATTCATACATGTACCATCCTTTACTGAGTAAAACACCACATGGGGGGAACCACCTCAAAAGTAAAGGTGGAACAAAACAGTTGCATATTCTTGCAAACATTGATAAAATTTCCTCTCAACTTTTATGCCATGGTTTGGGTGTTCTAATAATCTTGGTTTATATGGTTTTTCAACTCAGGCATGCAAGGAAAAAGGAACTTCAAAAAGAGAACATTTTACCTGATGTGTACTATTTTAAGGCTTCAGTAATTAGAGAACTGCAAAGGTCAAAATAGCCATCAATATCAAGAGCAGCAGCGTAGAAGTAACATGTTTAAGAGGAAGTTGGTTGGTTGGTTGAAACATAATATGCTATAAGCACTGACATGTAGGTCTGTAATGACAAGCAGCAGATGAAAACATTAAATACCACTAACTTATGTAGTTCTCCAAAATTTTATGAAAATTTGCAAACTGTCCATAAGGGGATGTTCAAAATAAAATTCCAAACCTGAATATCCACAAACTTCAGAAGTGTTTGGACTCCAAATTCCTGACTGTGAGTGTGATTGGAATCACCAGCACAGGGATCCATTCATATAGATCTGGTTACAAGCAAGAGCCAAATTTTTGCAAATGGTTTCTAACTTTACAAAGAGTCTGTATCCAAAAGGTCTCTGAACTCTCACTCAAATTCTGGATCTTCATTCAAATCAGGAACTTGTGGCTTTAACCAATTTCTTAACATAGCAACACTTGCATATTGTAATCAAGTGGAATATTGAAGAATTGTCAATAAGTATGATGTTACATGCTACTTCTAAAACTATATACTGTAGTTTGTCTTTCCATAAGGACATGAACTTTGTAGTTTATATAAAAGTGCAATGAATATCTATTATCCTATAATAACAACTACAACAATAACATTAGTAACCCAAGTCATGAAGAAATGTGCACATTTCTGTTTCAAATTGTTCTGAGAATGGAAATTCTTCCAAAAACTTTTCATTGATTATTTTTATTGCTGATCAACCACTTCTTTTCTCTAAGAATGTTTGTGCCAAATGGGCTAATCTCCTAATTTACACATAAATCACACAAAATCATGCAACTTTTTACACTGTTCAGAGCCATGAATCAGTTGAGTTACTCCTTTCTGCTAGGGAAAGATGTTGAAATGCCCGTAATTATTAGCATAAAAAATACCATAACGTTTAACAGAAACTTCAGAAGACTTCTAGGTAGTCATTTTCATTTGGATTGAAAGCCTGAAGTAAGCTATTAAAGTCTTCCTGCTACACAATTTGAGTCGTTTGCTTTTTTTTCCCGTTAAACTCCAAAGCTAATAAACCCAGAGCATTCTGTAACAAGTGAGGTACTCATGTCAACAAAGGCCTTACTTAGAGACTGCTAGGTTTTCAGAAACTTCTGTGGTGAGGATTTCAAGATATTTTAGTAATATGCAGCATACTCAGGATTTGAGCATGCACTTTTACCTCTTTATTTCCTACAGTTTAATCCTTCGCTTCTTTTCAGTGTGTTTTTAAAATAAGTACTGAAAAGATGTATTATACTGAGAGTCACTCTGAAGGACAATTGGCTGCTAAGTACAAAAACGTTGCTCAAGTAATAAGCTTTAGGTATGGCCTGACAAACTGTTAAACGTAAGGGAATGTGGTGTTTCAGTTGCTACTTAAGTCTAGTAACTTTGCTGTGCCTGCATACAATGAGGCAGTTAATATGGATGAAGCAGAACAACAGAAGACTGGATGATTTTTAAGAGTGGTTGATTTAGAATAAAACCTTGTCTACACAATAAAACTGACTGCCATTGCTTTTGTGGAATATACTAAACCAATAGCTTTTCTGGAAAAGTTCTCAGTGTAGATGCTGTATTCCAGAATAGAAATCACATGTATTCTGGAATAAATACTCCACTGGTGAGCAGAACCACAATGTGTGACATGAAAATAAAGGGGAATCCTTTATTTTTTAATATTGTTGCTATTGCAAGTTTACGCTTCATCTATTTTATTTTTATTGCATCATATGTTGTTTCTCTAAAACTAATATTCACATAATAAAGCAGTTATTGTATACCCCAGCAATAATCATATTCCTTCTGTGCACAATGTTCCCACAAACTATTCTTTGCAGAAAATACCATTAAAACCAATGGTGCAAGTGTTCTATTCATTTCAGTGGGGTTTTGCAAAGTAAAAGGGTCATGCATAATAAAATAATAGGCAGTGGAGCTGCTCTTCACATCACCACTACAGCAGTGTTCTCAGAATATAAGATGCACCACTAATCACATCACTATTGCTATGCAATATGTTCCTATGCAATATAACTCCATATCCCAGATACTTGCCCCCTGCATGCAAAATCTATGCCAAGTCCCACTGACATCCAAGGAGACAAGCATCCTATTAATTTCAATGGGACTTGGTGTAATAAAAGTAATATGCAGCAAAATAATGTGTAGTGAAAGTCCTGCCAAGAATGCTCAGAGAATGATGCTGACAATGCGGTCCTGGCCAGCATTCCATCTCTCAGTAAAACAAGTCTTAATATCACAGGGTATGTGCAAATGTGTAGTGGCAACTCCATCTGGTTTGCCTGCGTAGTCACTAAGGTTGGGATTTTTAACAGAGTTTAAGGGAGTTAGGCGCTGAATTCAGTAGCAACGAATTCCTTAAAGTTCCTTTGATTAACCCAGCTGAAATTACCAGCATCCATCTCATTTAAGGATTTATACTTGCCTATTTAGTTGAGAGGAGTGCTAAAGTAAATATTAATAGGGACAAGTGATTTCATGAAGGGGAAAGAATGCTACATGGCAGCATTGTCTCATTGTGTAGGTCGTACCATGTCTATTATCTAAGTAACTCTTTTGTGAGCAGTCAAATATTTGTAGCTAGGGTGAGGGAAGTGAAGGCATCTCCAGGTATAAGGGAATAAAACAAAGAGAAATAACACCCCATTCATTCTCTCTTTTAGGCAAACAAAAATATGCAGTAATAGCAAACATATGCTATTGGTGCTTTCAGCAACACCCAGAAGTGACAGTGTGGCAGTTTGGCCAGGTCAGAAGTTATGCTGGTGAGTTCACAGCGCTGTGCTGTTCTTACTGACCTCTATTCACTGCAGCTCATAGTAATTTCTGAGGGCTTTTCTGTTACCACTCATGCCTCAGAGAGGACACTAGCGTCTGAACATCACACTGAACACAGGACACTGAACATCAACAGCATCTCAGCAGAAGTCAAAGTTCAGTCTGCCCTTCTCCTCTTGATTCTTTCAGTGAAAAGGTACACAAGGCCATGGCACATTGACAATGACTCTATAACTATATTGGTTTTACTTTATAGGTTCTTCTAATCTGAATATGTAATACACACAAGAGAACAGACATCTTAGATGTGGTCTTATTCTACCAAGTGCCAATGAAGTCATTCATGCACACATCCCATTCACTTTTGCATTTGCTCATTAGAACATTTTCAAAAGAAAATATCTGCTTAGTCTGTAGCCAAGTGTTTTGTTTTGTTTCCTTTTTTCCCCCCTTGACTACCAAATCTGTTCAGCCCACATTAACAGTAAAATTCTTTCTTCAGAAGTTCACTGGTAAATTCTGGACCTCGTAAGATTAAGTATGAGAGAGATGGATTGCAGCGTTCTTGTTTAAACCTTTATCATTACATTACAAAGAAACATGATTTTCTAGTTCTGCGTGCCTTCTAAAAATGAGGTGGAAAATGTCCAAAAAAAAGGCATTCATTGATCAAAACTCAGTTGATTTAGCATACATTCAGCTCTTCCTGCACTTCAGCTAAACCAAGTGGGTGTGTGGCCTGTTTATATAACTTAAAATATCTGCTTGAATGGCATAATCTTACTCAGAGGCGACACGTAGGGGGTGCACATGCACCCTCTGAGCGTGGCGGTGCACCCTATACAAAAATGCGCTGTTGACATGGTCGCCGCTTGCCACCCTGCCACCAACACCACTGGCAGCGTCTGTGGGCTGTTCACGATCACTGCTGGCCACCGCTGACACTGCTGGTAGTGTCTGCGGGTGGTTGCCAACCCCTGGTCGGCCCTTGCCACCCCCATTCCCCCTGCTGCTGACAGCACCGACAACATCTGCAGGAGCTCCCACTTACTGTTGCCATGCTCCTGCTGCCGCCGCCATGCTCCTGCCACCACCATGCTCCACCAGCCACCAGGAGCATGCGTCATTCATGATCTTGCTCCTCAGCTTCCTCAGATATGATGTCAATAGAGGAATTATGTGACTTTTATCTTGCTTAAAATAAATCAGAGATACAGATGCCAAATGTAGCATGTACAGCAGTGGTCTCCAACCTTTTTAAGTAGAAGATCGCCTTTGGCATTTAAAAGCAACCCAAGATCTACTGTTCTCTGCCACCATCCCCCACTCCCCACCCACCAGGAAAGTCTGTGGGGAGGGAAGGGGGGGAGGCAGATCAAGGCAGAGAGAGAAAAAATTATTTGGGGGGAGTTAGAGGGGAGGCCAAAGTCCCCCCAGCGCATCCCAAACCCTCATCCGACGTGCCCCGATACTCACCATAGGAGCCAAGACAAGCAGCAGCTGAAAGGAAACACTGACACAGGCTCAGCAGTTCTGCAGCTGCCCAAGCCTGTGTATCCACAAACACTGGGGGCAGAGCTCCTGAGAAGCGCAGGCTGCTCAAAAGGCAGCTGGAGATCCAGATATGCTGGTGTCAGGGAGCAGAGAGTGGAACACTGGCCAGGAGACACCAGCTGCGGAGCCGGAAAGCTCAAACCCCGGATGCCAGAGGAAGGAGCCAGGTGCCTGCCAGAGGACCCAGGTGGGCAAGGCAGAGAGCAACCTCAGGAGCTGACAGGGGCAAGGGAGCCCCACCTGGGAACAGCAGCCTCATGGGACACCACAGAACAGCAGGGCTTCTACCAGAAGCTCAGATGCTGCAGCCAGGGGTGGCTCCTCAGGACTGCAAGCAACCCTGGGCAGCCCTGCAGCGAGCAGATCACAGACCCCTGGGAGGGGGAAGGAAATGATGCGGCTGGTGGGACCATGACAGCTTGACCACAGGTCAGCCAGGCACCAGGGAGTTCACGCTGGGAAAGATGGCAGAGGCTAGGCACAGGGCAGTTGCCTGTCCCCACACCTACTAGGATAGAAGGGACAGACAAGTCCCCCAAGGGCCCAGAGAGATGGACTCTCAGGAGCCCAATGGCAGACATTGGTCGTTTTTCAGTTACGTTGTCTTCAGTTGCGGTTTAACCCCAGATGGGGCAGATTTAGTTTCCTGGAGTGGGGGGAGCTGACCCAAAGACGAGGGATGGACCCAGAAAAACTGATGGCCAGGAAGACCTGACCCTTTCAAGGTGGGCAGTGTGGATGAGGTGAAATCATCCAGGGGAAGACCTGTGGTGGCAGCATCTACCCAGGTCAAAGACATGGTAAGAGTGGGGTAAAGGGGAGGTTGTAGCCCCACAAAGACAGCCCAGGGCCAAGCCCCCCTCAGGTCACCTACAGGGAACTGCCTCCCCAACAACAAACATCAAAGACAAAGCAGGCAAGAAGGGGCAGCACCTGAACCATCTAGGTGGCACCGAAACCTGATCTCACCTTGACATCACTGGGGGGCAAAGCACCGACCAAAAAGGGGCCAAAACCCTATAACACCTACAAGCGACAGGGGGTGCACCTCCCCAGCAGGTAAGTCCCACCTGGCCAGGGCCCCACTCAACTTATCCCTGCTCCTGCTTCTGTCCCTCACCGCAGGGGCCTCAATCTAGCCCCTGCCCTTTCTCTCCACCACAGACTGACCTGCTGGGCTAGGGCACGTGCGTGCATGCACGCGGGCAGTCAGTCCCCCACCCCACCTCGGATCAACTCCAAGAGGCTCCGAGATCTACTGGTGGATCAAGATTCATTGGTTGGTGACCACTGATATAGAGCCATTATATAGCGCTCTCCATTCCCTGGGGACATTTGGGCTTATACATTTATGAATAAATGATATTGATCCATATAGATTATATTTTCTTCATCTGTGATAGAAAATGTATTTTTAATATCCATATATTAACCTAAGTGTAATTTCATACAGGTTATATACTAATTAATACTACAAATGCATTTAATCTTTACAAAAGATGTATTCCTTGCATAGTGATAATAATCATTACTACAGTAGGATACATTCTGTCTGGTACTGGTACTTACTCAGGAAGTTAAAAGAGAATGTATGGACCAATAGCTTCTGTATGGCTATTGGTCCAGGCATTTGGGGAAAAGTAGAAGCATCATGTCTAGTGCAACACCATTTTCCAGCAGTTGTATAGGAAGGGAGAGGGGTAGGATGAAGAAGTTCTTGGCTAGGCCCCTATCAGTGTAAAATCCAGTGAGGCTGAACTGAATGAACTGGGAGAAATATACTACTATATCCAGGGAAAAGCTATAGCAAATTACTCAGCCAAGTCATAAAAAGAGAATTGTGATTCAGGGAGGCTAATGTTTGCCCATTAAAGACACTGAGTTAAGACACAATAATGGCCCATTATATCTGGTATATATAGAGTCAGGAGACCAGAGTTTTGGTCATAGCTTTGGCACCCAGTTACTGGGTGATCTATGGTGAGTCTCTTTCCCTCTCCCTTCCCAAGTTTCTGCAGCTGCAAAATGGGGCTGAGGCTCTTTGAGTGTTGCAGTTTACTATGACAATGATCACTTAATAAATTATTTAAAAAACCTCATTTAACCCCATACAGACAGGACAAAATACATAAATACAAAACACATCTGGTTTATGTCACTCTAATTCAGTACCTGTGTTACTGCATAACATAGTATTTAACAATGTTAACATCCATATATTAGCCTTGGCATTTTTTTGTTCCTACTCAATTGTGGCTGTGCTATTGAGGTGAGATTCTCTCACAACTGTGATTAGCAAAATATGAAGAATAATGCTCATGCCCTTTCACTATTAGTACACTCGCAGTAGAATTTAAATAGGTTTTATTTTTAGATGTTATTGGCAGCCAGGGTTCTATGCTAGTAAGTATTTTTATGTGCAAATTGAATAAATGCATGTATTTGCACTGGCAGGTAGATTTCTATGTAGGTTCTGAAAGTTCTTTTGAAAAGGGCAGAAAACAGTCCGATGAATTGAACACATATTAGATTTCATGCCTTCGTGATTTTTTTAATTTCATGATTTTTTAAAAATTATATAATAGGGTTAACCTTGTTCAGAACAGACCTGGACACACTCACTCTTATGGCTACCCATACTTTGCTTGTGCTAGAAATACGCCCATAAATACAATACAAATTCAGTGCTGCACTGTTTTTGGTAATGGAAGATTTCCAAAAGAAGCCTAGTGTAGCCAAGACTACCTTGAGCAGATTTAAAGGACATATTGGTTAAAAGCAGGTGTGTCTTGTTCTGTTTTAATCTCCTCATGATTGCCACCACTGTGGGGATGCAGTATTACAATAGGATGAGACATCTCAAAGACAAGCTAGTGTTAAGAAAGACAATAAGAAAAGAGTAATGGCAATTGAGTGCTAGATGGGTTCCTTTTGGCATTCCAAGAGTGCAGATCAACAAAGCATAAGCCAATCAGTGCTCACACAAACAAAGGCTCTCACTAAAAATAACTCCATCAATACAAACTGAATATGCATCCAATAGCACTGGTGCAGTGGTTTTATTAGACTTTAGGGTTTTCTCACTATGAGAAACTTTGTTCATGTTTAGATTTAGAAAGGGAATAAACAGTATCTGGCAAAAGTGCAGATTTTATTTCTATATAATATCTGGCTGATGTGATTCACTTTCATTATAATAAAAAGAGTAACACCTGTGTGCCAAGTTTCAACCTGATGCAATTTGATACAGGTGAGATATTAAACCCTGAAGACCAAGTTAACAGTGGAAACAGTGATAGGCCCTTAACTGTACTGGGGTTAGTGGCTGCTCTTATAATAGGAAGTTATTCATTTTTCACAGTATAGTAGAAAAGCTGATAAACAGTAAACCTGTGTGCCAGCTGATGTTATATTACAACTTGTTTAATTAACACTACTAGAGGAGTGACCTTGTGTTTACTAATTATTTCGGAGAGTTACTTATTTAGGAATCAGAATAGTAAACCAAACAACGATGTACTTACTGTGAAGAGCAATACTTGAATATTTTGCCTAGCTTCTTCATTGTCTTTGTAATTTAAATATCCTGTTGTGTAAGTATAAAGACAGGAAGTGAGTTATACAAAACCTTACAATAACAGTATTAGGTTTCAGATAAGCAGATGTGCTCAGTGTTGCTGGGTATTTTTTTTCCTGAAGTAATGTAAGTTTTGTAAATGCTAGGGGGGGGATTAAATTTTCTCTTAAAATCTTTCAAAATAAGCTTTGTCAGTAATGCACAAATACTCTCTAGATAACAATAAATGACTTTGGCCTATGATGCCAGGCTTTAATTATTTAGCTTCATGCTTTATTTGTGTTTCTGCCATGAAACCAAAACCTCCTTTTCAATAGACGGAGACAGGGTCGTAGGGTAGGTGACTACCTATACACTCTTTCATTGTTTCCACTCCAATTCAGCACTGTTTTTATGCAAATCAAAACCTTTGTGTGTACATAGTTTAGCACAGATATTCTTACATTTTATACACACCACAATTAGCTTTCCTGCTGAAACTGCTGCTGAATTGTATCATTTCCTCTAGTGGTGATTATTACACTGGCTCTTCACAAGAAAGACAGTAAGAACAGTTACTTATGCTTTTAAAGGTTACAAACCAAAGCCTATTTTTACACATGTGAATTTATTGGCCTAAAAAGAAATATTTGCTAAATTGTGACATTTGGCATGTCTTTAATGAATCAACCCATTTTCCACAAGCTAGATGAGTAATTGGCACGTCAAACTATAAACAGCCTATGGTACAAACTACCTGCCATTGTTGAATTTAACAAAAGTAGGACATGATTTCTGAACCTATTTTCCCCTAATAAGATTACAGCCCTGATTAGCTTGCTCCAACTGAAGTCAGAGTACTGCCATTGAATTCAACGTGAAGAGTAGGATTGTGTGTTTGCATAATTTATACAACATTACATAAACAGGCTATTGATATTTGATTCTTTGGAACATGGCAAATCTTTGATACACATGAGTATTTATTTAAGTACCTATACACACATATACAAAAAATATATAAATATATATTCCACACCCACACACAGTGTATAAATATACCTTGTCTTTTAGCCTTTGTGTGGATATAGTTATAAATGGTCCTGAAAACTCTGCCTGTGATTAAGGTTGCCTAACATTTTCTATTGTAAAACCCAGTTTCCCATTACTTAAAATTTGCCAGACTTCTGCCATTTAATTTGAAATTCATATGCTGAGCATTTGCCTTGGGCTAATTTTTTGTGAAAATTTCAGCCAAAATATTTTAGCTGTTTCTAAGAAAGACACTAAAGGAAATATGTTGTTTTGCCCATGTTAAAAAAATTGGATGACCTTTTCTTCCAACAGCTCTTGCATTTCTATGTTGTGGAGGCAAAGACCTAATTCTGGAAGGGGTCATTGTGTCAGCAATATGCCTTTGGCTGTCCCCATGAAGATCTCCTTTAATTTGGCCAAGTTATATCTTTGAAAAAAATAATCACAATTTGCACATATTCAGTAAAGCCTCCTACACTGTGACAAATAAATTATCAGAGGAAGCTTACAGATGTTAATGTTGCACATGTCTTAGCCCCATCGCTACAAGGGCAAAGCCAGAATGATGATTTCTCTGCTGCTCAGCTCTGGCATGGATGGGAGTGGTTCCTGGATCTGAAAAATCTCAGAAAAGCGAGTATGTCTCTTCTGCTGTTTCTGTCTGTCTGTTCTCCCCACTCAGCACCAGAGACTGCATAGGAATTCGTCACAGAGCAGAAAAAATGTTGTACCAGGGGTGTGAGAAAAAAATAGATTGAAACAAGGAGTTCAGAGAGACTGGGACTGAAAGGTAGAAGGGAAATTGGGATTGGAAGCTGTGGTGGGAAGGAAAGCTGGGAATAGAAGTTGGTGAGAGAAGGGGCCGGGGCTGACTGGGTACATCTACACATGCAATTAATGGGTGCTTGCAGATGTTAAAATCCTCTCCCAAAAATGCGCTTTACTAGCAGAAGCAGCACATTACTTGGATCCAGCTCCACAGCATCTGTACAGATAAGATATATCAGCAGGTTCTTTGGTGCTTTCATCTAATAGCTGATTCAATTTTTTTTTTTAATCTTTGTATTTACAACAATTACCTTGCTGCAGAGTTTATTAGCTTCATTCACCTTAATAGGGCACATGTGTAGGTGCTGAGACAATGTCTTGTGTAGACGCACCCACTGTATAAGGAAACTGGGACAGGGAGATCTGAGCAGGCAGTGGAACTGAGAGCTGATGGCAGGGACTGGGAGCCTACTAGGATTAGATGAAGACTGGACTCAGTGAGCCCTTGAAAGAAAATTAGGATGGGCTGTACAAAGAGACAGGAATTAATGGCTGAGGTATAAAAATGGGATTCGGACAAGGACAGATGTAGTTAGCTATGTTAGTCTGAAGTCTAGTAAAAGGCAGAACATTTTAAAAAGGCCCAATCCCACAAAAATCTGAACCGTCATTGAATGAGGGTTCAGATGAAGATGTTTCAAAACAGAGGAGCTTCTGTAACTTGTGTCTGCACAGCCTCTCAACCTTGGAGCTGTTTTCATAATGGGACGGGGGAAAGGAAGCCAGGGAGTTCAAGCTGAAGTTCTTTCACCTGGCACTGGAGGGTGGGGTGGGTGGACTGGAGCTCCAATCCCTCACCCCACCCTCCAGTGTTGGCTGGGAAACCCCTAGAGTGAGCTCCCTTTGTTCTCTTTATCCCCTCCCATTCTGAAAACAGTGTCTGGCTGGGAGGGAGGAGGAGTCATTGCTAAGGGAAACCTGCTGCAGACTTGCAATGAGCAGCTAGATTCCCCTCCTGCCTAGAACCAATAGTGAACTTGTGTTTGGTTGGAAGGAATTACTGTAACTCAGAACACTTCCTGCAAAACGTTCTGAGTTACAGTGGGGAGCTGCACTTCTGTCTGTGGCTTAAGATTCCCTAGTTCAGTGGTTTCCAATTTGTGGTATGCATACCACCAGTGGTATGCAGACAACCTGTCAGTGGTATGCATTAGCAGATTTATTATAATTACTTTATATGACAAACATTTGCTGGTGGTACTTAAGGTTGTACTGCTTTAAATTGATGGTGCACAGTCTATCAGAGTTTGGGAACCACTGCCCTAGTCCCACTACTCCTCTGCTGTCAGCAATTGTCTATGAAACTCATAGGCAATGAATGTCTAAAACTCTTCTCATACTCGTCCAAAAACTATTGCTGCTTTGTTAACTCAGGAGGCAGAGGTCTCTATGCTGAACATAAAGGTTCCAACACAACTGATGACCAATATACCAGTAAATGTGCATATGAAGTAATGCGATGAACTTTCAAGAGGAGTGGTGGTTAAAAATTGGCTATTACCCACATTCAAAAAAATTAAAGTAATATTAATCCCTATATTAATGTAAAAGAACATTTTTCAGGTTAGACAGGGGTCATAACAGTAAGGAAAACCCTGTAAAATCATAAGCCTTCTTCAGATGCATTATAATAGATTTGACTAACATGATTGCATATTATTCTTCATATGATCCCTGCCTCATTCAAGTTTATAGGATGGACTGGCTCTGGGGATGATGTTAACCTAGTTGGGCAGTGAAGGAGGCTGTTTGTAGGTTCGTTGCCTTACCTACTGCAGAAGTTAGGTGTGCAAGGAAAAAGGCAGTCTATTGCAGGAAAAGAAGGGCTATGATATTTGAATACTGTTCTGAAGAGGTGGATTTTAAACCTCCCTCTTGCTACAGAGCTCCTTTGTGGGCATTTATACACATACTTTTTTGTCCTGCAACACAATGGAGATTTGCCACTTCGATTAATCGAGTCTGCTTCACACGCAAGCTGGTGTGCACTGCGCTGTGCCACGTGCATTTGCTTAAGTGGCAAAATGTGCATCAATGCTCAGAAAATGGCAGTGGTGCACTTTTAAGCTAACACACCTCCAATGTGTTTTAGTTCAAAAGTGCACCGCGGCTATTTTCTTAGTGCTGACATGCATTTTGCCACTTATACACTTTTCAAAGTACCAAGAGCTGCAGCGCTTCCATATGTAAAAATGCTCTGTGATTCTAGGGAAGGCACTTAACGCAAACCTTTCACAAGCAGTCAGTAATTGTGAGGTTCTCACTTTCTTGGTGCCTAACTTGAACACTTAGGGAGCCTACGGATATTTAGGGGAGGCACTCTAAGTCATGGCTCTTTACACAAAGTGCAATGAGTTAGAGCCCTCCCTCCAACCCAACAAACATTCACCTGAAAACAGCACCTAGCTGGGAGGGAGGATGCGTCATTCACCTGTTGGGTTGTGGGGGCTCAAGCCCACCTGCATGGGCTCTGACAAGCAAGTGGGGGAACTCCAGCAGCCTGCCAAACTACCCCTCTCCTCAGCCCTCCTACACCCCACTTTGCCACTTAAGCCATGGCAAAACCCAGCTGGCAGTTGTGTACTGCCGCTGTCCATAGGCCACGATGGGGGAGAGGGGACAGGAGTCCCCCCATACACACACAACTTGCAGGCTCCTCCCTGCTACCCCATCTGGGGTAGTGGTGGGGAGCCAGCCTGGGCCCCTGAGGATGGGGGTCTCCCTTTCCCACCCACCACCTGGGCCTCTTAACAGCAGCAGCATGCAGCTTTTGGCTGGGGTTTGCCATGGCTGGAGCTGGAGAGCACGGCAGGGTAGAACAGAACCTCCTCACCTTGCAGGCCCAGCCTATCTCCCCCAGTGCCCCAGCTAGAGTAGCTGAGGGGGACCACGAGGTGCGTGCTGCTCCCTCCTCCTCCTTCCTCTGCTGCACAGAGAGGAGACTTCTTCCTTTCTGTGACAGCCCCAGAGGTTGAGTTGGTGGTGCAACCATCAGCCTAGCCCCACATACAAAAAATTAACTCTAGAGGGAACCTCAGCAAAAAATCTCTAAGGTGCTCTGCTCTAGAGCTCCTTTAGCTAATAGGTGATTTATCAAGGGTTAATTTTTCACATGATTGGCCTTTTTAATAGGGCTCTGCAGCCATGAATGTTTATGATGTCACGGCTGTGGTGTGCTTTCAGCAGCCAGATAACGTGAAAAATGTAACTTATGTAAGTGCCTTTAGGTTCTGATTTACAGAACTACTGAGCACTCACAGCTGCAGCTGAAGTCAATGGGAGCTGTGTTACAAAATGCTAAGTTCTTTGAAAAAAGCAGTTGCTAGTCATTTTGAATTGATCTCCCAAAATTAAAGTATTGACTTCAAGCCCTGTGCCTCAGTTCCCCATCTGTAAAATAAGATAACAAGATATCCCTTTACTTCACAGAACTTTTGCAAAGATAAAATCACTTATGTCTGTGAAGCATTCAGGTATTATAGTAATGAATCCATGAGAAATGAAGAATCTTTCTTCAGAAAATTATTTAAATAATGTGCAGTAAATCACATCTCGTTTTGAATAGTAAGAATAACAAATATTGAATAGGTTTTTACTCACCTCCATACTGAATGAAGTACATGCAAAAGAATAATATATGATCATATAATTAAAGGGACACACACAAGGGGGGTTGACTTTAATTTCCATAGACAACCTTAATTATGGCATTACCTAATTTTTGAGCACTTGTCTTTAAAGTGTAGTTACAGGTTGTAGGGGTTTTTTAACATAGTTTTTATATGTAGTAAATGCAAACAAGTAATTTTGCCTCCAGTTCAAAACAATCAAATATAGAAAGGTCATGCACTGGCTAATAGTTAATTCTGCTTGACAATATGAGGAGAGGCAGGAATAACTAACCCAAAGTTATCAAATAGAGAAAATTATTTAATAGATATTGTGGCCCTTTTGATTGCTCCAAATGGAATATTAAAATCTGCAATAATCAGTGAAATATAATGTGGGTTCTTTTATGGAGTTTCTTTTAGTTTCTCAACCAGCTGTAAACAGAATAATTGAGTATTTACTGCAATAAAGTCTCTTATCTTCTATAACTTTAACAGAGTTCCTTTTTGGCTATTAAAATGATGTGTAGCTTTATTCCATATAATGTTTTATTCCTACAGCTACTTTTAATAGTAAATAATTAAATATTAACAGAGGTAGTTATATCTGAAGTAATTATATTTTTTAAAATTCTTTCCTGTTTCTGTGACTTAGAAATGCAAAAAATGAGATGATCAATCGTTCTTCCCTACTTCTTCATGTAATTATGTGCTTTGGGTCTGTTTCCTAGTTTAAATGACATTACCCTGGTATATAACTAAAGTAACACAGTGTCAAATCAAGCCTTATATGTTCAAGATTTTATTTGCTGTGGGGTAGGGGCAAAGTCCAAAATACTATTTTAGAGCCCAGAAAATGATTGAATGGATTTTCTATGTTTTCCTCTTGGCCTGATTTGTTCCTGTTAGGAGTCAGGCTGCTGGTACAGTATTCTGGAAAGGGGGAATATTTTATACAGGTTTTAGGGTTAACCGAAAACTTTGAAAAGCTTAGGTACAGCATTACCCTCCTTGGTTATTTGCTGACTTGTCTCAAAGGCTTGTAAACCATCACCTCTCTTATTGATCTGCACTAGAGTCACTTCAAAATGTAATTTTGAAAGCAGTATTTCAGCACCTCTCCCACTTTGACCTCTGTGCTGCAGCCCAGTTTTCCAGGGGTTGGGGGCTGCGGCGAGTTGGGGGAGGGGGCAGGGCAGGGCAATGGCTGGCTGAAGGTTTAAAAAACATTTATTTAAAACTTTATATCTGCTTAATTGTACTTTAAAAGCCTCTCAGTTATAGTATCTGCTTTGTTAGAATCTATCCCAGGATTCACATCCCTCAGCCTTAATTTAGCTACAAATTGATTCTTAAAGTATCACATTTAATAGCCTTTGGGGTTTGATGTGCAAACTCTTCTGACGTCTATTCATAGACCTTTATAATGGGACCCACTTCAGTTTATCCCTAGAACTGTCAGACTCTCTGGGAAATAATAGCTCCTGACAGTTGTAGAGTTAAAATATAGGATTAATGATCAGCTTTTAATATGCAAATGGGGTATTCAGCTTTCCTCTTACCCATCTTATCTAACACAAATTCATTGTTGAAACAGGTAGTGTTGGTTGATTCAACAACTAAACCTAGTTTGTCTATCAGAGCAGATTCCTGAATCAAAAAAGATGCACACCACACATTATAATATATTTCCTGACATGGAACTGAATATTTTTCTGTCAAATTCAGGATGTACTCTTCAAGTTTCCAAATCCTCCTTTCAGACAAAAATAAAAATAGCTGGGCATCACACCAACCAGATGGAGAAATCAGAAGGAACGCGTCTGCTCTTTGCTATTAAATACAGCTGTAACAAGCGTCACACACTTTGATTTAGCTGTTTTAAATAGATCAAAACAATTTGTTGCCTGCATTTAGTAAAAAGTAAAGTCAGGTGATTTCCACAGTAAAACACAGCTTATTTTTTATGATTTCATTAAGAGATTAATAACATTTCTGTATCAGTAGGCCTTAAGAAGTATATGGCAATTTCCAGTTGTGGCATTCCATTATAAGCTGCCTATGTATACAAAATTAGACTATTTATTCAGGAAATGTTATATACTCTTGTAATTGGAAAATACATTTTAAACAATATAATAAGAAACTCTTGTCCATTATATTCTGCAGTGATAGGCAATATTTATATCTAACAGGGGATGGGAAAGTAAAGATTTGGAATTAAATGACATTTAGTGTGGCTAACGTATCTTGATATATCTGGAAGAAAAATATCTGAATGATCAGGGGTATGAAAGTCATAAAACAAAGGTAAAATAAATACTGTTTCATTCTGAAAAAATGCCTCATTTGCCAATAAAACACTCACCCCACTCTATCTGTGCTTATCACTAGCTTTTCTAAGAGCATGAAACAAAAACCTGTCCCTCAAAATAAGGCCTAGTCCTGCATTCTTTGTGCACCTCAAGCTAGCAGTAAACCGAGGAATGAAAGCTCTTGCTGTAGTTTCGAAACATCTATCCTTTTCAGTTATTTCTTTGGCAGTGCTGACATTAATGCAGTCGGCTAAAGCAATACCCTGACTAGCAGCAACTGAGTAACAGGGACAACAGGCACACATAACATGTGTCACATATTTGTAAGCTAAATGCTTTTCCCAGTCATTCCTTATATCTTTATATGTGCTTCAGACTAACAGGAAGAGTACAATTAAAACTGCTTGGGAACCTTGGTTCTAACAAACTGCTTCTAAATGGCCTCCAGGGGGTTTCTTTTGTTATTTTGATAACAATGCCAATTTACTTGGATACCGTTCATTTCTAAGAATGCAGAGTGGTGTATTACTAATAGCCCTTCAAAATCATAATTCAAATATAAATTAAGCTCACAAATTCTGTTTCTGGCACAGTTATACTATTCCTGATCACTGATTTCCTTGCATACGCATTCACAACTGTGCAAAATAATTGTAAAACTCAAGTAACTCAGAATGGTAGCATTGTACAGCTGCTTTACATTCACTCTGCATTGGTGTAAAAAGCTATACTCGGGGTAGGTCATTGGAGAATCAGATCCAGGAGAATCAGTTTATGTTAACTAAGCATAAGAAAACCCAAAGCTATGCATCCACTAAGAAAAAGCTATATTCCAAATAATGTCAAGTGTTGGGCTTAAGCCTGAAATGGCTAAGTTAGTGTACAGTGAAAAGTGAAATTCTATCCTTCACTTGTCCTGTTGTATCTATATAATGCAAACTTCCCTGATCAGGGTGGGAGGGATATTTTCTGAACATTAGGTATTGTTTGTGCTCTAACACATAAGCATGATGAAACTCTTTAAATGGAATTTGGGCTTTACTTTTCAATGTCCTGGATTTTTTTATACTAGCTTCATAAGACCTTCAGCTTGTATAACTTTATTGATTTCAGTGGTGGCTATGCCATGGGTTCAAAAATGTTTGATTATGATTTATTTTTGGTGCATTTTTGGTGCATTTTCTCTTTAGATGTTGTTTTTGATACTAAAGAAAACAAGTCTCTCTGTGAAACACTGCAGAATTCACATGAAAGTCTTCAGTTGCTTGAACCAAGCAATATCAAATTTCACGGATGAAACTGAAACCATTTGTGCCTGATATAATTATAAAATTATATCTAGTAAACCTTTACATATTTTTTTAATTCTCCTGTGCTTATAAATGGCGTCACCCTATTATAATCCAGGAGCAGCAGGTAGAGCTCACCAGAAAAACAAAAAAAGTCCTGCTTCTTCTGATAAAGAAAGGGTCATAGAACTCAGAATTTAAATAAGTATAGGAGACAGATTAAGAATTAGGAACTGCAGTGTAGGCCACATGGTTCAAATAATCTTTTTTAGAAGGGAACTCCAAGCAGAGAAGCCCTAACCACATTAATTGACAATTTTGGACACTGACATATTCTGCTCACTCAGTAGAATAGGTTCTGCAGAAGTAGAAATCATGAAAGATTCCCAACATGAAAGCGTTGCCAAGGTTCTTCCACCCTGGTCTAGAAGGAGTGGCCCTAGGAATATGAGAACAGTTTGTTCAGTCTTGCTTTTGAGATTGTCATCATTTGGCAAAATCAGTGCTAGTTTGGTGGGGGGAAGGTTGTTTGATCAGAAGGAAACTTTGTACAGGAGGAGTGCAATGGTGGAGTAATTTAGGGCATTTCTTGGAAAACACCGAAGGTGGGAGTTTGAGCCATCTCCTGAATTCATGCCAAAGACAGTTCCAATTTGGCCTAAGAGTAAATGAGCCCTTGGATTGGGAAGGCAATGACAGCTGGAGGTAATGCTGGTGACCTTAGTCCTTTGTGTGCTGCTGACTGCCAAAACTGGTGTGCCTTAATCATGCTACGTTACATGCCTCTAGGCTTGAGAAGACTTTTGACCCTGACCTAGGGTTTACTAAGAATTGAACTAAGACCACCAAATAAGTTTCATGTAAGAGTGTGTAGAGCTCTCCATTACTAACCTGGGCTATACTTTGAACAGGCTGCCTCGGCGTGAAAGGCTTCATAGCCCGTTACCTAGCCTTCCAGCTATTTAGTCTCCCATTTTATATATTTTCTGTAATTTGTCTAATTTTAAAATGGCCACACATATTTTTGGACACTTTCCATTTGGGACTGAAACTTCTTGACAAGCTTCAGCACAGAGTGAAGCTTAGTATAATTGTTTAAAATTTTGTAAAAAAGGGCCTACACATTACTTTCAGCACTATCAGAATCCCTGTAGTGGCAGCAGAGTACATGCAAACATGAATATTTATATCTGTATATGATTTTATTACTGTTTTATGTGCTGTGTGGATATAAATATAGGGTCATATTCAACCACCATTGGTGCTGCTTTATGATTAGGTTAACCCTGAAAGGGGACCCGGAAGTCAAAAAACTACTAGCAGGAGAAGTTGCTGTAACAGAAAGCAAACATAATTACTCTCATGCTAAGGCTGTCATAGGGAGCCTGAGCAGCTCTAAGAGTTGGTTGTGCTGACCACAGCAGCTGTGGGATGTGTTGGCTGAGTAAATCCCCTACTATGTTTCTTAACAGAGCATGACAGGATCTACCAACATAAGCTCCCACTCCCACTCCTACAGAAACTCTGAAGGGGGTCTGGGGAAAGACCCAGAAAGGTTTTTACCTACCGTCTCAAAGTGAATCCTATCTGCAGCCCTAGTCTTGCCTGCACACCAAGGTGTGTTTCACACCTCCTACTATCAGCTTCATTGCTGGTAAGCATATTTGTTGTTCTACCCTTCAGGGAAAATAGAAACAGGAAAAAACCTACATAAAGAAAAAAAAAAGACCCATATTACCCGAAAGAAAGTTAGATTTACTGTCTGGAATGAATCTTCCAGGTGTGAGAAAATAAGGTTGGAAAATTGACTAAAATAATTGAGCCCTGTGGTTGTGCCAGAAATGTAGTTCCAAGCCCCAATCATGCAGAAGCTCATTGTCATTCTTTAGCTCCCATTCTGATTGATAAGTCCCACTGTCATACTGGTGAGTTACCAGAAAACTGGAAGAAAACAGATAGGCCTAGTTGTGCTTCCCACCACCCACACAAGTATGGTACTTATTTTCAAATCAGAGAAGCGGGGGAAAGAAATCCTGGCAATTGGCAGCCAGTAAATCTAACTTCAGTCCCATATGAAATAGTGGAACAAATACTAAAGAGGGGAGAGAAAAGGGTCAGAGGTGATGGAATCATGAGCAAGTAAAAGCTTCGTCAAAATTCAGCATTCTTCTCTTACCACCTAAATCAGTACAGTTACAGGGATGAATTTAACACTATTTATTAATAAGGGTTTAATTCATGCCAGACAAACTTGATTTTTTTTAATTAAGTCTCAGAAATGGTGGACAAACAGGATGCAATCAGCAAAATACCCTTTAGGGGGTTTCTCTGTTAGCAACAGCTACTTAATTTCAGTGTGTAACAAAATTATAGGAGACAAGTTTTCTTTGTGGAAGCTACCATGCACTTTCATTTCACGTAGACTGAGGAAAAAGTCATAATACAAATCTCTGAAAGCCCCCAAAAGTCCTCCAGCCAAACACAAAAAAGGGCCAGACTTGACATTCTTGATATCGCTAAGGTATATGAAGAAAGAGGAAAAAAACCTGCTTCCTTTTTATTTCTTTGTGAATTAAAAAAATCTTTTCAGGCTTTCCTCATATACAATTTAAAAAGTTACAATTCTATATATATATATTCTATATATAAAACATTTTTAAGGACATATTTTACAATTTTAATCTTTTAAGATTTTCAAACAGCATTCGACGTTGTGTAAGACAAAGTAAAGCAGCACTTACTTATGAAAAGCCCCACTGACTATAGTGAGAAAAGATAAGGGACTGTTTTTCTGTGTTTTTCTGTTGAACCTTTTTTTTTTTTTCCATCAAACCATCTACATTTCAATTAACTTCTAACAAAACACAGGTTCCAGGTTTGTCAGTTTTACTACTGCTATTTGATGCTTGGCAACAGTGAAACACTAAAAAATTTATGTCAGTTTTAATCAGCTGCTGCCAGGTATACCGGGGAGCATATTTGGATTTATAAATATGATATTATTTGAGTTTTGGCTTTTTGGTTGGAAATTATGACTAAAAGTTTTTTGAAAGCCATCACAAAACAAAAATGCAGCTCTGGTAACATTAGCAAGAGTAACGATTTCAGGTTCAGGCCTTGGAATGGTGGTATTTTCAATGTCTGTTTTCTATGCTTCTGTACAACTGATAGCAACAGCTTTCTGAGTAATTGTGAGATCTAGCAGGATAAAGCATGCTGGAGAGATCTGCTTCCCAGCACAACTGATGCAATAGTTTTAAACATCTTGCATCAAAGTTGAATTTATGTGAAGCTGCTATAAGCAGATGGTTGGCATTTGATAACTCATTTTCTAATCCAGTTGTAAAGCTGATGTGTTCATGGTATAACACAGAGAGATAAGTGTCAATTCTTACATATTCCAATTGCATTATGCCAGATAGTGACTGAAATTTGTCATAAAAGCTGTGCAAGTGCCACAGTGGAACTAGTCAAGCTTTTATAATAAAATTGCCAAACAAATCATGAGGTTTCTGATATCCAACCAGAGCCTGATTACACTCATTGAAAAACTTATGTCAATATTTATTAACTAATATTAAAATTACTGTCATGTCATTTTTGCAGTTAGTCAGAAAATCATTACATCTCCCTCTTTAAAAATCGTTGACTTTTCCCTAGTACAGAAAACTCTATTATCATTCTTTATAAAATATTTATAACTTCCCTGACATTCTTGTAATATCCTTAGAAGAATAATCAGCATTCCTTTCACTGAAAATAAGACAAACCTGTCCTCTTTAAAAAATAATTAATTAATTAAATATAAATGATACCAAACTAGTAAAGTGAAAAACTGGAGCTCATCCATCTGGATGAAGTGGATCATTTCCTTTTATTTTGGGGGCAATAAAAGGGAATTGTGTTTTAGCAATTTATTTATTTTTTTATTTGGAAAGAAATTGCCCCTTCAAATAGCTATCTTGCCACGTTACCGAAGGGTCAATTATTATTCATTTCACACCTAACAATATGGAGAATGTTATCAGGCTAAATGGAAAGAATTCTTCACTGATTCATTGCTTGTACTGTGCCCTAGATTGTTTGCTCCACCATTTCTTCATTAACAATAAGACAGCTATCTGAGGTTCAGGGCAGAGTTATTTTCACTAAATAAGTGCTAAATCATCCACATTTTCATTAGAAGCTGCCAGAGTTTCATACAGTCTGAACCAAACATCATTTTTTCATGAAACTGTAGTATTATTTTATGCAGATTTCTTCTCTTATGCCTGTTTTACAAATCCTGATGTGTCAGCTTTCATTTCACTGTTTGCACTTTTACCTGTAATCGGATTGTATGGAGAAAAGATAAAATACCCACAGTATTCTTGCTCGAACCGTGTCACCAATATCATCTGTTTAGTTAGTAATTCTATCTTTGCACAAACTTTTAACATTCAGTTGGTTTGTTGCACTTCTCTGTGTACTTAGCTGCATCTCCATGGCAATAGAAAAACATGATGATGCAGACTTAGAAAGAAAAGAAAAAAAGATAAAACACTGCTGTCATCTCAAGGCTAGATGGGGTTGGGACTGGCTAATTTATTTGTGACGTTAAGAGACATTCAATTTGAGAGATCAAAGAGGTTAAAAGGAGTCTTGGAGTGGAAAATCTCCATTTCATAAATATACAAAAATGTCCAAAGAGAGGATTTGGATTTCCCTCATTTGAGTCAAATGCGTCAGTCTTCACTCAGACAATATTTCCATTAATAATCCTTGAATAAAGATTGCCAGATTGGTCAATGTTTCTTAAAGGGACATAGCAGATAATTTAAACCTCAAATCCAGCCTCTGTATATATGTATAAATATTTCCACGAAACTTAATTAGAATAGCATACCACGTTTATACAAGAGGTTTTTATTAAATTAAAATTTTCCTCGTTTCCAAATATGTCAAACTTTTGCTTTTAAAAATTTTTTAATTTAGATTTAATTTTTTTTGCTTGGAGTACAGGCAGCCCACACAACCCAGAGTGCTGCTACTACATGACAACAAACAAGAAACAAAGAACCCTGAATATTGGAGTTTTGCTACTGACTTGAAATGCCTGATCCTGCAATCATTTGCTCATGAAGTAACTTTAATCTCCTTGAACCGATTCAAGTGAGAAAGGCAGCCTTACACGTGTTTGCAGTGTAGGAGCTTATACTCCGTTGTTCCAAACACTTCTGTACCTGGGAACCTTAGGAACATGAGTTGTGTGACCCCATGAAATTGCTAACGTGCGGGAAATGAATCATGCGCAGAACTCTTTACAAGACTGGGGAACTAAAATCTAGTTCTGGACTTCATACTCACCTAAGCATCTCTTATTAACCTTGGTATGAATAAGGCTTACTCACCTGAGTAGACCGTTAGTGATATGCAAAAAAGTAAACACATAATATGGTGAAAAGTAAATTGAGACGTCACAGTTCCTTTCATTTTTAATATGGGATTTAATATGAAAATGTCTCTTACAAAGTCACTGGCACAAGGTCAGTAAATCTAAATAAAACGTGAAGAATGTTAATCTTAGTACTTTTAAATAGCGAGCTGTCAATGACTCTCGGACAAAACAGAAACTGGCAGCTGTATGGCTCACTTTCTGCCAAAGTGGGGAGTACGGTTACCTACGTCTCTCTCTATCTAAATACATGCAGGAAGAAAGCAAATTATACAGTGCAACCACAGGGGAGGAAGGACAGCGAGAAAATAATCCTAATGAGAACCGTGGAATGTATGTATGTGACAATATTCATTAGGATTAAAAATCAGCCTTGGGGAATGAATGGGTTTATGTCCTTATCAGCAGTTAGAGAAGACCATTACTACAGTGTAATGCACTTTTAAAAATACTTTTGCTTCTGAATGAAGTGCTATCACCTGTTACGATTAGAGAAGGAGACATCGATCATGTTCAGGCCTAACAATAGTGACATAAAAGGCCAGAGTGTATTACCTAGGTCCTCACACAGCAGTACTTTCCCTTCTTCCCCCATGTTCTGTGTACAAGTGGGTAGAAGTTAATGGTCTGCAGGACCCACACCTTATTTTGGTGTCCACAAAAGGATCTGGATCCTCATGGGGTCAGAGAGGGTTTTGGATGGAGAGGGGCAGCCCTATATTGAACAGAAAAGGCTTGGTTCTGTCCCTCTGGGACAGCTCCTTGATCCACAAGGCCCCTGCGTACCTGAATCCTTTTGTAGGGGTACAGCCTGTGGCAGAGTCACTTCTCCATTGCAACTATGCTGTCAGGGAGTGCATGGGTAACAAAGAGCAAAAAACCTGTAATTTCCTGTGGTGGCCAGGTATCCTACAGATTTGGAAGGTCTCATAGCCAATTATATGATCAGAGAGGAACCCTGAGGGAGTTTTCTTTTGTTTCAGAATGCTTTTGCAGGTTTTACCACAGCAAAAGTTTGACCTTGACCAAAGAAAAGCCTTGCTATGTTAGTTTAGTTAAATTCTGTGAGGAGGGAACTCAGTAGGAGCCAGGGGAGGGAATGAGTTTAGCCTACTATGGCTGTAACTGGGACTATAACTGGAATATCAGCCTCAATCTCTTTGCATATGTAGGGAGGTTCAGCTCATATGTTCACATAAATGCAGCTCCCCAAGCATTGCCGCTCTTTTCTTCCTTCTCCCTTGTGAAGGAGCACTGCTGGTCTTAAATGATGTAGAGAGTTTTGCACAGGGCATGTGCACCAGCATGAATTTCATTGCTTATGAACAAGGGCAAAAACAACATTTGGAGGCCATTTCAGATTCTTTTGCCATCAAAGTGCAATAGCTAGTGACTCCAGTGCAGGAGAGAAGTTCAGACTTGTTGACCCTCTCTCTCTTTCCGCCCCAGTGTGGGACAAAACTGGACTTACGATCTTTCCATGCTTCCATTTTCCCATCCTTACATTGTCCATGACCCCAGTGTTGGATCGAGCCATCTGCTCATGTCTAGATGGCTTTATCTGAATGCCTTTAAAGTCAGTTGGAAGAATACAAATACTTCACTGGGAGTTGTGTAAGAGCTCTAAAAAGTTATTTCTGGGGAAATATAGAGTGACAACACCACATACCTGAGTGAATAATGCAAAACTTTTTTGTGACTCTTAGTTGAAACTTAGATATGAATTCTTTTCAGCCATGTTGTCACTCCTTGTCCCAAACATTCAGGTATTTCAGTTGTACTGTTAACTGCTAGTGGAAATTTTTTAGCCCACACATTTGGATTTTTAAGTTTGCTTCTCTCTTGTGAGCATTCATAAAATCTGCCAAGGGTTGTACTAATCAATTTAGGGAGAAAAACAGTGTGACATATGACAAATCACAACCGGGCCCTCTCAGAGGTCAAGAAAGGCCCGGGCCACTTCCATTTTTTGAGGCTCCCAGTATATTAAAAAAATATTAATTCATAGTGCACTACGGGCAGTGTGGCCTGGTAATGGGACACAAGTTTAAAGCAGTATGATGAACATCTTCTTTCAATCCTGTCAGTGTATCTCTGTGTCTGTATATATAACCTCATCTGGAGATAACGTAAAGAGTCTAAATTTGAGGCCCTCCGTGAATGAGAGGCCCGAGCCAAATGGCCCTCTTGACCCCCCCTGTGATAGGCCCTGATCACAACTAAACAAAATAGCTCTCATACCAAGTACTGGATAGTAAAATGTTTTGAATAACAAACAAAACAAAACTTGCTATCTACTCATGTGCAGAGCTGGTCAAAATTTTCTAAATTTCAACATTATCAACAATGTTTAATCAGCATTTCAATTTTTGATGAAATAAAACACATTTTTTTTCATTAAAACATTCCTAGTGACTTTTCCTGCTTGTTGGCAGTGCTAATTCTTAAAATTAGGAAAGAGGTAAAATTCATGGAATACTTATTCTCTCAGTTTTACTACCAGGTTTGATGGAATTGGGTGAGGCAGTAGGAGGAGACTTGTGCTGACCCCACTTGTTGGATCTGTTTTGTGATAAGTACAAGCAGAAGGCAGGCAGGGTTTCATGTTAGAGACTTACTTGTTCAGACAGGCATAAGATTTCATAGGCAACAACCTACTTTGACAGATGGCTAATCACCTCAATGAGCACAGTATTTGAGGCCATAGTCTATCAGGTTGGTGATTTCCATGAGCCTAAATATTCATCCAAAAGTTGTTTTTAAAATGGAGAAAATGTAATAAGTATTATATTTCTCTGGTATTAAAAATAATAATTATTCAAGTGTTTATTTAAAAGCCACAGTTATTCTGTATGGATTGCAAAACATTTATTCTGTTTCAGTCCTTGTTTGGACAAAATTCCCCTAGCAGTTATTTCTATTGTAATAATACCCAAATGCGACAGTCAACAACAGAGCCCTGTAACAGTAGGAATTTGTCAAAATAAAAATAGGTTAGTGTCTGTCTTTAGCACAGTGGTTCTCAACTTTTTTAGATTTGAGTTACACCCCTGATAGACTCAAGGCACCCCTCAGAAAATGCCTGCTCTTAGCTTTCCCTGATTTCTTGACTACAGAAAAATGATAGAGCAATCTTCTGTCGCAAAGAACTCAGAAAGACCACAACAAGTCAGAATTTTTTTTGACACTCTGGATTCCTATTTGAAATCTCCAAATTTATCTTGTGAATGTTGATACCCCTAACAGAGCTAACATTTTGTGCACTCTGGGGCACCCTTGAAAAGATCTCAGGACACCCCAGGGTGCAGCAGCACACTGGTTGAGAATCACTGTTTAACCTGGGTGGCACTTAGTTATGTTCCCCTTCTCCAAATGAAGTGAATGTTAGTGGGGCTGGAGCCCTGAGGAGGCATGGCTGCCTAGCGTGTGCAGCTTTCCTTTTCCCCTGTAGAGCAGAGCCAGGACATGAATTGAGACTTAACTATATGCAATTGAAAAAGAGATAAAAGAGTTAAAATATACCATATATACAGAGGACATAGGAACTACAGGCAGTATATTACAAATCTATGCAAATACTCCATATACACAGGTGAGAGTTCAGGTAGTCAGAAAAGGTAGTCACAATAAACATTTTTCAGTCTTACACTCTACTATGGCACAGAGTTTACAAAGCTTGAGGCGCAGAGTTCAGGGGGAAAGGAAGGAAAAGTAATAAGCTAAAATAAAACCCTATCAATGCCCCAGGAAAAGAGGGTCCCTGGATGAGAGGAGGGGAGTGGGGATTCCCAGATACCCATGCAACCCCTTTAACCAACTTAAATAGCCAGCTGCTCACCAGGAGCAAACAACCCACCTCCCCTGTGGAAATCTCTTCCTGAGCAACTCATGACTCCTCTGGGGACTGATGAGGCTGCACCCATCTCTCGGTACAAGCCATCTCCTCCTTCTGCCGATGGCCCTCAGATGCTTTGGCACTCTCCTGGCCATTCTTAGCCCTGTGCACCACAGACCTCTCTCAGTCCTTCGTATACTGACCTATACACCGCGTTCCCCACCTCACGCTAGGGTGGGAGACTCGAGCTGCCATGTACAGTTCCAATCTCAGTCTGCTCCTGGACTCTCTGTGCACTGGGCACCCTGCCTTGGGCAGGGGGTTGCAGGCCCGGGCTGCCGCCTCCAGCTCCAGGGCTTCAGCCTGCTCCCAGACACTTCATGCACCGACTGTGCAACAACACTGTGCTCCCTCACGGCAGGGCTGGGGGACACAGTCACTTGCTGCTCCCCCTCTGACAATCCTCTTCTGGGCTCTTCTGGGGCAACCGCTCTGTCCCACTGGCCAGCTCTGCCAGCTCCTCTTCTCCCTCTTCTTCATCCCTCATCACAGCTGTCCATGTGCCAGGGATGCTGCCTTTTTATCTTCTCTGGATGCTCTGCCCCCAGATTGAAGATGGACCAAACAGAGAGAGGTGGGGTTAATCCCCTCTCTGGTCCATCTTTTCACCTTGCCCCAGGGTAGGGGTGGGACAAACCTCTCCCCTGGCCTTCTCTGATTGGTAGGAAATGCCCTACCAATCATTTTAATCCTTTTCAAGCTGCCAAACTGGTCTGCTGCCAGCAAGCCTGCTACAACTGCTATAGAGCATTAGTGTTGTTTAGTGAGCAAGTGCTAAGGACTTTGGACTTTGAACCTCTGTTATCACATTTCCAAATGACTGAAAATAACAATTGTGACAATATTTCCAGTTTTACCAAATAGATAATTTCCAATGCTATGCTTGTCTAATCTGAATAAGAAACGTAACTACAAAAAGTATGTAGTACTTTATCTAGACACCCTTTTCTATTGTGTGGATTCACTGGATTTTAGTGTGAGTTCAGAAACTTAATACCTATTTTCATTCATAACATCATCACCTGGTCCTGGATCAGATGTTAGAGGATCTGGATTGCATATTGATCTGTATACAGGTGGAATTCTGGCCTGTAGCAATTACCAATATTCCCATTTTGATGTTATTGCAAGAGTATACGTTGAATTCTTTAGATATTAAAACATGTATATGCTTAATTCTAGTTTATCTATGAAAACTTCAAACCCTTTAGGGTAACAATAGCTAGAGTTACCCCAGGCTGTTGTTTGCAAAGAGATATATTTCCCTCCATAGTGACAGGAGCCTTAGTCAGTTAAGCATAGATTTCTCCCTCTCTCACTATTGTTAGAGCAAAGGCCAGCTTTGATGATCTATCTCCCAATTCCAAGGCCATGACTTGAGGAAAGAAAGCAGTTTTGGTAAGAAACTGCTAGGAAATGGAAAGCATTTTTGTTTTGATTTGTTAATCTTTTCAGTTATTCTACCACATTTCCCCAGAAGCTGTAGACACAAGCCAGTTTTAAATCTCAAATCTGATATTTAGCTCAGCCTGTGTCTGCTTCTCCTGAGGAAGGACAGTTTATCCAACAGCTCTCCCAACTATACAGTTTCATAGTTGTTAGGGGGCTGGAAGGGACCTTACAGATCATTGGGTCCAACCCCCCCTTTTGGTTCAATAAAAGATATCACCAAAAAGCCTTGCCTCTTAGTCAGTTCTCAAAGACATTTAAAGTTAAGTTCCCAAATCCTATTGAAACATAACGATATGCCTGCATCTGTCACGCACTTATTCCTCTACCTTAAGACAGCAGTCAGGCATGTTAAGGCTTCCGATAGGGAGGTAAGGGGGAAATTTTCTAAGGTTTGAATTGCATTGGCTCTTTGTGAAATTTGATGATTTTCATACAGTGAAAATCAGTGGGCACTGGACACCTCAGGAAATTTTCCCCTTTCCAAGCTCTACAATGTGAGTAGCAAGAAATCAAAGTGGTTGGGCTCACATGCTTGTGTGTGGAGGCCGCTTATAGGGAACAAGAAAGGTTCCCCATGATCTGTAGTCTTTAATGTTGAGACCAAAGCCCTGGATTCTCAGAGTATTTAGGTGTATAGTTCACAGTGAGCACTTGAGGCCAATTTTTTTTCTGTATTTGTTCTCTTATTACTTGCAGATGAACAAGAATATTACTCTTGTTCTCTTATTACTTGCACATGGAGTAAATAAGAAACTGGAGGACTGTGGGCCACTGGATGAAACTCAATATTTATCCCTCCTCCATCCTTCTGAAGACAACCCTATATAGGAACAAGCCTATTAGGAAAGAGATCTGTATAGCTGAGGGGACATGGATGTGTATAATACTTGGCAGGGTAAAGGAGTCAGTCCTCTGTAGACCTGATCTAAAGCCTTCTGAAGCAATGAAAAAGCTCCTACTGAAATTGCAAGCCATGGATAATGCCTTTACACCTTTCTCTTCCTGCTTGGCAAAAGTGGCTTGATGGCTATACATTAGCACCATATTTACTTGCATATAACACAAGTTCCCCTTTCCTCTCCCCCTCCATCAACATAGGAGTACAAGTTCCTCATCTTACATTTCAATACAAGGAAACCTCATTAAATACACTGTGTATCATTAAACTGCTGCCAAAAACAGTATGTTCTCAGTAATGGAAATCAGCTATGAAGTTGATTAAATATAGCCAACACTGGGTGCATCCACACATGCAATTAATGGACGTGAATAAACTCCAGAGCTTGTTGCTGCAGAGTTCTTAGTTCCCAGGCACACCATTTGAAAGTGTGCCTAGGAGCAAATACATCCGGAATATATTGCTACGGAGTTTATTCACATGTAGCATACTGAACCCAGTTGAAGCAGCCCCAGCTGGCAGCAGTCCAAGACTGCTCTGACTGGGTTCAATGTGCTGCAGAGGGACTGGCTGGGACACAAAGGTGCATCAGTGTCAGGCTAGCCATCAGGCCTGGAGGTACTGCAATTCCAAACTGGCACTTAAGAGAGGCCAGAGCAAGCTCTGACATCCTCCCCTGGTGCCAGAAATGCTGATAGGAACATTTTTTCTGTGTCCTTTAAAAAAAACAGGCAGTTGTTCTCCCAGGAGGGAACAGCCTCCCCCAGTACCAAAAATGCTAAGGGGAACTTTTTTGTAATTATTATTACTATTATTATTACAAAACAACTAAAAGAAACTACAATAACACAAACCTTGACAACATCCACCTACAACTCTACCTTGTTCTTATTACACTGCTTTTCACCATTAACATACTAACCTCTCCCGAAACTCCTCAACCCAGGAAGGAGTAATAACTTTCACTCTGTCCCTTTGTCCTTTTGAAAGACCCACTGCTCTGCTTCTTTCCTTCATCTCTTCTCTGCTTTTTCCTTCCCCATCTCATCCACATATTATTTAGATTCATATATTCCCAACTCCAAACTCTCTCTTCTAGTTGAAAGCCAGTCCCTTGACCAACAATAGGTTTCTCAGCCTCCATATAGCTACTGTCACACAAAGTAGTATGGTTCTCAGCTTCTGTGTCTCTAGTCCTTTACCCATACAGGACCATTTCCTATGTTAAGTTACAGTTCACACTGATCATCCTCAAAATTGATATATCCCCTTCCATGCCCCTTGCACAAAAGGGAAGTCCCAAAATGCATGTGGTACAGATTCCTTAGGCCTGCATCCCTCTCTCAGGCATGCCGCCAGTCTCACCAAACCCCATTTATGCTGAATATCCCTCACAGGAAGAATATTCCATATCATCATCCATATGATATCAGTATGTTCTTCTTTTACTCTATTGTCTGTCACTTCTTTCTACACATTTGCCATCTGTCTTTCCATAAGATCTCCAACTATTGCTACCTTATTTTTCTTTCTTATCATATTAAACACCTTCTTACAGTCTTTCAAGCACTCTAATCCCAATCTGTCTAATTTATTTAACCTTAAAAGGCTTTCCATCTTCCCATAGTGGGCCAGTGGTTGCCAGGCCCAAAGCATTTTCCAGTCTTCCCTTTACTTGCCCCATCTTCTTAACGTTCTTCCTGCCAGCTAATGGCAGAAACATGCAATCTCCCTTTTTCCACTCTCCCTCCACCCCTCATTGCCTCTTTACAGAGCATACTTATAAAGTAAGTATACACAAAGCTTTCCAAATCTGGCATTTTCCAACTTCCTAATTCCCTGGCTTTGTAGAGCTTCATTTTGGCTACCTTTCCTCTTTTACTTCCCCGCAAAAAACTGATTATCTGCCTCCGTACCCACCTTATCTGTTACCATGATGATGGATACCCCACTCCTGTGTAAAGGATGTTCAGCAAGAGTACCATTTTCACTGCCGCCACTTTACCCTGGAAAGATAATGTTCCACCACTCCACAATCCCAAGATCTGCCTTACTCTTATCTCTAACTTCTTCCATACCTTTGTTTCTTTCCCTTCAGTTTCCATTGGCATTCTCAAGATCTTGATTACACCCTCTATCACCCACAACCTGAACTTCTGCAGAGTTTCTCAACTCCCCACACCCATCAACATACTTTTCATCTTATTTAATTTCTCCCCTGACACTTTGATGTAGTCCTCAGTATGTTTCAATACCCTCTTGATTGATATGCTATCCTGAGCCACCATGTTCACATCATCCATGTATAATGTATATTTAACTTCTCCTCCTTCTGGTATCTTCACGCCACCTATCAGTTTATCATCATGAATTCTTTGTACCAATGGCTCTATTGTGCACACAGAAAGACAGAGGAACAGTGGGCACCCCTGTATCACCCCTGTTTGTATGTGGAGTGCTTTGCTTAAGTAACCATTTACCAGTACTCAACTTCCTTCTTCTCTGTATAGCACTTGGACTCATCTGATCATCTCCACTGGAAACACCATCCTCTGCAATACTTCAGGCATGAAATAATATTAACCTCTATCATAAGCTTTTTCCAGGTCTAGAGTCATTATTACTGCATTTCTTTTCCTCTCTTGCACGTCTGATATGACATCTCTCATTAACCATAGGTAGGGATCTCCATACATGGCAGAGGAAGTACTCGCTGCAGAAGCTCCTTTAATTTTTTTTCATTTCACCGCTTGCTCTTCCCCGCTTCTGATTGGTGAAGGGGCCTGGTGGCAAAACAGAGCATATTTAAACCATGTTTTTCACTTCCCTGGTCATCAGCAGAAAAATGGCCCAGCTGGTGGGGCCCCTCCACTAATCGGGGGGGCGGGGGCAGGGGGAGGAGGGCAAGCAGTGAAATGAATAAATTTACAGGAGCTGCTGGCATGGCAGGGGGGCATTTCCTTCACAATTTAAGGAGATCCCTAATCATAGGGTCTGCGATATTCTCCTCTCAGGATTGGCACATGTTTGTTCTTCTTGTATCAAATCTGCTAAACAGTTACACATTCTTTAGGCCATGAAAAGTAGTCTACATTTTAAAAGGGTTATTGGCCTCCAGTTGCCTAACACATCTTCCTTTCCCTTCTTGAATACCAATATTGCCACATCTTCTGTAAAATCATCCCCTATCTCCCCACCCTCCATTATTTCCCCATGTCCCTATTATATCTGTCCTCAGCCATTGCCAACATTTTTCATAGAATTCCACCAGAAGACCACCTCTTTCCAGGACCTTCCCTCTCTTGCAAGCTTTTAAGCAAAAGATCCAGTTCACTGATTTTTAACTTCTCTTCCAGTTTTGTTTCTTCCCCTCCTCTATTTCTTCCTTTATCCCCTCAAGGAAGACCTTAATTTTTCTTTCATCCACTCCTCTTCTTTTGTACAATTCTTTAGAAAACTTTGCCACTGTGTCCAACACCTTTGCACTGGCTTCTATTCAGATTCTTTCTTCAGTTCTCATTGCTTTCAGTTCCTTCCTTCTTTTTCTGAATTTTGTCAAAAATATTTACACCATCCTTCCCCCTTCTCCACCTTAGGTGCTCTAGTCAGAAAGTTTTCTCATTTGTTTTTCCTTTTGAACCATTCTTCAGTCCATTGCTTTATGTCTTCCAGTTCTCCTTTCACTTATACTCTTCTTACCACCTCCCTTAATAATTCCTGCTTCCTTGTCTGCAGTTTTGCTAACTCTTCCACTCTCTTCCTCACTTCTCTTCAACCAATATTTCTGAAATAATCTCTTCTTCTTTTGATCATAGTCCATCAGTCCCAGGTGCTTTTGTAGTTTCTCTTCAAGGTCCTCCATCTTTTATACAGTTCCACATATTCTTGACAGGTTTTCCCATCCTGTAGTAATTGAACATTTAACTTTCACATCCCTTTCACCCACCTTCACTTTTATCTAAATTCACTTCCATTCTCAGCATCCAGTGATCACTGAAGGTCACATCTAAGATCTCCTTCTTTCCAATCTCTAGCCCATTCGATGTTAATACAAAATCAGTCAACACCTGTCTCCCACTTGGTTCCATTCTCATAATGACTTTCTCACTGGCCCAAACATCCTTTAAACGTCCTTCATCATATTAATCAGTACTTTTGACAAGCTGTCTAGTTTTCCCTCCCCTCCATCTCTTCTCTTATCCCCCTCCTTGATAATGCAATTGAAATCCCCCATCAGAATTTGCTGCCTACCTTCACCTACATACACCTCAAATTTCTTAAACAGGGTAATCCTTCCTTCTTTCTTTTCGAACTCCACCATCATCCATTGCAGTCTCCCTTCCATAATCGCTTGCACTTGCTACACTTCCACCTCCTCACTCTGTAACAGAACTGCAATTCCAGCTGCTTTGTTTATATCCAACCCCACCCTCCACAATGGTTCCCATCCTCATCTCTTTACAAAATGCTTGTAATCCCTCTCCCATGAGATTCCACACTCCTGTGTCTGCTTTAACCCCATTCAATATTGGCATAATCTTATCCCACCTCTTCCTCGATAACACACTTCTGACATTAAGAGATGCAATACACGAAGCCATGCTTATCCATTTAAATTACACATTTCTACCACTTTATGAATCTTCTATGGTCCTGCCTGACACCACAGCTCTAATCCTCCCCCTCTTTGCAACCTTGTAGCCTTTGCTAGTTGTTTATTACTTTGACATTCAAGAAAGGTTCCCCTTTCCCCCACCTTTCTGCTTTCCCCACCTTTCCCCTCTCTATTACTCCCAGACCACATTAGCTCCAATGAGCTTTTTGTCAGCCCATTTCCCTCCCCCTCTCTCTCTTTGTCTCCCTTTTTTTCTAAGCTTCATAACATGCAATTTCTTTTTTTCCCCCAGTTTGGTTCTCTTCTTCTCTCTCCTGCTCTATCTGCACTCCTCTTTCTTCCTGTTTCATTCTCTCCTCTTTCCCTTCTCTCCCCTTGGTCTCAAAGTCACTTGTTCCACATATCTTTCCTTCTCTTCCCTCCTTGGTGGCACTTCGCTTACTGAAATTTCACTCTTTTCTTTCCTGGCCCTTCCTTCTTGTGGTGTCTCCTCTACTGCCAAGCATTATGACTCAACATCTTCTTCTTCCCCAGTTTCCCTTTCCTGTCTCTGCTGCTCCTCTGTAGATCTAGCTTTATTTGAGAAGGACCATGGGCATCAGTACTGTACACGTCCCTCTTCCCCACAAATAACACACTTCAGTTTTTCTTGGCAGTTTACCCCTTGGTGTCCTTTCCCTTCACATTTATAGCATATTGTATACTAGCAGCCAGGTGTCCTTCCTGCCCACATTTGCTAAGGACTTTAGGCTGTCCAAAATACATTGTAAGCCCTCAGTGTGGCCTTACTTAGATTACTGGTGGTATGTGCATTATCCTGCCAGGACTCCTCTCATCCTCCTGAGAGCTTGGGTTTATTATGACCCAAGCTCTCCACAGTCCCATCCATATACCATATATATCACATATCTTTTCAACATACATCACTTTATGTACAGAATTCTCCAGCCATTTTTCTATCTCCCTCATCTCAAGCATCTCTGCTTCTCTTTTCTCCCCCTTCTCTGTTACTACTGTTTTTATCTTCAGCTGTAGATTACCTGCCACTCCATCTCTTGCTCCCTCCCATCTTTCTCTTTGCAGGTCTGGCTTATTCCTCCCTTTAATCTTCTTCTTCTTCCCTTCAAACACTGTTATATTCCTCATTTCTCCTCCCTGACCTCCTCTTCTCCTGTTTTTCCTGCCAAATGGACTCTTCCCTCATTGCTTTCTTCAATAAATAAAGCCACGTTCAAAACCATCAATCACTACAGATTTCTTTCCTACCTTCTTTTTTCCCTTCTTCCCCACCTTCATCCATTCTCCGTGAGACTCTCAATCTTTGCTTCCACTGTCCAAATTGCTTCTTATCACTTGGTCCTCTTTCCATTCCATAGCTATCATTCTCCTCTCCAAGATCACCACCAGTGCTGTTCTGGGCTCCAGGAATTCCTCCTCCTCCTCCGTTCTGGTGTTCCACCACTATCCCTCCAGCACTCCTGGCATCAATCTAGGTAGTAAACCAGGCCCCTACTCAGCCATTACACTTGAACTTCACCAAGGAGTACCTGAGAAGCTATGCCACTAATGGGAATTTAACACAAGGATAAGTTAATACAGCCCGTCTGAATAAGATATATGGTAGTGCCTATTGCTCTCAGTCCCCCTCAGGGCTGATGCTTTTTCAAGTCATGGTGAGCCACTACATTGATACATTTAGACTTCTTCTTTAGTCTCACAGCTGTGCCTTTCTTTTCCATTTCCAATGATCCTTGTTTCTTCACCAGAAGAGGAAATGTCTGGCAAATATCACCAAATTGCATCCCAAACAATTCATCCAGAATCCCTCTGTTGGCCCATCTCTCAGCCTGTTGTATATGACTAGTGTGACTCCACCCTCCATGAGTTGAAGATGGACCTGGCTGCCCTACATCTCATCTGCATATAATTTTTTGGAAGATCCCAGGACTCATGACAAGAACACCTGGTTCCAGTCATGAGTAGGGGCTAATTAGCACATGGCTCCTTTGCGGGGGTGGGGTATCCGGAGTATACACGCATACTGAGCAGTGCTGAGCTGTGGAGTCATCATGGCTTGAAACACTGTTGACTCTGCTGGGACCCCGCTCAATGAACTAGATAGTAAATCATGAACCTTTTGACTCTTGACTAATATCATGCATAGTGTACAAGTAGGTAAAAAAGTGGTACTCAAAAGTGTGTGAAAGTTGTGCTAATACTTCTGGTGTTACAGTTGTTCTTGAGATGGTAGTTGCATCATCCTTCTGTACTCACTTTCATAGATTTCATAGATTTCATAGACATTAGCGCTGGAAGGGACCTCGGAGTAAAGCCCCCTGCCCAAAGGGCAGGAAGTCAGCTGGGGTCATAGGATCCCAGCACGATAAGCATCCAATTTGCTCTTGAAGGTGTTCAATGTAGGTGCTTGAACTACCTCCAATGGCAGGCTGTTCCAGACCTTAGGGGTTCGGACACTAAAGAAATTCTTCCTTATGTCCAGCCTGAAACGGTCTTGTAGTAGTTTATGACCGTTCAACCTCGTCATCCCTTGGGGCGCTCTGCTGAACAAATATTCCCCCAGATAATGGTGGTCACCCCAATAAACTTGTAGATGGTCATCAGATCACCCCTGAGCCTGTGCTTTTCTAAAGAGCTCCATGCCTCTTAGCCTGTTATCATAAGGTCTGTTTTCCTGACCTCTGATCATGCACGTGGCTCTTCTATAAGGATGCTGCAGGTTTTTCTTCCCAAGGTGGAGAACCTTGCATTTTTGGTGTTAAACAGCATCAAGTTCTCATCTGCCCACTTGCTGAGCCTGACCAGGTCAGCCTGGATCACCCACGTGTCTTCTGGTATGGATGCTTTGCCCCAAAGTTTGGTGTCATCGGCAAACTTGGCCAGCCCACTTCTGACTCCAATGTCCACATCATTAATGAAGATGTTGAACAATATGGGTCCAAGGACAGAGCCTTGGGGGACCCCACTGGTCACCATGACACTTCCTATGCCTTGATGGAAAATGGATGGATGTAGAAGGAAAACAACTTGGGAGGTGACTTTCCTAATACATGTCTGGGTCGTGACCATGGGTCATTTTACAAGGCTTCTCCAACCCTTATATCCTGTCCTTAGCACATGTGCGATGTTCCGGGTATATGTGCTCCTCTGGGACTCTCCCTCTCCTTCTGCTTTGCATTGGTCCCACAAATCCCTCTTCCAGCTATCCCTTTAACTAGACAGCTTCTGCTGCCTATACCTGGCTTGTACTTCTCAGCTGGCTCCCCTCTTCAGGCTGTTCACTTCACATCCCCTCAATTGCCCCTGCCAAGTGGCCCACAGGTTGGCATTGGTGGGACTGGCTGGCCCTTGTCTCTTCAGGGTCCTAGCATCCACCCATCTCTCTCAGCATGAACATATGCTGGACCCCTGAAACCTACTTACGGAGCCTAGCCTTTCTGGGCTCCTTCAGCAGCAAAGGAGAATTGCCTCCTCCCTCTCTGCCCTGTGGCTTGGATCCTTTTGACCACATGATAAACTTCTGCTCACTCAGGCAGCCACACTCTTCCCCACTGAGGACATCTCTGCTGCCTTCCAGCCCTGTAGGTACCTGTGTTTTCTGGGCTGCATCTGTGTTGTGGACATCCACTGTCTTGGGGCTCTGCTCTGCCAGTCCAGATGGCCCCTGTTGCTCCATTTATCCAGTCTCTGGGGACTTCCTTTCAGTCCCCTGCCTTGTTTTGCCTTCTGGCTCCACTCTTGGGAACCAATCTGCTGGGCGTGGATTCCACGTGTTTTTCCACCATGGCCCTAGTGGAACCTCACTGTGAACACCTGGGCTCCCAGTGCTCCATACTGCCTTTCCTGCTGCAGCTCCAGTGAGGGTAAGTTTCATTTCCTCTAGTAACAGGCACCATCTCAGGTGCCCTATTATAGAGGGTTTATGGAGTACCTGTGCTGAAATTTGCAGCAATCGAGGCTGGGGGCCCAATTCAGAAGGGGCTTCAGGGGGAAGAAGTTGTGGGAAGTAGAGGGCAAGGGGATAACCTAGTCCTTCCAGATTGATTTTTCCCTGCTGTAGCAGTGGGAGAGGAAATAATTCAAGGCAAACCTTCAGTAACTAGATTCTATACCTGGAAAATTATAACAAATTTATAAATTTTCCATATATAGAATCTAAATATTGTGGGGGGATCATGTTATATTCAGGATCATCTTATATATATGCAACTAAATACAGTATTCTCATTAATGCCAGGTCAAATCTCCTTACTCATCAGTCTACACCAGTGGTTCCCAAACTCTGGCAGATTGCACACCACCAATTTAAAATGACACAACCTTAAGTACCTTAAGCAAATTTCTGTCATATAAGTTATAATTATAATAAACCTGTTAATGCGTACCACTAACCAGTTGTCTGTGTACCACTAGTAGTATGTGTACTACAGATTGGGAACCACTGCTCTACAGTGTGCATGTTATAGTCTCCTTAAAGACAAAAGACCCATAGTCACCTCCAAGGATGTACAACAGCTCTCTCAGCTGGTTCTCATTGGATGCTGAAGACTTAAATAAAGTCCAATCTCTGACCAACCCAAAGGCTGAGAGAATTAAATCATGATATTGGATCTATTCCCCTGCCTCTGAAGCAGGAGCTATAATTTGCCTTATAGTGGCTATCACTTGTGACAGTACTCAGTTC
Organism: Gavialis gangeticus; assembly: GCF_001723915.1. Taxonomy (NCBI): domain Eukaryota; kingdom Metazoa; phylum Chordata; order Crocodylia; family Gavialidae; genus Gavialis; species Gavialis gangeticus. Next base: position 71,893,756 of record NW_017728992.1, on the reverse strand, counting down.
TGCTAACACATATGAGACAAAATTTTAGTAGCTGGGATGCCAAATATTAGCCCCTGAAACCTATGTTTTGACTTCAAAATACAATTGACTTCATTATCAGTAGTGCTCAGCACCTACAAATCCTAATAAAGTCACTGGGGGGGCACCTACACATGCAATTGATGCGCATGAATAAACTCTGGCATTGTTTGTGCCAAAGTTTATTGCTCCCAGGTGCTGTATTTGCATGTGCACCTGGGACTGCAGCATGTTGAGCCAGGGTGGAGCACCCCTGGCTGTCAGTGGAACCTGGGGGTCAGCCTGCCAGTCCAGGGCTGCTTCAGTCCAGCTCAACATGCTGTGGAGGGCCTGGCTGGGGCACAAGAGTGCTTTACTGAGGGGCTAGCCAGCAGGCAGCCCTTGCACTGAAGCACTCTCATGTCCCAGCCAGCTCCATCAGCATCTACACATCCATTGCGATGGAGTAAATAACTCTGCCATAGGATAGTATTTGTGTATGGCAGTACTATTCTAACATGGAGTTAACTAGTTTACTCCATCCTAATAGCACTATCATATATCTCCATCCTAATAGCATGTGTAGATGGTGACATTTTACTGCAGAGCTAATTAGTCATTTCACAGTTAACATCTCGTGTGGCTGCACCCTGAGACATGCAAGCACTCAACACCTTAGAAATCTCAGGCCACTTTAAGCGCCTATATATGGCTTTAGGAGCTGGATTTTTGGCAGCAGGATCTTGAAAGTGCTGTCTGTGATCTAAAACAGCCCTTTACAAAGTGTTACATATTTCAGAAATAGGATACACTATCTAAAAATAGGTTGTGATGATATCTTTTTCTTTTAATTAACATACGTAAGTCCATGATTTTTCAGTAAAAGATGAGTATTGCCTTTAAACTTATCTGAAGCAATGATATAAACAAACAAACTGGATAGTTAAGATAAAAATGTTTGTTTCCCAGACATTAACCCATATACCACTTTAGCTTACAGAGAGAAGAATAGGAGGGGAAAAAGACAGGGGGAAAAAGGGAAAAGAAAGGAAACAGAAATGGTCAGATTCTGGCATTCTTATTCTCGCTACATCAGGTTTTCTACTTGTGCAATTCATAGTTCAGCTGAAGTCAATGGAAGTATGACATTTTATGCCAGCTGAGAGTCTTTAGTGTCTCCTGAATAGTAATATATTCTGTAAGTCATATCACTGACTCAGTGGTCTTGCTTATTCCATAGGATATTTCTTAGACTAAGGGAATAAGAACTGTGCTCTAGTGAGAGCGTGGAAAATATACCTACCACTGTTCCTAACAAATGCAATCTGAATCTTATGTTACTCCCTTTATATCACATGCCCCAGCCCAAGAGCATAACACTTTTGCATAGGATAAAGGTTATTTAACTAAGAAAAGGAGACACCTTTCCCAGCTCTCAAACACATACATTTTATACTTACTACATAAATCACACCTTTTTTTTATCCTTAGGGTGCTGACTGATGAGAGTTGAGCTGGAACAATGCAGGTTGAAAAAACAAACCCATTTGGAGTGTTGTAGATACCCTGACTTTTTTCAAGATTTTTTTTGGGGGGGAACATTTAGATGTAAAATTAAAAAAAAAATCTCAGGCCTCTGCCAGATTCTTTTAGTATCTTGTCAAAGGCTTCTCATTTTTGCTTGATAGTGATAACTATATGCTTTGAAACCAACTGTTTATTTAGAAGGCAAAATATGTTTGTGCTATGCCTTATTGCCAGTCAGTACCTGTTTACTGCCACACTTAATGATAGCTTTATAAAGATAATAAGAGTTTATTAAGAAACAATCATCTATCTTACACTTTAATGTACTATAATTGTATTGCTTAACTCTGGATTGAATTATAAGTCTCAGCATGTATGAAAAACTTGGTACAGAGTAAAATTGTATAAGCAGAGCCACATGCTGCTTACTTTATTCATCTAAGTAATGCCTTTAACAGTAGAAGATTGGCCTGCAATCTATCAATAGTGTGGGCCTGTGGGCAAATAGAAGACACTTTGTGGAATTTATATTTATGATTTCTTATCATTTTCATTTTTAAACAAGTGACAGTTCAAGCCCTCTGTTTATCCCAAGAACCACTACAGCTTGGGCAATGACACTGTGAACTTTCCCACGCTGTCCAACCCTGTTTTGCGGTAATCAGGAACTACATCCAGGCAATTCAATCTCTCAGTTCTCTGCTGTGACTATTGATAAGACGTCAACCAGCTGTGGAGGCTTAGCTAGCTCTCATATGGTGGATCTCCCGACCCCCACCAATAAAAAATTACACTGAGACCAGCAGTTAATCTCTGCTAACAATGTTTGATACACTAACATGAGCAGGATTTGACCTTGCAAAATAGAGACAAGCGTACCTATTCATTCGTTTCCATAACCTGAGCTAGCCATTCCCTCTATATTTTCCTTCCTTCCTTTTCTTCCCTCTGCCTCTCCCTCTTCTTCCCAAGCTCTGTTTCTTCCTCCCCACCCCCCTTAACTTTACCATCTCTATTCTATGGCCACAAGGCCTTGCTTCCTCTCCTGCTGTGTCTATGTGGTAGAGCTGGCCCTAATTCTCTTGAGGGCTCATTGAGTACTTTAGAAACCACGGCTTCTGGGGAAAAATGTTTCTTAATGGGAAACCTTTCTTGAATTCCTAGTGCTGACCTAAATACACTTTTGAAATAAGCAGGAAAAACTTAGAACATGAAGGTTCAAATCCTGGCTTTCTTCAAGTTTAACCTAAAAATAGGTGCAAATTAATGATGAATGTGACACATTTTTGGCACAATATTCTAGCTAGTCTTGGAATGCTCACACAACCCCTGCACAATTGCCTACACATATTTCAGTAATAGTTCTCATGATGGTGAGCACAAAATAACTGCTGCAATTGAAGTACAGAGGGGAACTACGTACCTGTCATAGAAACATCAGCTAGGAATACCCCTCTTTCATTTATTGAACAACTAACTGTACTGTATCTGTAAATCGGAGTTAGAGTCCTCTAGTAACCATGACTTTTCTGACATAAAGGACATGTGTACACTGTCTCTGTGTTGCACCTGTGAGTGCTATCATGAAGCATGACCTGCCCCTTGAATATTGTGCTGAGTATGCATGAAGCACATTTAGGCACTCTTATCTCCAGCATGTTTATCAGTGCATACTCAATACCACTCCAAAGCAGCTGCATCACCTTATTTTCAGGCACCTGTGGAACAGGAGTGAGTTTGATACCCTTCATGGCAGCATAGAAGCACAATAGATGTGCCAACAGATGTATGTGAAGTCTAGACTTGGCCCAAATAGAGTGAAAACTGCTGCATTCTTGTTATAGTTTTTTGTGTACAGTCCAGGTTTTCTGTACTACATGATAATCATATGTAGTATGTAATAAAGTGAATTTCGCTTCATAAACATGGGCAAGAAATATTTTGCTCATTTACATATGGGGACACTGATTCACGTCAAGTCATCAACTAAATGGGTAGCAGAGCTAGAAACAGATGCAGGTCTCCTGCCTCCCATTCACTGAACCCTGTTGCCTCATGTCTAAGTGTCTTTTACCTAAGAAGTACATACTGGGTCAGACCAATACTCCACCTAACCCAGTATCCTGTCTCCTCAGTAGTAGGAGTGAATGCTTTGGAGGGAGAACACTGAACTTGGTATATCTAGAGAGTACATATTCACCCCAGATGGGACTTGAGCCCACAATCCCTGGCTTAGGAGGCTAGTATTTCATCCTTTAGGTCACTGAGGCAACTTGTAAGAAAAATCTTAAGAAAATCTTTAAAAGAAAATCTTAAGCCTCTGTGAATACAAAATTATTCTCTTGATCTATTACCAGTTCCATTTCACAGAGTCACAAATCCAAGCAGATTTAGTGAGCTATGTAATGTTATGCACTGAATGAATGGCAAAGACAGATTCCCTGGCTAACGGTGCTAAGTCATTCTTCAACTGTCCTGGTCTGGGTTCCATTATTAACTTAAAATTCAGACCTTATTTATGGAGTGATTCACCAACTTTTCAAAAGAATTTGAGCCAAAACATGTTTTTTCGCACTGAAAACCTTCACTCTTTGGAGGTTCACCTATTCTTTATGTCATGTAAATATCAAACTTACAGGCCCTAGGTTGGATCTGGCCTGAAAAGCTGTCTCCCTTGGCCTATGGGCCTGGCAGAGGGGCCAGGAATTTTTGAATGGGGCAAGAGGGAGGCAGGGCCTGCTGCTGAAATCCAGGGCATGGAGCTTCATGATGCTTGCATTCATGATGCTTGTTAACATCAAGGGGCTAGGGGCAGCTGCATCAATGCCTGTGGCTGCTGTTACCTTGTCCAGATCTGGCCTGGCAGGCAGAGTGAGTATGTCACCCCTGCTTGATGTCATAGTAGGTGAATCTTGACCAAACTTCAAGTTTGCAATTTGAGCTTTGATTGGAGAAATATGAGGGCCACAGAAATCCCTGAAACACTTACTCCAGAACTCAAAGTCAAAAGAAACTGCACAAACCTTTAAAAAGAGAAATCACAGATATCCCGGCCTAACTCTCTGCTCCTTGGCTTATACTCTACATTATATTTCTTCCCTCATTCTGCATTATCAACTATGCAAGACACGTACTTTTAGGCCCATGAATTAATATGCAAACTTTATATTGCACTGGTATCAACTGACCATGAGGTCTAAAGTAATGGATGCTAGAAACTAAACAGCTATTTTTTAGCTTAGTTTTATCTTTAGGCCATATTGGGTGTGCCCACACAGAAAATTCAGGTGCATTAGTGCATGGGTCTGCATGTGCGCCCAGATCAGGAGCAAACTGAGCCCAACGGGAGTGGGCTAGTCCAGGGCTGCTCCTGCCCTGCTCTGCCTCCCTGCAGCAGCCAGGGGAAGCTCCAGGATCCCCCCAGGTGCCAGCTCCAGGCTGGCAGGGGGCTCCAGGTCAGCCATGGGCTGGCAGAGGACATGGATGTCACGCCTGGGCTCTGGGGGGTGGGGGTGTAGGCAGCTCTGGAAGCAGCTCTCTCCCAGCCACATTGAGATCAGGGTCAGCTCCAAGCCCTGTGGGGCAGAGGGAGTTGTTCTGATTCTGGGGGCTCCAGGTTGGCCCCAGTCTCCACGTTGCTGGGAGGGAGCTGCCTCCAGAGCCGGGATGGATCCCCTTGCCCCCAAGGACTCAGGGCTTAACCAGGCAGCAGTTGTGGCCCCCTGCTGCCTGGGCTCACTGGGAGCAGTTTCCGTCAGTGTGTACACATGTGCTTTGATGCATTAGGTTAAAGCACCATTTTCTAGTACCCGTATCTGTGGGTACTAGCAAATGGCACTTTAATTTAATCTACTGCATAATAATTGCTGTGCATATGTAGATGCTAATTAATCTAATGCACAGTAAAGTGACTTGTGTGAATGCACCCAGGAATACCAAAAGAGAGGGCTTTGAAAAGGAGGACTCTCAAAAACACAACTCTTCAACATCACTGGCTTCTGGAAAATTTATTATAAAAACTAGAGAAAGTAATGAGAATAATATCCTTGTATAAAATTATAAATCGTTCTATAGGATACTATAGTAGAAACACAATCCTATATGATGTTCTACAGGTTAGTTTTAAAAAGTTATTGAAAATCTTTGTTTTCCTGTTAAATCTTGTAGGACTATCCATGAAGGTAATTATCTCCTAAGAGTGATTTAGCAAACTCTTCATACAAGTACGTACATCTACATGGATAAGCATGCATTCAGGAATTATGCAGATGATTTAAAATAAGGTGTATATACATTCAAGTTGCTATTTCCATAAAAACATATATTATCTAAATACCTGTGTAACTAAAAATAGGGTGCGTCTACTACAAGTGCAGCAGAGTAATTCTACTGTGCATTACCACTTCAAGGTGAAAGCCATGCTAATGCATTAATGTGCAGCCGAATTAATCTATTGCATGTTAGTATCACCTAAAAGATGTGCACTGGAGCTACTGTGCAGTAGAGCTGATTATGGCACATTATGTTAGTACCTGTTGCTACAGGTACTAAACTTCATGCACCATAATTACGGTGCATTAATGCACATGTAGACATGTCCAGAATGTCACCCATTAATTAGCTCATTCATAAATTTGAACATTGTAAGAGTGTTTTAATGTTCTGATTTTACTAACCCCATGTTCTTGGGAATTTAAAATTAAAACCTACCTGCAAAACTGTGCTTGCTTCCCTTTGTGTATTGTATATAGTTTGCAATTTTTGAGTTAATCTGTTTCTTTAGCAATAAGCAGCACAATTCTGATTGATTTGAACGGAAGCAGGATTGGTCCCTTAATTATTAATTAGGTTACAGCATTAAATAGCTGTTGTTTGAATAATTCCTGGATAACTCAAATAGTGTGTAACACACTTTGTGTGCAGAGAGATAATCAACAAGAAAAGCAGTGCATAGCAGTGCCTAGATGGTTACTTGTAGTTAGAGCATATCAACATTTTATGAATTTTGATTCGTTTTTTAACGTTTCGCCAAATAGTGAATTTTGAATACCAAAAACCCAAAACACTTGCAAATAACTGTGTTTTCAGCAAATATAAAATTGATTTTCTTTTGGTAAAAATTTTGTTGACGTGACTGAAAGTTTCAAAATATTGACAAACTAATAAAAATTAGTAAATTGTGAATTTATTTTTTAAAAATATGAACTTTTCCCCCTATTTTTTCAACCAGCTCTAATGTTAGTTAATACATAGCTTAATTTGTAAGGAGATTGAAAAGTACTGCCTTAGTTCTGTTTGTGTGTTTTATGGCATCCCATTTCAGAGGAATGAGCAACTTGGGAAAGGAAAAATCAGCTTTGCCAGACAGGGTAACAAATATAGTTTACTCTATATGTATTTAAAGGCTTGATTCTATAATTTACTATCCTAACTTCCTCTGAAGTCAGTGGAATTACAGGTATTCAGCACCACACTGAATTAAGGCTCCAATTCAGGGTCACAAAACTTTTGTTTCTTGGAGAATTGTTTTGACATTGTATTCAAATTTTGCTAGCCTTGGGAAACAGGAAAACAACAATATTTCATCAAGTCTTGGGTCCAGTGTTACTTCAGCAAGACTAGTCAAGCAAGTAAAGTGAGCAGAACAAAGATCTCTCTCTCTTCATTCCTGGTGATTCCCTTTGCTCTTCTCTAACCCTTTTCTAACACATGTTATACCCTTCCCTTTTTCTTATCTGCCTTGCCTATTTAGACTATAAGCTCTTCAGGGCTGGTACTATCTCATGCTACAGTTTTATATGCTGCTAGCATAATGAGGCCCTGTTCTTAACCGGTCCTTAAGCACTACAGCAGTAGCAACAAAAATAATCATACCGATCACTGGAAAAGGCAGGAGAAAGTAGTCAGTTCCTTTTAATGATGCATGTCTGGGGTTGTGTGGGTGCTAAGGTGTGTGGTTGACAGCCCAGAGGTTGTAAGTTCAAGGCCATAGCAGAAGTGGTCATGGTGTAACCTGTCAGATTCTAACAAATCCACAAATTCTGCTAAATACCTTGTCACGAGAACACAAAAAATGAAAGGACCTGAGGCCTGCGTGGCCCATACCATCACCCTTGGAGATAAAATGATGGGAGCACAAACCTGACCCAGTGGCAGAAAATGATGATGGGAAGCCCTTTTGGGACTTTATAACCAGATGGCTGGGAGAAAGCCTCCTTCTGATTTAGAAGGCCTCAGGATTGTACCTACAAACACACCAGCATCGTAGACATTGCTTGTTCCTGGGAGGGGCATTGTCGTAGAGAAGGAAGGAAAATATCAACTCCCAAGACTGGAATTACAAAGATCCTGGAAAAGGAAAGTCAATACTAGAACTGATCATCAGAGGAGCCCTGGAGACTCTGCTGAAGGCACTGGAAGACCTCTCATGGAGTTGGATATTTTTTATCATCAGCTGGAATCTCCAAAAACTTGTTATTTGGAAGATATCTTTTGACCTATACGGACCTGAGTGATCTTGACCTCAGGATAAAATATTGCCAACTCATAGACAGTGACATGAATAAATAAAAATCATAATAAATTTTACTGTGTTTTTTCTCTAAGATCCTGAGTGCTGACTAAATTGAAGCATGCTAAGGTTAAACTGGAAGGACCGTGACAGAGTCATAAGTAAAGAGAAACTGTTAAGAAGAAAATTAGTCTATGTCACTGGCAAAAGCACAGCTGATGTTCTCTTTAATTCCTGTCATTAAACCAACAGAGTTTCAGTAAAGAAAGATCCTATAGGGTGGAGAGGAAAAGCGAAAGTTTGCAAGGAGCAAGGAGAGAAATAGCATATACCAAGGGGGGGGGGGGGGGGGGGCACAATTAA
>NW_017728992.1:71870763-71885283 GCF_001723915.1 Gavialis gangeticus | reverse complement strand
GGGGGGGGGGGGAGGACAACTTTACATTAGAAATAGAGCAAGCAGAATCTACTTCTTCAGCAAAGAACTACTTTAAAGGAGAAGCTCTTCCAGCAAAAGGTGCTGACTGATAACCATTTTATTCACAGAACAGATATAGCAAAGGCAGTGATAATACAGAATTCCCCACCTTGTCTCCACTCTGACTCAGTTAGGAGAACTGCTAGAAATGAGGTGAAAAATTATTTCATTGTCATTTCCTTTACATTGCTCAATCTGACTCAAGGGTTCTGGTAATGTGGACACCTCTAACAAGAAACTGGACTGCAACCAGCTGCCCATTTTACATATGCCACTGAACACATATTGGATGGTATTGCAGCAATTTTCAGTACTAACAATCTGGACTTGATTCAAGTCAGCAACTTGGAAGAAAAAGGTACCATACCCTATTACCTATCTCTGAAGCCATCCAGGTCCCCATCCACTTTTATCTTAATAGCTATGTATTTCTGCAGATTAGTAGTAAACATACTTTCTCTCACCTCCCCCCCCGACCTGTACCTGATTTTCATAAGTAACTTTGTTCGTGGACGTACAAATCCAGCTCACTGTGACTATATAATGCAAAAAATGTTCTTTGTGTCTTTTCATTTTATACTTTTATCATGTTTATAATTTAAAAGAAAAAGATTTTGGCAAGAAATAAGCATAACATTGGCATCTAACCTGTACCTCATGTTGCCAAATGAAGGCTAGATTACTTTTATCTTTGAATCAGGTATTCAAAATGTAATGCAGAGGCTGGATCCTTAGCTACTTTCTGTGACAGAGATACACAGCAAAACACACATGTAATTATAATATATAACCACAGGGGTTGACATGATATACCATCAGCAAGGCAGTTAGCAGACAACAATCTGTGATTATCATGCTGTAATTGTTAGGTGAAATAATTAACTTTTAACTTTTGAGGTACAAAAGTAGCAGTACCAGAATTATACTTTTCAATATCTGCTTGAGCATCAATAAAGAAATACAACAAATAATGTAAGTGTCTTTTTAATGGCTGAAAGTGGATTGTTGCCCTTATGTGTTTGAGAAAAGTATGTCATTAAAGCACTAGGAAATTTATACCTGCCTATCACTCCTACTGTATTTTTGTGGAGGCCTTTTAAAAACTGTACCAGTTTTCACTACTTTTCAAGTACCTCAATATGAAGCCCAGAAGATCACCAGGGAATAGTTTTAAAACACCCTTCAGTTTAGAAGGCTTGTCTTTTAAATTGGCTAATGAACTCTGTGTGATGTCTGAAGCTGCTTGGCAGCAGCTGCTTGGTCCAGGCTGCATTATTCTATTCTTGGAGCACTATCCAGGAGAGCTGGGCTGGGACTTGAATTCCTACCACGTATTTCTTCCCCCAAGGAGTGGAAAATACTTACTTCTGATAGGCTTCAGGTAAGTGGATGAGGTAATTATCTGCAGAATTTAAATAGAAAGTGCCCAACCCACATTTTGTTTAGTTAGGCATTTGTGTAACCTTAGTGTGCTGAGAATAAGAACCCTTTTATGCAGCATTACTGAAATGTAGCCACTACTGTGGTGTAGGAGAGCAGCCAAGAAACATAAGACAAATGTACACAAGCAATTGAAAGCAATGGAAATATTAGCAAGGATGCTGAAGTGATACCTACTCCTTAAAAAGCGCCGGGATCTATATCCATGCAGATTAAGATTTCATTCAAATTTCCACAAAGGAAACTGTGATACTGAAATTATTCCCCCCACAATGTTCTAAATCTATTTTTACTTATTAACCCATCACTGCAATCCCCAGGCACCCAGAAAACATTAATGGATACCTCTATCCCTGATAGGAGGTAGAAAAGGGCTATTATTTTCATTTTTATAAAAAAGGAACAGAGACACAAAGAGAGGAAGGCCTAGATATTCGGATCCTCATGACTCCTTTTAGATCCCTAACTCACATTGAATGCAGTGTTTAAGTGCCTAAAAAGAATTAGGCTCTTGAATACCTGTTAGGATCTGGGCCCAAACACCCAAGGTTGCACAGCAGTCGGAGACTAAACTCAGATATTTTGGGCACATCTACACGTGCACATCTACTGTGCAGCAACCGAAATTACTGAGCAGTACCCGAAAATTACTGTGCAGTACAGGCACACATCTACATGTGTATGCCCCTATTGCACAGAAAATATGGCAACTTACGCCAACTTGGGCATAAATTTGATACCTGCATCATGCAGGTATCAAATATATGCCCGATTAGTTACTGAGCAGTAACACATGTGTAGATGTCTTACTAAAGAGTAACACTGTGTGTGGACCAACTTGGGACTAACTTTAGCTGCATGTGTAGACACTGGCCTAAAACCTGCTTACTGCTCAGTAAATTTCATGTGCAGTAAATTCATGTGTAGATGCATTCTCTAAGTCTGAGTGCAGAGCTTAAGAAGACAATCTTACATCTCTAGAGTTAAAGTTTACCTTGCTGAGACATAGAGCAGAACTGCAAGCCTGAGGTGAAATTCTAACTTCACTGAAGTCAGTACAAGCTTTTCCACTCACTTCATATGGGCCAAGATTTTACTGCTGATACTTAGTTCATTACGCTATTCCTTCCGGGCATTTGTCTGAATAATATCCCAGATGATATTTATATTGCCTTGAAACCTGATTTTTATTGTTTCTAGTCTGTATTACATTTTTAAACATTTAACTCAGGTTTATATAATCTGATATGACACTTCTGCTGCTTATATTTTCCCTTTTTGAATAATGAAAACAAAAAATGATTTAATGGAATATATATTTTTAAATAAACCTTGTAATAAACCCAGACTATAGATTACATCAGTGGTCACCAACCAGTCAATCGTGGTCAACTGGTGGATCCTAGAATCTCTGACAGTTTATTTCAGTCTGGGGGTGGCTGAGTGCATGCACATGCATGCATGCACTCAGCACCCGCCAGACTGAGATGCAGAGCTGCATCTGCTAAGGGAGCAGCACAGTGAGCCACCCTGGCTCCAATCCTCCCACCACCCAGCCTGGCTGGGGCCCCACTCACCCCTGCTCTGCCTTTTCCCCACTCCCTCCCTCACAGCGGAAGCCTCGATCTGCCCCCCCCCACACACACACACATAGACTGACCTGCTGAGTAAGGGAGGGAGGGGTGATGCACAGCAGATCCTGGGTTGCACTTTAATTCAAAAAGTGATCTTGTACTTAAAAAGGTTGGAGACCACTGGATTACATTGTCTGATGAATTTTGATTAGGATATTTCCCTCCAGATTTTATGACCCAAAATTTTGTTCATATAATTAGTTTGACAAATTGGTAGGTACTTGTGTTTTGGAAGTATATGAAATTTTGCAAAATGATTTATGGCTTAGGAACAGCTGAAGTACTGTATGACTTTTTTGTTCTGAAAATGCATTTTTGGATTTTTGGATTTACATTGGATTCTTGTACAAGTCACATCTGTACAGTTTGTCTGTGCAAGGCCTGGCAAATGCAAACCTCCATTTTGAGAAGGGTTCAGCCCCAAAAGAAAATGATTTAAACCCCTAGCAAAAGCAGTATACACTACCTTTACATTCATTTTTTATTATACAAAAAAAATCTCTTCCAGTTACATGTGAAGTATAGGTTAAGTGGAAGCTACCTGCTAATCCAACTAACTATCCTCTAGCCAGTCTTTGTGCAAAAATGTATGTGAAAGAAGGCTAAAAGTAAAGGGGACTTGTGCTGTAATTGTATCACTTTAAGTCACAGGTGTCAAACATATGGCCTGTGGGCTGGATGGAGCCACACCATCTATGGAGACATACCATCAGGTTTATCAGGCTACTGATAGGCCATAGAGTTTGGGGACATGGCCAGAGGTAAGTTCGGCCTGTTGCAGAATCCTGGGTCCTGGGGCCACAGTGGACATGGCCCTCAGGGGCGGGGGGTGAGCAAGGGCTACACAACAGCTGCTACTTGCGCGCTTCTCCCAAAGCAAGTAGCTGCCCACCCCATGGCCACTTTCCCCATTGTTGCTGCAGCAGACACCACCACCCCATGTCAGATCTGGCCATGAGAAGCCTACAAGGTTCAGATCTGGCCCAGGGCCCAAGGTGAGTTTGACACTCCTGCTTTTGATGTATTAAGAAGGCATGCTGAAACACCAAGATCAACTTTCTGCTCTGCATAGGCACCCATACAGACCCTCTGAACAAAGCATCTGAGCTTAATAAATATATAAATAAATGAATAAATAAATAATTGGCCTATTAGCATGGAATTGGAAGGAACATGGTAACTATTGATCATGGGACACAAAACTACTGATCATCAGAGGTACCATGAGTACTCTACTGACAACCCTGAAAGGCCATCTTGTGGACTTGAAGCTGTTATTTGGAAGACATCTTCCATATTTTGATAACATCTTAATCTCTAAGGATCTGGCTAGTCCTGAGCTCAAGATGAAAGATTGCCATTTGGCAATTAATTTACCTGTTTCTCTTTCATATGGCATTTTAGAATTACAACATTCATAGATTAATATAAATTTGATAGCCATTTGATTGCTACAGGTGTAGCTGCATGGAATGATTTTAGATCACCATTAAATGATCTAATTGGGCAATTATTCACAATGTGTTGCACCATCTGAAAAATTGCACCACAATCGCAATCCAGACTCTCTTTGATTCTCCATTTATAGAGTAGGTGTTTACATTTTCCATGAAGTGTCTGTATGCAATTCAGGGAGAACCAAACATTTCTCCGTAGGTTAAATCCTGGCTGGGGGATTGTCGGGTTGCTAACAATGTATTTCTGTGGCAGGTTGGTATTTGCCCAGGCTTCCCTCCATTGTTCTTTAATGCTCTTGTTATCATCATAGAACTTTTTGGTGTACTCCCAGAAGGGTTTTCTATATTTGAGCCTATCTGGCGGTGGTGTAGCGAGGTCCTTATTGATTGGGAGGTTTGGGTTACTGATGGCCTTACCATATTCCCCCATGCATGAGGCATCATGGCAGAGCATTGTGGGGAGCAATGCTCTCTAGGACTGGAAGCCATGGCAAGCAGTAGCAACAGTGTAATTTTTAGCATTCCTGATATAATCCACATAGCTGCATTTAACTATGTATGAACAATCTTTGTGTGCTCGCTTTTGTTCCAGACTGGGGAGCAGTCATTTACTTGTCATGTGGGGTAAAACAGTATCTGAGGCACAATGAGTCTCAACAAAATGGCAGAGGTCAGAGCTGAAAACAGGTTTTTGGCCTCAATAGCCTGGGCTTGAACCACTACACCATACATCCTAGGCATCTTTCATATGTTATGTGGTATGGGAGGTGCAGGAGGAGGGTGACTTTGCAGAACATTTTGTAACCCGGATACACCCAAGGGTATGCCCTGTCCTCAGTTGGATAGAATAGGTGGGCAGGCAACAGTGCTGTGAGAGGGATGCTGTGACTTGGGTACAGATCCCTCTATTCTCTATAGAGCCATACCACACGAAGGGTTCTTAATTATATACAGAACGTATTTAACATATAAAGAATTATATACAACTATTTACATATATACACACATGCACACGCACTATATATATATATATATACACATACACACACATATACATATAGATACATACACACACACACACATATACATATACACTATATACAGCATGTATTTAACATATAAAGAATTATAAACAACTATTTACATATATACACACACACACTATATATATATATATACACACACATACACACACACATATACATACACACACACACACATATATATATACACACATATATACACACACATATCCCAAAGCAATATATATTAGAGAAAAATAACCACTACAGATGACCCTCACCATTTTTGGGGGATATGTTCTTGTATCCCCGTGAATGGTGAAATCTGTGAATAAGGCACTGCATACCTTATTCAGGTGGGAGGGGCATGGCTCCGGCAGTGATGGCAGAAGCCCAGTGGCAGCAAGCATGGGGCTCCCAAGGAGCTCCTGTAAGTGTATCAAGTGTATTTAAGACGCGGGTTCGACATTTGCAAATATTTGAAACTGTGAATACCAAACCCACAAATAGCAGGGGTTTCCTGTATACACTCTTATACATACATATCCTTATAACTATATTCGGGAATGGGGTTGCGTGGGGTATGCTTTGAGAGCACCCCCCTTACCCAGGACCCCAAGATCCTTAAGGTAAGCCACTAGGCCCACAGGGCAAACGCATGTGGGCCTGCAGCAGGTAAGTACCAGATTCCCAATATAAGACTCAACAAATTAAACAACAAGAAAAATAGACTCCAATAGAAAATAACTACCTTATAATTATTTACCAGTTAAAATATAGCATAACTCACATAGTTCAACCAGTTTACAAAATATTAGGTGCAGCTCCCCATTTTGTAGGGTACACTCTCACCCAGTTCTCTGAAAGGAGGGGGATGGGGGGGTCCCTTTTCTCTGACCCCTCCCTGGCGAAGCCCCTATTCCCTGAACTCATGGTTGTCTTGAGCAGCGATGTAGTAGGTTTGTTTCCCCTTCCCCCCATTGTGAACCTGGCTGCTGCTCCAGTGTGCCGCAAACAGTTTCATAGATTTCAAAGACATTGAGGCTGGAAGGGACCTCAGAAAATCATCGAGTCCAGCCTCCTGCCGGAAGGGCAGGAAGTCATCTGGGGTCATAGGATCCCAGCAAGATAAGCATCCAATTTAGTCTTGAAGGTGTTCAATGTAGGTGCTTGAACCACCTCTGATGGCAGGCTGTTCCAGACCTTGGGGGCTCGGACAGTAAAGAAATTCTTCCTTATGTCCAGCCTGAAACGGTCTTGCAGTGGTTAATAACTGTTCTACCTCGTCGTCCCTTGAGGCGTTCTGGTGAACAAACATTCCCCCAGATACTGGTGGTCACCCCAATAAACTTATAGGTGGCCATCAGATCACCCCTGAGCCTGCGCTTTTCCAGGCTAAAAAGCCTCATAGCTCTCAGCCTGTCGTCATAAGGTCTGTTTTCCTGACCTCTGATCATGCATGTGGCTCTTCTCTGGACTCTCTCAAGCTTCTCCACATCCGTTTTGAATTGAGGAGCCCAAAACTGGACACAGTACTCCAGCTGCGGCCTCACCAAGGCCGAGTACAAGGGGAGAATGACGTCCCAGGATTTGCTTGAAAAGCATCTATGGATGCAAGCCAGCATTTTGCTCACTTTACTAGCCGCAGCATCGCATTGCAGGCTCATGTTCATCTTGTGGTCAGTGATGACCCCCAAGTCTCTTTCTTCCATAGTGCTAGCCAGCATAGCACTGCCGAGCCTATAAGGATACTGCAGGTTTTTCTTCCCAAGGTGGAGAACCTTGCATTTTTCGGTGTTAAACCCCATCAGATTCTTGCCCGCCCATTTGCTGAGCCTGTTCAGGTCAGCCTGGATCACCCGCCTGTCTTCTGGCATGGATGCTTTGCCCCAAAGTTTGGTGTCATCGGTGAACTTGGCCAGTCCGCTTCTGAGTCCAATGCCCACATCATTAATGAAGATGTTGAACAATATGGGTCCAAGGACAGAGCCTTGGGGGACCCCACTGGTCACAGGGCACCATGAAGATTGACTTCCATCAATTACTACCTTCTGGGTCCAACCACAGAGCCAATTTCCTAGCCAGTGGAACATGGTGGACCCAGTTTCGCCAAGAGATGATCATGGGATACCAGATACCAAGATATATGACATCAATCTCTTCTCCCTTTTCCAGGTGATAGGTCACCTGGTCATAAAAGGAAATTATGATCAAGCAATACCTACCCACAACAAACCCATGCTGGCTATCCCTCAGGATGTTGGCATCGGCTAGTCCATTAAGGATGGCTTCTTTAATAAACTTTTCTAAGATCTTCCCCGGGATAGAAGTCAGACTGATGGGTCTACAGTTTGCCAGATCCACTTTCCTCCCTTTCTTGAAGATAGGCACCACATTGGCCTTCTTCCAGTCTTCAGGCACTTCACCAGAGCGTCAGGAGTTTTCAAAGATCCATGCCAGGGGCTGGGCTATGATGCTCGCCAGCTCCTTGAGTACTCTGGGGTGTAGATTGTCAGGGCCAGCCAACTTGAAGGTATCCAGCCTCTCAGAGTGTTCCTTTATGAGGTCAGCATTGATGGAGGGCAGGGGATCTCCCTCATCCAGACCTCCCTGTCCTGCAGTGGGCATGGGCGTCCCACGGGACTGATGAAAGACTGACGCAAAATACCCATTTAATAGGTTGCCTTTTTCCTGGGCGTCAGTTGTCAGTTGTCCCATCTGGTTCAGCAGGGGTCCAATGTTGCCCTTGCATTTCCACTGGCTCCCCACATATCTGAAAAAGGACTTTTTATTGTTCTTGATGCTCGAAGCTAGTTGGAGTTCAGTTGCAGCCTTGGCTTTTCTGGTTTGCTCCCTGCAGGACTGGACCAGTAAAGAATATTCCTCCTTGGAGATGAATCCCATTCTCCATCCTTTGTAGGCCTTTCTTTTTAGCCTCAGGAGGTCTGCTAGATCCCTGGACAGCCAGGGGGGCTGCTGTGCCCTCTTGCTGCCTTTCCTCCGAGATGGAATAGAATTAGCTTGTGCATTGAGGATTGCTCCCATGAGGAGCAACCACTCTTCTTGAACTTCCCTCCCCCTGGGGTCATGGTCTCTTAGGACACCACTGACAAGCTGCCTGAGCTTGTCAAAGTTGGCTTTCCTGAAGTCAAGGACTTCAGGGTTGCTGACTGACTTGCCAGCTTTATGGCGGATGGCCGGGGTCTAGCCCAGGGCATCTCCAAGGCCCTGCCTTCTGTTGAGGTGAGGGGTGGGGCTCAGCCTGCCTTTTCTGGGCCCAGTGTCCCTGTAGGAGGAAAGGGACTGGCGATGCTCCAAGAGCAACTTTGGGCAGGTGCCCCTGGACAAAGCCCGAGCGGTCTCTCACTGCTCCCAGGGCCAAGGCTTCATGCACTGGGATGCATGTGGGGCCCAACCAGGGTCTCCCTGCTCCCAGGGCTGAGGCTCTGGTGGTGGCTCCTCCAGTGGCATCTTCAGGAGGAGCCTAGGGCTATTGCCCGCTGGGGCAGCTCTCCCCAGCTTTTCTTCTTTTCGTCCGTCACCAGTCTGGTCTCCCAGCCAAACATATTCTTTTATAGCCATCTGGGGCTCTGCCCTGGATTGCAAAAGGTCCAATCAGAGCGAGAGGCAGTGAAAACCTCACCGGGACCCCCTCCTCCTGGGAGCTCTACCCCCAGATCGTAAATGCACTAATCAGGAGAAAGGGGCGCACCGTCTCCTGACTGGTGGAAGAAATTTCACCAATGGCTCAGTGTCCTGCTCAAGGTAGAAAGCTGTGTGCAAGCCGTGCTGCAGCAGGTGCACCTGCTACAATTGGTTGTGTACTGCTGTGCTCCCCAGTTCCAACTCAAACCTAAGCATGAACCTAATTCTAGGCACAGAATCATGATCTAGACATGGCCTTGCTAAACCATCTCTGTTTACAAAATGTTGCGTTAGTTAACATCTTTTTTTTGTTAAATGTGATTTTGGACCTATACAATAACAAAAGCATGGAAGGATTTTATCTAAGGCTAAAAGCAATTTAGCAAAGATAATATTTTTTAAAATATGCTGAAGTGCAAGTCTTGCCAGAACTTTCTGCAATTGAAGGACGTAGGGGTCTGCCTTTTTTCTTTTACAGATTTCCAGGCATGAGATTTCTCTGAACACACTCTCAGACTGATCCCCTTATTTCAAAATATTTTTAAACAGGAAAAAGTTAATGTGTTTCATGTTTCATATTTGTATATTTCTCAAATGGTATCCAATAATGTTCAACAGGACCAGATGTTTGCTGACACAATACAATCAGGTTTACAACTAAAATGGATCTCATGAAAGGATTCATTTCAAAATTTTAAGACAGGCTGAGGCAAGATAAAGACTTTGGTATTGTCCTAAAAAAGAGTACATTAGCCTAAACAGTACACTGTGTCTGCAGGGCATGAGTTGCATTGAAATTGTCTGCTTGATGGTAATGACATAAAAAGACTGAAGATAATCAGTACATACTGAAATCTACCTGTCTATGAAAGAATATACTGTATGTAGCAACTTGCCTGGGACTTGAAGGAAAGGGCACAGGTTAATGGACGCATTGGAAGTCTTTTGGCATGTGGCTTGAATGTGACTTGCAGTTTAGCATCTCTATAAGCAGTTCTCTTAATGAAAAGCCAATGAAGTTGTAGAAACATGGAGTCTTCTCATGTTATACTTGTCAGCACATGGTAGGTCAAACAGGGCACACAATTATATATATTATAGGTTAGATTCAGCCTTTTGTTTCACTTCCTTCCCTTGCCCTATTGCACCATGCTTCTTCAGTAGTAGAAAGAAGCCCAAGGAGAGAGAAACAATGGTGAAAAGTGCCTATAATCATTTCACCAAGGAGGATACAGCTGTCCAGTGTAGTCTGAAAGTGGATAGAGCTGGATGCAGAAGTGTTACAGTCATGACAGCAACTGGGTAAGAGGTATGTCCAGGGAAGATAGGAGACGGACTCAGCACATCCTCTAGGAATTCGGTCAGGAGGGCTGCTATACTAAATGGGTCTGGAATCAACTCAGGGCTGTCCTTTACTGGCAAAATCTTCACTGGAGTGGAGTGGTACAAACAGCATTTATACTTCTTTGGGATGGATCACTCTTGGTCACCAGTATTCTCTCTGTAACAGAGCATACCGATAGCGCAGTTTATGGTATAAAACCATAACAAGAACCAGTCTGGGTCTGGAGATGAGCTGTAATGGCCAAACCCTGGTCCACTGAAGACAGTGGAAAACAAAGCTTCTGTTGACTAGAGGTGGGGAATGAGCACTTGGCCCTAAATATGAAATAGCAAGAAAATTCAAATCAAAACAATCTGTGATCTGCAATGCCTGCTGTATCAGCACTCAACAAGAAAGCCAACAGGAAATACAAATCCAAAGAACTGAAGTAACTTGTTTGAATCCTGAGGTTCAGAAGACATGTTCTGTATCACTTGTCATCACTGTTGTCGAGTGCAAATTTCTATGAAAGGCTATGAACAATTCACCCGTTTCCTATTCGTTACCTGTCTTTTCTGTGTTCTGTACTTCACTGATGTTTCCCACTTTAACAGGTTTCCTAATGGTTCCTCTGTTTATATAACTTGCTAGAAAATGTCAGTTTCTTACATCACGGACACTCAGCTTGGCAGGATGTGGGCAGCATTGCATTCACTCTCTCACCTCAAAGAGTGAAATTCTTTCTACTGGTCCTGCAAGTGCCAAAGGGAAATAATTTGGGATTGGGATTCTTTGTACAGGATTCAGAATCCTCTCCTAAACACAAATTACTCATGGCAAGGCAGTAAGGATATTTATGCTCCAAATGCAGCCCCTCATCTGTTACATCAGGCATCTTCACTCACTTTCTTGTAATATCAAGCTTTTCAGTAGCTTTCCAATTCTTATTTCCCTCTCCCCCACCCTCACCCTTTCCTGCCTCTTATCTGATCATGCTCTTTCAGTTTTCAGTTGATTGTGCTCTCTCTAGCTATGTAAATGTAGGACAGATAGCAGGAGTCTGTTTCCAGTGTGCTGCACATTGAAACTGTAATGAGACTGAGTCTCCAGTACACTGCAATCACTTATGCCACAGAAAAGTGGTTGTAATGTGTTAGTGTTTTATACCCAATTTACCCTGGCATAGATGATTGCACAAGGTGCTAGCCAATGAAGAATCAGGCCCAGTGAATCAGGCTTCTGCCTGGCTGCTGATTGACAGGGTCTGGGCTATGAGCCTTTTCAAAGTGGCCATTACAGGGTGACTGTGGGGAACACACAGGGATCCCTCATGGACTATGGGTAACAGGCAGGGTCCCTCATCCTCATGTTGTTGCTTTTCTTAGCCTTACAAACAACACTGGCATTAATAAAACCATAAATAAACAATATGTATCAATTTAAATAGAAGACAGGTACTTACATAAAAAGCAAGTATTGGGGTGTATGTATAAATAAAGCATCTCATGATTTCTCACTCTTCTCCCTATCCTTCCCCTTTTCCTCCAATTGTTTAATGTCATCTTTAGTTGTGTTATGTCTCGTTTACATTGTAAGATTCTCAGGGCAGGAAACTGTCTCTAATTTGTTCTGTAATGTGTTGTGCAAATTTACTGTGATGTACAAGCACATGGGCTGGATTCTAAGCTGGTGTACAATGTATAGGCAATGCAATAAAAAATGCACAAGGCTGGAATATCGTGGAGTCAAATCCTGCATTAATATATTGGGTATAGTTCCATCTGATGCTTTACACTAGCTATGTGACCCATTATTTCCACAGTTCCAGGTTTTGAATCTTTACTACCCAGTACCCAAGGGTGCTTGTAGATGTGCCCGGAGGCTGCTCCGACATGCTGTCATTACAGTGCGTCAGAACAGATTAGATTAATCAAGTCTGCTGGAGCATGCTAATTAGTGTGCTCCAGCCAGCCTCTACATCTCATGCATCAGGGTTCTTGCACTTCAAAACGGCTGTGGGGGCGCTTTAACTAATGCTCATTCATCAAGCTATAGATAATGTGCTTCCAGTTCCATTTTAAAATGCGGGGATGCTGATACACGAGATGCTGCAGGTGCTTTAACTAAAGTGCCTGCCCCCCCACCCTTGGAGCACATGTAAAAATGCCCTAATTTACTCATTTACACCTCTACAAGTACGTGCAAAATGCTCCCATCAGTGGGAGTGAGAATGCTACGTAAGCAGCTATTATGTCCAGTGGTGTAAGTATCTGTACATAACAAAGGAGAATCAGACCATCCAGGCTCTATTACTACTAGTTCCAGGATGTGGTTTAACAAGGTGAACCAAGTGGCTTCAAACAAAATTGCTCTTGATTTACACCATGCTTGTGCAAGCAGATTCAGTCCCCTACTATCTTTCTCTTTCTTATAAGAAGTCAGTAACCCCTCACAATGAAGTGAAATGTGTCCCTATAATCCAAGACAGGCAGGGCAGCAATCAAGTTTTGCTCATTCTACTTCCCATTCTCACCTGTGAATTTCAGCAGGCATCAATAAGATATTAATCAAATACCTGGCTTGGAACTGACTATCTCGATTCAAAAGTTTTATGTGGTCCCGATGCACTATTTTAAAACCATTTTTTCCAGAGGTATTTGCAATTCCATGCACCCATTTGGCTGCCTTTTGCTCTTCACCATTTTGTGAGACATTCCAGAGATCCACCCACACTCAATGCTCAAACTTTCCTAAGAACTTTTGTAGATAAGGGTGGAAAGGAGATTTTTCTTGTTTATTTTTTAACATGTTACCTAAACAAATGTATAAACTTAGTTGTGTTTTAAAATGGTTGGTGTACCTTGTGCCCTCTCCCAGTTTTCACACATACACCACATAACTCATGTTACATAATCTATACCCTGTTTATAGAAGACATATACACTACATTAAGGGTTAAAATGAGTTAGTCCATATGCTTCGTTGGGGTGGCATGCTTCTATCCTAATGAAAGATAATGTAATAAGACTATATATGTGTGTGTGTGCATGTGTGCGCACACATACACACACACACACACACACACATATATATAGGGTCCTACAACATTATCTTATACTGGGAGCCCCAGCATTGAGGCAACCAGAATCAGTAGTCACCTTTGAAAACAGTGGTCCAAGTGACTCCAGTGAGTTTTGGATCATACTGTCACTGCCACCAGCATGTTATCTGGAACCACACACACACACACTACACACACCCATCAGGACTCACAAGAACATGGTCGGATAAGAGGTTGCATGTCTGGAAATCAGAGATGCTTGTTGCTTTATTCTATTTTTAATCAGCTTCCTTTAGCCATACAGTAAAAGCCACGTTATCCAGCACCTTACAAACCCGCATGCTCTACTAACTGGCATGTCAGTCGACGCGGCAAAAGCAAAACCAGAAGTGCCCACATGCCACTTCTGGTTTTGCTGAGCCCCCACAGCCTGGGGCAAAGCAGCCTGTGCTGCTGAGCCCCCATGGCCCAGGGCATAGCAGCCTTTCCCCAGTGTACCCAGGCCCCCACCCCCCTGTCCCCCGGCACACTGATGCGACGGGTGGGGGGGCAGTCTGAACAGGCAAAGATGCCTGTTTGGACCTCTTGGGTAACCGGTATATTTGGTTATCAGGCACCCCCATTCTCCATGGGTGCTGGATAACAAAGCTTTTGCTGTATTTTTAAACTGGCATGCCATATTTTAGGCCAGGGAAAGGTGCCTTTTATAAGTCTCCTATTGAGCATTCATGGCACAAGTCATAGAAATTCCTTTAGACCACATCACTGCCAGAGTTAGTGCCTTGTACTTTATATATGCTTAGTGCTGGGTTTTCCTTCCCAGAGAAAGGGTTTCAAGTGTTACGGTGGAACCCGAACGAACAGGCTGGGTTTAGCG
>NW_017728992.1:71864939-71870752 GCF_001723915.1 Gavialis gangeticus | reverse complement strand
GCACTGGCAGCACTCACAGAGCAAATTTCCAAGACACTTAGTAAAATGCATCTATTGCATTTTTACCCAACTATATTGCACTCAGTGACACCAGAGAAGAGACAGAGTTGCTTTAGTAATTCCATATATGCAAGGCTTGATCCTCTCCTCCTCTTCCTTGTTTCTTAAGTATCTTTTTCCTTGCTCAGTTAAGGTCTTTACTTTTCAGCTATTCTTTCCTCCCATTCTTTCCTCTTTATTGCCACTTTTCCTTCTTTTTTCTCTCCCTCCCCCTTCTATACTTAACCTTCTGTTTCTCTTCGGTGTCCTGGCAGGAAGGATATAATGCAATCACTGCTACCCAGTGACAAAAGTAAATATGTAGCTCTGAGTGAGAGCAGCGGGGCTGAACAGCCCTTTTGCAATATGATACCACATAATCTGCTTCCATTCTAGAGATAGTTGCTTGAATGCTAAACAGAGTTGCAGCTCCACAGCTTTTATAGCTCTGTGCTTTTACTTTGCTGTTCTTAGCTTTTTACTGTGCCCAGCAGTCCTTTTTATCTGCACTGATTCTTGAATTTTCTCCTAGCTTGAATCCAAAATGTAGATAAAAGAAAATAGTCCAAATTTTGGATGATTCACTCATCTTTTACATTTCCCTGTATTTTTCCACACATAGGAAGAAAAAGAAAAACAGGCAATTTATGTGTGATGAAGTCACACATGGACTGACACAGGAAAAGTTCAAAAGCTAAATCCTTATGATTTAGCATCCAATGCCATAAGCATTCTTACACAGCTGCTCGGGTTATGTAGGTTTTTCAAACTTTCCCAGAGAAAATTGTTATGGGCAACATTTTTACATAAACCGAAGTGACTTGCAAGTCTGAGTCTCACTGAAACTCTGTGGAATTTGGGCATCTCAGAATCACTAGCACCTTATGAAAAACTTTCACTTACACATCTCCTGGACTGGAGTGGTTTTAAATTTACAACCTGAAGGTTAAATTAAGGTCTTTTTTAATTTAACCTATTAAATGTCACTAGTTTAATTAACTGCATTTTGGAGAAATGAGTGGCTTTTAAAGCTTGCTTTGTGTAAATCATATTTTCAAGATATAGGCCAAACATTGTAAAAGTGCCTATGGGAAACTAAGTACTGAAAGTCAATTCTTATTGACAACAGCAGTGTGGGTTTGGGCTCTTTTACTATGCAACCTTAACTATGCATTAATAGAGGTTGGAGGAGGGGCTGCATTTGATGTTTCCTAGGGGATTGTTTTAGGGAGTTTAATTGAAGAAAATACCTGTAATGCAATAAGAGCATTTAAACTACTTTTAATATTAAGGCAGCATTATACTTTCTACCAGCAGAAATCAGGCAAGGTTTTAATGTACAATACATTGGAAAGTAGTGTAACTTTAAATGGTTGAAATGTTAAGAGGACGCAGCACACTGAAGCGCTTCAAATGCTGCATAGGAAACAACTTTTAAGGCACACTAGTTTGTGCACACTTAAGGGCTGAGACTATACACTATGGTTGCAGAGCATTGTGTAAAAAGTGATGTGGGGCTAGAAAAAGAGGTGAATTCCATTGTACTTAGAGAGAGTACTGGTTTGTTGTCATCAAATAACTCCTGCCTGACTCCTGTAGCCAAGGACTCTGTTTGTGTACTGAGACAATGTCTCCTTAAACACTCCCATTTCTGCCGACACTCTGAGGAAGGGGCTCAGGGCTCAGATTACATAGGGAGGACTGCACTCAAGGCCTGGCTTTCAGAAAACCCGTAGTTCTGATTGATGCTAAGCCACTCTCAGGATCAGCCTCTTGAATGGTAAGTCCTATCAGTCAGTAATTGGATGCAGAGACTACTTTTTTTTAATGTTTAGTGTGGTGTGATCAGTTCTCATGATCTGATCAGGTGTCTTGCAATATTTAGGGCTTTTCTTAAAGTCCTGATTCCTGAAATTATAGGACTGTGTCAGACTTATCTTACATTAAAAAGTAAGCTTTTATCCCTCATGATTGTGGAGAAAAGCCTTCAAACAGGAACCCTATAGGCTGCAATGCCAGAAGACAAATAACCACACTTTTTTTAAGTAGCTACTGTTGTCAATGTCAAGTTAGGCATCTAAATTCATGTGCTGGTACTTTAATAAATGGCTTCATGTGTAGCTCTCTAGATAATCATACCCTTTACCCAGTTGTCTATATATAACTTCAAGTAGGTGCTCAAGATGAATATTTAGGCCACAGGATAAACAATGAGGAAATCCCAGTTGGCCTTAGGGATGCCATGGTCATGACGATCTTCATGAAAGGAAACAAGTCTGACTGTGGAAATTACAGAGGGATCGCCTTGCTGTCCACCGGAAAGATTTTTGTGAGAACCTTCTTTAACCGTCTCTTTCCACTTGCTGAAGAGCTCCTCCCAGAATCTCAGTTTGGGTTTAGGGCATCAAGAGGCACAACTGACATGATCTTCACTGCTCTCCAGCTGTAGGAAAAATGCCAAGAACAACATGAACCCCTCTACATGGCCTTCTTTGACTTCATGAAAGCCTTCAACTCTGTCAACCAAGAACCACTACAGAAGATCCTTCTGAAGTCCAGATGCCCACTGAAATTCATCACTATAATTTGCCTGCTTCATGATAGTATGTGAGCAGTGGTTCTGAGTAACAGATCTATCACAGATCCCTTTGAGGTTAAAATGGGAGTTAAGCAAGGCTGCGACATCATTCCAATATTCTTCTTGATATTCCTTACCGCAATTATGTCTGACCACCAACAAGATGCCAGTTGGAGTGGTGCTAAACTACCAAATAGATAGTAAATTGTTTTAATCTCAGCTGACTCCAAACCAAAACCAAGACCACCCTGACCTCAATCATCGAGCTCCAGTATGCTGATGATACTGTAGTGTGTGCTCACTCAGAACAGATCTTCAGGCAATCATTAATGTCTTTACCGAATGTGGCAGGGCACTGTTTGTGCCTGCCACTTTAAGGGCCTGGAGCTGGCAGCCACCAGGTACCTGATTAGGGCAGACATTTTGAACTGAGAGCTGTCCATATAAACAGGGCAGTTCTGCTGCTGGGAGCCAGGCAACAACACCGCCTGGGCAGCAGGCTGCTGATATCATCTGGAGGTAAGGGAGGAGCTGTAGGGGTTGGATAGGAGGATCCTAGTCCTGGGTACGACCTAAAACTGCACCCTGCCGGGAGTGGGTGGCCTGGTGGGGCTCTCAATGGCATGGAAGCCCCCAGGAAATGCCAGGCCAGTTACCACCCTGGTGAAAGGTGGGTCAGGGCACCTTAACCCCTAGCCCCCACAACTGGGTGGGTTACCCCTTGTTGGAGGGTCAGGAAGGTGGACCCCGTGAAGAAGAGTAAGGGCCATTGACTAAAGGCCTGTCTGAACTTCCCCTGACTGGCCCATGCTGGGGCCAGGGCTGGAAGGGCCGGGTGTCCACCACGAGGAATGCCCAAGAGCTGAGGGCCTGGGGTTCTGACTGGCCTGGAGATGAGCTGGGGCTAGTAGCCAAAGGTCCCAGTGGAGGGATCACACCTGAAGGGGAAACAGCTCAGGGAGCTATGTTGCCTGGTATGATGGTGGAAGAGACCGCCTGAGGAGAGGAATCCAGGTGGGGTTCAATAGTAGGATTCTGGGGCCCAGCGAGGGGCTGGTGATAGTGAGAACAGCGTGATGCCAGCTGCGAGGCTTGGGCTGTAGTGTAGGGGAGGAATGGAGCGACAGATAGCACCCCCTGGCATCAGGGAAGAAAATGGGCAGCCTCCTGCTTGATTAACATAAATTAACTAATTAACATCAAGGCGTGGTGGGCGAGAATGTGGGTGGTTAGCCCAGGAACAGGTGGGCAGGCCGCAGGGAAAGCGGCCCTGAACAGGCCCCCTGTTAAACCAAGGCATACAAGAAAGTGGGATTGAGACTTAACATTCAGAAGACTAAGGTCCTCCATCAACAAGCTCTTAATGAGCAGACCCCAGCCCTGGTAATTCAGATTCATGGTGAGACTCCAGAGACTATTGAGTATTTCCTGTACCTTGGAAACCAGCTCTCACAGAAGGCTGACATCAGCAAAGAAATCCAACATCACCTCAAATGTGCAAGTGCAGCCTTTGGATGCCTAAGGAAATGAATGTTTAAAGATAGCAACATCAGATCTGAAACCAAGCTTGTGATTTATCAAGCAGTCATGATCCCCACTTCACTCTATGGAGCTGAGATGTAGACAACATACAGGAGACACATCAAGTCTCTAGAGAAGTACCATCAAAGCTGCCTGTGGAAGATCCTTCAAATCCAGTAGGTAGACAGGTACACCATTATTAGTATCCTATTGCAAGCAAACACCATGAGAATCGAGGCAATGATCATCTAACATCAACTTTGCTGAGCTGACCACATCATCTGGTTTTCCAACTCTGGAGTCCTGAAGAAAGTTTTATTCTCTTAGCTTAGTCAAGGCATGTGGTTAAGAAGAGGGCAGAGAAAGTGCTTCACTCACATCCCCAAGGCCAACTTGAAACAATGCAGCATCAACACACATTTGTGAGAAACTATCGCCCAGGACTGCCCCAAATGGAGGAAGAGTCTTCCGCAAGGATCTCAGTACTTTGAAACCTTATAATGACAACAGGAGATGGAAAAATGGGAGCAGCAGAAACAGCATGTCATGGATTGAGCCAGGAACCCACAGCTACCCACCCCACACAGAAATATATGCCCAAGGTGCAACAGAGTCTGTCAATCCTGGATAGGTCTCATCAGCCATCTTTGGACCCAGAGATAAAAATGATGAGAGCAGGAGGTGTAGGAATTACTGAGACAAGAATAAAATGTTTGTACCCATTTCTTGGAGTTGTGTGTGTCTGTAGTTATATCAATATACAAACAGTGTGTCCAGTTTATTTTTTATATGATATTTTTCATAGAAAGTCACAAATACTTTATACTAAGAAAAGGAGGTGGCAAAGGAGTCTTTATCCAGAGCTGGGGACAGTAATTTATAGATATATAGGCAAAATTGCAGATGTATAGGGAAAGTTCTTTGAGCTCTCTTTTGGCCTGTAATGAACGTAGCAGACCTGAACCTGGAAACACATAATAATGAATAAAGAAAAGGAAATGTAAAAGAGACAAAATTGTAAAAATTCTTGCAGGATATATACAGTCAAAGTAGCACTGTTATGGAGGGACAGAGTGGGATTTAGTGCTGATCCTGGCCAATGTTCCCTGTAACGAGCAGCAGTCCATGAGCGCACTGCCTCGGTCCGGTGTGGGACACTTACTGAAAGGGGCTGAGCCTGGGGGCTGGAGGCCAGGGGCCAGAGCCAGG
This sequence comes from Gavialis gangeticus, assembly GCF_001723915.1. Classification (NCBI taxonomy): domain Eukaryota; kingdom Metazoa; phylum Chordata; order Crocodylia; family Gavialidae; genus Gavialis; species Gavialis gangeticus. Next base: position 71,865,405 of record NW_017728992.1, on the reverse strand, counting down.
AACTAGGGGCCGGGGGGCAGGGGCTGGAACCGAGAGCCAGGGGCTGGAGCCAGGGGCCAGGGGCTAGGGCTGGAGCCTGGCACAGGTTCTGCCAGCTCCAGGGAAGCGCTCCACTCCCCCACATCAGGGCCAGGAAATGGAGCACTTCCCCAGAGCCAGCAGAGCCCGCGTCAGCCGTCCACCCCAGCCTCCATCCCTGCCTTGCCTCACCTCGAGGAGGAGCTGCTGTCTGCCCTGAGTGAGGCTCTGCTGGCTCCGGGACACTGTGGGACATGCCCCTGGAGGCCATGCCAGGGAGTGGAGCACTGTCCCGAAGCTGGCAGAGCCTCACTCAGGGCAGGCAGTGGCTCCTCCCTGAGGTGAGGCAAGGCAGGGATGGAGGCTGGGGCAGGCGGTTGGCACGGGCTCTGCCGGCTCTGGGGGAGTGCTCCACTCCTAGGCCCTGATGCGGGGGAGTGGAGCAATA
>NW_017728992.1:71832351-71859939 GCF_001723915.1 Gavialis gangeticus | reverse complement strand
TGGCTCCTCCCTGAGGTGAGGCAAGGCAGGGATGGAGGCTGGGGCAGGCGGTTGGCACGGGCTCTGCCGGCTCTGGGGAAGTGCTCCACTCCTGGGCCCTGATGCGGGGGAGTGGAGCACTTTCCTGGAGCCGGCGAAGCCCATGCCAGGCTCCAACTCCAGCCTCTCCTAGTGCGCGGCCTAGAAATGGCTGTGGGTGGCCGCACTTTTAGTTCCCTTAAAGGGAACCCTGATCCTGGCTCATATGAGCAAAGATAAAAAGATGACTACAGAAAAGCCAATCTGACCCAGAAAGATGAGTGAAAGAGGAACCCCCACTTGTGGAGACAGGACTTAGAGAAGTAAAAAATGGAGGATCAAATTGAGTGTTGGAAATGGCATGGAGAGTTATGGGGCCATAAAAGTAATGTGAAACAATGCACAGAGAAAGAGAATAGGAGGGATATTGTCTCGGTTCCTGGAACAAAAGAGTCATCTGGCTGTAGCTTTCTGAAACCTTTACAGTTTAGAAAGGACTGATTTAGGAAAGGTGAGGGAAAGAGAGAGATTTACAGTGGGTGAAAATTGATTTTGCTCTATATACAGTATTTGCTTCCATGAAAAAGATCTGAGCTGTAGTTTTATGAGCTGAACTATTTTAGCAAAAAAATGGCCAGTTGAATAGCTTAACGCTATAGTCATATCCTGGTCTAATGTATCTCAATCCCTTGCAGTAATTCCATACTATGCAACAGAAGAATAATTCCGTATCATATCTTTGCAGGAGTAAGTGTGCAGACATGTGTATATGTGTGTGCATTCAGGGTGTTAATCATCCAATTGTTGTGTGTGAATCTCTAGGGAGGAATTTGAAAATGCACCACACATTGGCTATTGGACCTACAAGCTACAAAAGGTCAGTTTTTACACTTGTTCAACAAAATACTGTGCACAGATCTCTCAGGTAATTAACAGGAAAACTGTTTGGGAACAAGCAGTATACACTAGGCAGAGGCAGTGCTTCTCACCACCAACCTTCAGACCACTTAGGAGGGGACAGAGAAAGGCTATTGAGCATAAACAAGCAAAAGTGCTGATTCATAAAATCAAGAGAGGGAGAGAATTGCTAAATAAATAAGCAAGCTACTCTTCGAGTTAATACTGCTCCTAAGAAGCTTTGTTTATATGGCCAGCTCTTACATGCCAGATAATCCATAGAGACACTGACCTTGTCAGCACTATTCGTGTAATCTTAGGATAAGAATATGAACAGTTCTTAAATAATATCTCCATGATGGCTAGATGAGGCCTTTGATTGAGCTGTAGATATGCAAAGAACTAGAGAGTGTTCCTTGACCCGTTGTAGGGGTACCAGCTCTTCATGCCTAAGCTGCAGTGCAAAACAATCACACCATAACTCCAGGATGCTGTCTCACAACATCAGAACATGAGTCTCTTCAGGTCATTACATCAGGGCATGCAGAGATTGGAATATGTTGTGATACAGCAACATGCTATGCTGTTGCAACGTAATTATAGCTGGATGTATGAAATAAATTCAGGATTCCACAGAGCACAGACTGATTCATGGATTTTGAGGTCATTGGGCACCATCACAATCATCTAATCTGACTACCTGCATAATACAGCCAAATAACTTTATCCAGACAGTTTTGAGCTATGATGTTTGGTGAGATCAGGTAACACCTTTATTCTATTGTAAAACCTACAAGCAGAGCAGCATGCAGCAGCTACAGCTTTGGGGTTATTCACAGATGCTGGCAGAAATAGATGTCATTCTCTTCAGTGGACTCAACTGGCTTTGCAAGGGACTTACAAATGAGTGCCCTCTTTTACTTATTTAATACATCACAATCACTAGGTTCCATGGTAAGACCATACGCACCAAATGGTGCCATGCAAGGGTGCAAGCAGCAATGGAAAAACTGTGATGAAAGGACAGAATTACAGAACTTTACCTCTACATTACCAGAGGCAAAAATACAATCTATTCCTTTTTGAAGTTTATATATAAACCTCAGGAGCCCAAGCAACCCATTGTGCAATTCCTAATACGATCAATGGATCATTGACAACTGATGGAATGATGGAGCTGTTTAACATATTAACATGTAGGCAATTTTTCTATATTCTCTCAACAGCTGCTGCACAATAAAGTGGCATCTAAGGATAAAGAGTGGCTACCAACTCTTAAAGAAAGTGAGATCAGAGCAAGATAAATAAATCCAAAATATACTCAGGGCTGGCTGGAGCAGACATTGAGATCTATGTCTCAACCCCGAGGAGAGTGCGCTAACCATTTGACGAGAGTCATTGTCTCTCAACCTCTCTCTCTGCCTCAGTGACCATCTGGCATTTCCATGCAAGAAGAAATGAGTATCCTTCTCCTGCCAAACACCCCGGACAGCCTCTAGTTTACTAGCTGGAGAATATTTGTAGGCAGGAATGTGGATTTGAATTAAACCAGGTAGAGGAAGGAACTGAAGCTGAGTCTCTGACATCCTGAGAGAGAATGTTGTACAAAAGGCTATTGTATAAGAGGTAGATAGGGATCTGTGTAGGTGGGGAGTTTTAGAATAAAGGAGTGGCAGGTGTTTCTGCAGAGTCTAATCTGTTAGACATGCTCTGAGCACACCTATCAGTCTGAGTACTTCCAGCAACACAGAGGAAAGGAACAACTAATTTGTGCTTCCATAGTGATTGCTTGGTGGTGTTAGGACTATGTGGTTGTACACATGCCAAAGCAGAACTTCAGGTGTCTGAAAAATTTTAATGTTAAAAGTTCAGATGTAGACTCTAGGTCAGTGGTTTTCAATCTTTTAGACTTAAGTTACTCCTCACTAGACTCAAGGCACCCCTCTGAAAATGCCAGCTTCAGTTTTTACTCATTTTTGACTTTGGGAAAATGAAAGAGCTATTCTTCTGTTGCAAATAACTCAGAAAAAACACAACACAAGTCAGCATGTTTTTAATACTATGGGTTCCTATTCCAGTTCTCTGGGCTTATCTTTTGAAGTATGTATAGATGTTTGAACAACTAACAGTGCTAATATTGCACCGCATCCCAGGACACCCTTTAAAGGATCTTGTGACACTGTGGTTGAGAATCACTGCTCTAAGTACTGTCAGTGGTAGGCAAGAGCTGAGGGCAGGGTTAAGGAATGCAATTTTGGATTTAGGATCCTAAGCCCTGCCTAGCTCCTACGCTGGACACCTATGTCATTTTGTGGATCTAGCCCTGAATAAATATAAATAACCCATGGAGTCACCAGTTTTTAAGGCCTTTAATAGGGAGTGGAATGTCTGTGGGCAGAGCCCAATGTGTATGTCAGGAGCATAACTGAGGGGAGGTGACTGGGGCAGCATCCCTGGGCACCAACTTTTGAGGGAGGGAGGGAGGGGACACAGAAATATCCATTACTGCAGAACGCAACTGGCAGCCAGCCTTGCCACCGCCACTAACAAAGCAGCAGCTGCCAATGCAGCCCAGGGCATGGAGCTCCCCTGTTACTCCTCTGATTAATGTGGATCCTTTTGCAGAGCTAGTGTCAGAGAAGAAACTAAGAAACGGGGATGAATTAATATTTGTGTTTACTGGTTCATTTTCCAGGGAGTATCATGAAAGCAGTAAGCCTTACAGATGGATTTGAATGAGAAGGTGGTAGTGAAGGTAGCAGCTAGCCACCTGGATTAGGGGATTCCACACACAGAGAAGACAATCACAGGAACAGGAACAAGTGAGAGAAGACAAATGTAAAACTGAATCTGATATTAATAACAGAGGGTGGTGAAAGATGTGCAGCTCTCTGTTGTAACTCATGGTGCTTAGCAGGAAGTGCCATGAGTTACAGTGTTCTCTCCAACCCAACAAATGTTCACTGTTGAGTCCAGGGGGATGGAGGATCAAGCTCCAGTTTGGAGTAGTTGTGTGTCTGAAGCTACTCTGCCCTAGACATACCCCTCCTCCCCTCCCAGCTCTGGTGCTGTCTTCAGAATGGGAGAAGGGAAGGGAGAGGAGGGAGCTTGGTTTGGAGAGGGGTAGGGGGCTCCAATTTACCCACCCCACACTCCAGTGCATGCTGGGCAAACCCCAGATGGAACTCCCTTCCCTTCCTTCTCCCCGTCCCACTCTGAAGACAGCACTGGGGGTGGGGCTGAGCTGTATCAGCTCAGCTCTGCTCCCAGCATACACCGACAGACATTAATGAAGAAGCTGTGCTTTGGAGCACCTTCATCTGAACCTTTATGTAATAAGGGCCCAGATTGTCATGCGTTCGGAGACTTTTTAAAACACTCTCCAGCCATGCCCTTCTGTAAGGGTATGGCTATATAGTACTTTCAAGGAGCTGATCACATGACAAATATCTGCACCCACAGTGTAATGTAACTTCTGTCTGCACCCACAGTGAGAAAAAAAACAGGAAAAAATAAGGGTTAAAAAAATAAAAAACAAGTAATTTAGAAGTCTAAATCACATTTTAAAGTGCCTTAGAAAATGTTACACAAAAAACTAGAACTCTTGGTTCCAAAATGATACCTTTTATTAGACCAACTGGAAATGGCAAGAAAATTGTCCTTTTCTGCAAGCTTTCGGGATCAAAGTCCCTTTGTCAGGCTCTGGGAAAAGTGTAGGTGGCACAAGATGGTATCAGAAATGTAGGCAGAAACAGAGTTGTCCTGTAAGATAGGGAGTTCAACCTTACTGCAGTGGTTTAAAGGGCATAGTCCAAAACACCAAGGGAGGTATTATTGTCCCCATGTCCCTGGGAGTTTTGAGTCCAGCAACTTGGGAAATAAAGGTTAGAATCTATTGGTAAACTGACTTTCAAGGCTGTCAAAAACCCATTGACATTCAGTATGAAAATTCAGTCAATAAGGACCAATCCTTTTAAGAAAAGGCTGATAACGTCATACTAGCTCTCAGGTGGAGGAACTTAGGTGTGTAACTCTTGAGTGCTAATGCATTATAAACAAAAATCCCCATTGTATTATGACAAAGAATGCCCAGTCTAAAACTGTGCCCTATTCCTGGTCCTAGTAGAAGACCACTTCAGACTACTACAGCTAAAATGTATTTTAGGCAAGTTTGCAAATGCAGGACTGATATGACTGGCAGCTTGTTTTACCCACATGCCAACATTTGAGTGCTGGTGTGGAGAAAAGGAAGATTCCTGTTTCAGCCCATTACTTCTCTATGATAACATTCACTGGTGCATTTTAGCTAGAAAAGTTCACAGAATCTTACATAGTAACAGTACAGTCACCGCTAATTTGAGTCAGAGAAATTTAAAATACTGTCAAAATATAAATGCTTCCTTCAGCTGATTCATTCGTTTGCAGATCATAACAAGGACTGTGTGTTCTCAGTTAAGGTTAGGGCTAGAGGACATGCTGCAGATGTGTACATCCACTGTCTGAATTTCTTTAATTTGTTATGCAAACAATTTTTTTCTCAAAGAGTAAAACAATGTAGTGTCTTCTAGTAGAGGGAGCCCTAAAAATAACTTTTCTTGTGGCATTATTTTTAAGGAAGAAAGGACACTATAGACATTCTCCACACGTGTTTACCATTTAATGAGAATTACACTTCAGTTAGCACAAATTTAATTTGTAGCAGAACCTTAAAACAGCTCCCAAGTAAGCTCAGCGAGCCCTGTTCAAATCAAAAACCTGATTTATTTTGACACATTAAACTTCCCCCCAAAAAGAAAATGCAAAATTTAAAAACTCCAAACAAAATTATAGCAGTAAAACACAAAAAATGTTTTTCCATCTTTTTGTTTTCTTTCCTTGAACTAGTGTAAAACACAGTTTTGGTTTGGGCCCAATTTTCCTAACAAAAAAAGATAACAATGGCAGTTGAGGGCTGGAAAGACTTTGAGAGCCCTTAGAAAAGTGGCTGCTTTGTAAAGCCTTGCTGACCAGAAAAGGAACTTATTTTGATTTGGGAATGCCAAGAAACTGGATTATTTTTATGCTTCGGCTTAATGAAGTAGGCACCATGACAGGGAAACGTATTCTGAAATACCTGTTCATTGAGTGCGAGTATAATCTGGCAAAGGAAGAGGGACAGTGATAATCTAGTGCTGGGCAGAGAACCATGTGACTTATGTGACCTGGGGCAAGTCACTTAAGGCTAGATCCAATAAAAGACCCAAGCAATTATAAATTAGGCATTGCTTAGTACCTAATAGGTACACCTACATGAGATGTTTACTGGGGAACTGACTAATTAGCTCTGCAGTAAAATGTCACCATCTACATGTGTGACCTTATTAAGTCGCAGTAGACTAATTAGGAACAGTGACTAGGAACAGTAAGCATGGATTCACCAAGGGAAGTCATGCCTTCTATGATGAGATAACTGGCTCTGTGGATGCAGAGCAAGCAGTGGACATAATATACCTTGACTTTAGCAAGGCTTTTTAAACTGTCTCCCACAGCATTCTTGCAAGCTAGCTGAGGAAGTATGGGTTGGATGAATGGGCTGTAAGGTGGATAGACAGCTGGCTAGATTATCAGACTCAACAGGTAGTTATCAATGGCTCAACATCTAGTTGGCAGCCAGTATCAAGTGGAGTGCCCCAGAGGTCAGTCCTGGGGGGTAAAGTAGATACACTGGAGGGTAGGGCTAGGGTTCAGAGTGATCTAGACAAATTGGAGGACTGGACCAAAAGAAATCCCATGAGGTTCAACAAGGACAATTTTCCTGCCTAGGCAGGGGGCCAGACTGAACGATCTGTTTAGGTCCCTTCTGACCCTAGCATCTATGAATCTATTAATCTATAAGGACAAGTGCAAACTCTTGCATTTAGGATGGAAGAATCCTGTGCACTGCTACAGCCTGGGGACTGGCTGGCTAAGCAGAAGCTCTGCAGAAAAGAACCTGGGGGTTACAGTTGACAATAAGATGGATATGAGTCAGCAGTGTCCTTGTTGCCAAGAAGGCTAATAGCATACTGGGCTGCATTAGTAGGAGTGTTTCCAGCAGATCAAGGGAAGCAATTATTCCACTCTATTCTGCACTGGTTAGGCCACATCTGTAGCACTGTGTTCAGATTTGGACCCCCCACTGTAGAAAGGATGTGGACAAGTTGTCGAGAGTCCAGTAAAGGGCAATGAAAATGGTTTGGGGGCTGGGGCACATGACTTATGAGGAGAAGCTGAGGGAACTGGGTTTATTTAGTCTGCAAAAGAGAAGACCAAGGGCGTGTCCAGATAAACGCAGATATTTGTTTCCCTGGGGCCAAGTAGCAGCAGCACACCTTGTACCACTGCTACGTGTCCTCAGAGAACGCCCATGTCACGCATGCTTTGGCGCACAGCAGGTTACCCTGGGTGAGAAAGGAGAGGCTAGAGCCAGCAACTCTACTGGCCCCAACAGCCTTACCTGGGGTCTTGGGGGTCTCCTGGGGCTGCAGCCACAGCAGGAAGCCTGGATGACAGACAGAGTGTGGTTCTGTCTAGCTAGGCACCATGTGGTCCACCCCCCTGTTTTTCAGTGTGGGGTTTTTTTAACCCTGGGATCTTGCAGGGTCAAAAAACGCTCCCTTCACTGCAAGGTAGCAGCACAGGGGACACTTGCATGTGTGGTATGTGATGCTGTAGATGGGTCTGCAGCACCACATACCACGTGTCCATGCTTGTCTGGACATGGCCTGAGAGGGGCTTTGATAGCAGCTTTTAACTCTCTGTAGGGTGGTCCCAAAGAGGATGAAGCTAGATTGTTCTCAGTGGTGACAGATGACAGGAGGGTGGAGAAGCACTGGAACATGTTTCCTAGAGGGGTGGTGGAATCTCCATCCTTCAACCTTTCTAAGGGCTGGCTCAACAAAGTCCTGGCCAGAATGATCTAGTTGAGGATGGTCCTGCTTTGAGCAGGGGTTGGACTAGATGACCTCCTGAGGTCCCTTCCACCAACCCTAATTTTCTATGATTCTATGATAATAAACACTGCCTTAGGGTTGGCTAAACACAAGCAGTACCCTGCAGCAGTGTTGTTTCATGTGTTGCAGTGCATGTGTAGAAGGGCACAGGGTTAGCTGGGGCATAAGAGTGCTTCAGTGTGGAGGCGAGCCCTGCACTGGAGCACCCTCATGCCCCAGCCAGCCCCTCCACAGCATGTTAAGCCAGTTCAGAGCAGCCCCGAGCTGATAGTTTGCTCGAGAGGCTGCTGCAGAGCAAGCTGGGTCCACTGCAAGCCTGGGCTGCTCCAACTGGGTTCCATATGCTGCACACAGATAAACTCTGGAGCAATATGATCTGGAGTTTTTTGCACGTTCAAACAGGGTGCCCAGGAGCAAAAAACTCTGGGGCAATAGGCTCTGGAGCTTATTCATGTGCATTAATTGCACATGTAACTGCCCAGTCATTAGATATCTGACTCTAAATAGTGGAAACTAAAAACTGGTGTTAGGTATGCAAGTTCCTCATACAGGTCCAGGAAAAGCTAGAGAGAAGAGCAACACAAAACATTAGCATGCTGATTAAGGACAACCCCTATCTGGAGTTTACACACCTAAGTCTGAGCTGCAGACAGATGCGTTCATCCACTAGGAATCCAAGGATCTTTATAGTATAAGCCTTTTTTGAGAGAAAGAAGCAGGGCTGGTGGCTCTGGTATCACCCACCTTTTATGTAATAGCCTAGTGCAGGCGTCAGCAGACTGTGACGTACATGCCAGAGCATGGCACGTGAAGCCATTTTGCTCGGCGTGCCACAGCCAACCCAGGTTCTGGGCAGACCCCTGCCACTGGCTACAGAACCTGAGCTGCTTTCAGCAGGTGGTGGGTAGGATGCAAGCATGCATGCCTTGGGCAGATGGCAGGGAAGGGGTCAGGGCTGCACTGCTGCAAGAAGGACTGGGCCTCTCCCCACCATCTGCCGCTGGCACACCAACATCTTACAAGTCAATGTTGCAGGGTTTTTTAGCACTCTGCCCAAAAATATTGCTGACCCCTGGCCTAGTGGTTAGGTAGGAAACCTGGGTCCTCAGCCTGGAAAAGAGAGTAAGCAAAAACACACCTAACTCTTTATGCTAGTATTTAGGGCACTCACCTGGGAAAGCATCTCTATGATTATGAAACCACTGAGCAGGCATTTTATGCTTATAGTTACTTAAGTCCATTTTTGGTGTCTCAGACCTTTCCTGGAATCTGATCCTTAGACATGGTATGTCTCAGTTCCACATCCCTAAATCAGGATAATAGAATTTCATCCTACCTCAGGGTATAAATACGTTCTGGACTGAGGTGCTCACATGCTATGGTAATGGGACCAAGCAAGTACCATAATATAGTACAGCTGGTACAGTGAATTACTCAGCATCTTGACACATCTATAGAATTTAATAATCAGTCCTTTAATATTGGACTTTCTACACTAATCTTTTTCTGTTTTTTTTCTGGAGAGATTGATTAACTGCTTTAGACATAACTCTGACTTCACCTACAAATATAAATTCAACTTAGATCAGGACATTTTCCAAAATGTTTTCCCTGTTACTCTTTTGCCATCTGTACTCATGTTTCCATTTAGGACTAGAAGCAAAATTGCTAAACTGTGATAAAAGCAGATATTCTCTTGCCAGTCCAAAGCAAGCAGCACTAAAGATTAACTGATTTTTTTTTGTTAATTTTCCAGATTAGGTTGAAAGCATAGGATAAATTGATGAGAAAGAAAGAAAGAATCACTGGACACAACTGCAATTACTGGCTATAATTCTGTGCTGTAGCTAAACTAAAGGAGGCTGTGTGCCATGTCTGCTGAATCCTCAGTTCTGGAACTGATGTGGGACTAGGCAGGTCTCAGCATAAACAGCATTTACTTTGACTACTATAATCCTCATGAGGCCATTCTGGTAGCCATTAATATCTGGTATGCAGAGGTCCTGAGGCCTTGCTTCTTCTTCCCTAGCCACATCATTTGGTGGTAGGCTGAAAGGGTTGTGATGAGAATCATTCTGCTGCTGCTAACACTGGTTGAGTACAGGAAGTAATTTTTACAATATTTGCATGAAAATTTTGATAAATTATATTGACATTTTTAAAAAGTTCAGCTCATTATATACCTGGTCAACAATAGAAGGAACATTTCTACCACATCAAATTTTAGAAAATATATATTTAAGTAAGGGATGGAAGGATTGTAGCAAAGGCCACTAACTAGTGCTACTAACTGCTCAAGGAGACTTAGGGATGACTGACTGCTTTAAGATGGCCGCAATTATTAGCAATGGAGAAACTGTTCTGGAAGTTTGAGATTTAGAATGTCACATGACCCCACTCACCAACAGCCATCCTTTGCAGCTGCAAAGCTAGCATGCATGGCAAAGATGGACTGAAAGCTGTTTTCTCCTTTATTGGCAGGCAGTCTCTACTACAAGGGCAACATAACAGTTTATTTTCTAAATCAATTCGGCTAGGGACAGACATTACACATAAACTGGTTTAAGTGATCAGAAACTGGTTCAAACCTGTAACAGAACATATGTTCAGTGCACATGAACCAGTTTGAAAATGGCTGAAACTGGTTTGAGATAAACTTAGTTGAATGTAGTATCAGACTTTACTGATTTGGCTCAAACCGGTTTATGCAATGTCTTTCCCAAACCTCTTCCTGGTTTAAGATAAACCAGACTCCCCCAGCATGCTCTCGGGGCTAGGCTGGGTGGGGCTCTCTGCTCCACAGCAGGGCTGGCTCTTCCCCTCTGCTCCCTGGCTGCAGCTCTGGCAGAGACTTTAGGTACTCTGCCTGGCTTCACCCTGCCCTATCCCACCCTCACTGCTCACTGCTTAAGCAGGAAATCCCCACTCCCTCCCTCCTATCTCCCATAGCAGGGACCCCAGCCCCATAGATTCTAGGCATGTGGTAAGCTAGCTAATGCCGAGAGGTGTCTGTGTGTGTCTCCAGTTTCACTGGGACAGGCAGACAGAACAGTGACCACTTAGGGCTTTTTGGAGCTAGTCAACAGGTTAGCTGGTAAGCTGTTTAAGGACAGTTTGAACTAATGTAAAGAGGCTATTGTTTTGCTGATGAGGTGGTAAACAGTGTTATCAGCTCCCTGCTGGTTTGCTCACCTGTCAGTTTGCTGCGGACAGTATAAAGAAGCAGGGAGAGGGAGATTGAAAAGCTCCACATCATCAACAGATGCATGCACTGCACACCCCCACTTTTCTCAGAGTGCTAGCAGAGGGGTCAGGGCTGGCAACACCCCTGCCCCTTGAGCAGTGAGTGGGGAAAAGCCTGGGATAGTGCAGGCAGGGTGAGGGTTTAATCAAAGCATCCTGTGAGGGGCTGGCCATTCCCCCCCTCAGCTCAGCACTCTCGAAGGGAAAGGAGGGCAGCTCTAGTGCCCCCTGGCATCTAGTGTGAGCCACTGCAGGCATATGCCTGCATTTCTGGAATGTTTGTCTGCTTACAAAACTGATTTAGTCTAGCCAGGTTAGACTAAGATACACAAAGATTGAATCAATCAATTCAAGCTCAGGCTTTTTCAATGTCTGAACCTAGCCTTCAGGTCTACATTTCAAGGTTTATTTTGAAAGCTATTCAAGAGTTCTAGCTGTGGACTTTGGGGCAAGGCTGGAGGATTATTCCTCCCCCAGCCAAGCACTGGCCTTTGTGGAAAGGTCAATTAATACTCCTGGGGAACACAGAGACAGCATCTCTGCACTCACCAGTTTTCCCAACTGGTATCAGCTTTTTAAAGAGCAGAGGCACTCTGGGGTTTTTCTGCAGTTTATGCCCCAGAGTATTTATGATCTTATGTTCTTGGAACACACAGAGTTCAAAGTATCTTCCTCTTCTATTTCCCTGGAAATCAGCACAGTACTCTGTTGGGCAACAATTGCAAATAGGTCCCAGAGCATATTCTCATTTTAAAAGTGAAGAAGGCAGAGAAGGCTACTCTTTTCCCGTGAGGGCTCCATATCTTAGGGAGGAGTGTATTAAGAATGCCACAGACAGATGAAGGCAGGGCAGGGTGAAAGTTTATGTCTTTATGAAGGAGTTCCACCCTGCCCTGCCCTGCCCTGCCTTCTGCATGACTTCAGACTAGCATAGCTAACTACCTTTCTACAGATGAATGAGCTGCTTCAGGCCAAAGGAGCCTGACTTTGTAGGAGGCATGGGCTGCAAAGGGGGGACTAGTAAGCACCAGAGTTTTGGGGTGTTTAAATTACCAGACCACAACTCCTGAAGAGTTAAGTTTATATTTCAAATTGTTTTTTAATATCCAGTCCTTAGGAAAATATAAACAGCCTGGTAACATATCATACACTATGGGAAATAACTTTAAAGTATCAGGACAAGCCAGCTGTGAGGCTGTGTGTTGAGGAGACAGGCTACAGTGCTATGCTGCTGATTCAGAAATAAATCTCATTGTACAAGTCAGCCAGCCACAGACTGAGATAGAGGCAGGGATATAAGATAAACATAGTTCAGTGCTTATAGGCATGGCATGATGGAAAAAACCCTTTTTTGACCATAAAAAGAGTGTTCCCAATTTGTTCTCCACTACAGGGTGAAAGGGATATACTATAATACTATAATGTATTAGACTTATAGGTGAGCAAGAGTGCTCTGGGAACAGCACTATTTTCCAAACACATCATCGTATCAGACACTTGTTGAGACACCATTATATTAAGGTAGCAAACTCTGATATTAACATAGTAGAACTTCACATGGCAAAGGCCCTAGCCAAAGCCCATCCAACTCAAAGGGAACCTTTCCTATTAATCAGAGATATTGCAGCTTACAATAGTGATACTGCAGCACTTTGGACACAAAGGCCAGTTCCCATTTGCCCTGTCCAAGCCTAAATGGTGGGTACATAGCTGCCTAGCTATATTTACACACAATCTAAGATTTTATTTCTCCCTGTGGTAGAATAGGATTGTACTGTGTATATAGCTACTGGAAGTAATACACAAGAGGACCACTCTCCTGCCTTTTAATCCAACAGCCTAGTGGTCAGGGCACTTACCCCACACACAGAACAGCACTGCCAAGAAAAGTGCTGTAACCAGTAAGCCACAGGTCAGGCATTGTCCAGTGCACTGTACAGGCCTCTCATTGACTATGTCCCAGTACATGCTCAGTAGGCAAGCATGAGCTTTGTGAAATCCCAAGCTGTGTAAGTGCCAAAAACTATAGTGCCAGGGCTATATAACCACCACTTCGGCGTATGAATGGGAAATGGATCTGGCCCTAAGTGTATTTGTATAAAGGAAGTCCCTATTTGTCTCTCAAGCTGTAGCCTTTAAGATCCAATAATTAAAAGGAAATTAAATGAATCACAAAGGGGAAATAATGTACTGTACTAACCAAGGGAAGAAATACATTATTAGTAGAGATGACCTTTTTTCCCCTTTCAGCTTAAAGAATCCCATTACCTCTCTTACAAATCATGTACTCTGTTGTTGGTAACTCATTTTCAAGCTTTCCCTCCTCTACAAAATGCTGCCTGCTCCACCAGTCTGCTGCTGTTTCTTTCCCTGGGGCACTGTTCCATCATATGAAGGGTCCATCCTGACATGTGCCTTCCTTTCTTGCTCAAGAACACTTTCATTTTCCCTACAGAACCATTTTGGAAAAGGGGTAGGGGAGTGGTTTGCATTCCAGGACAGATCCTTTGTATGCGGTCTCCAATAATAGAAATGGCATTAGACACCTAGTTATGGCAGCCTTACAGGAGTGGACTCCCTTGAGGCTCACGTTCAGGAGCCAAGCCAAAAATATACAGCTTGAGCCAATCAATTCAAATCAAAATGCCAGAAGTCACAAATCAAAAGGCTGCTGCACTTTTCTACGACATTAGCCAACAAAGACTGTATTAAGTTGATCCCCATCAGACAGTGTTTCTTTCTTTAAAATATTTATTCAGATAAAACTGTACCACTGAATTGCAACATCCATTTTTACAAGTGAGGCCTTAGTGTCCATGACAGTGAAATAAATTATACATCCGTATTTTTTTTAATTCAGGCAAAGTAACACAACAAAGCATGAAATTACAAATACAAAACAGATGCAACATCATCTTCACTATAGTCAGCGAAGATTGCAATCTACAAATGCATGGAAGTTTGTGTCCTTGATTTAATGGTTTAAAATGCAGTAAAGCTGTTTACATTCACTGTCAAAATGTTTGCATTACATATGCTCACTGCCCCTGTGGTGGAAATATTTTTCCACTAACAATGCAGAATAAGCACAAAATGAAGATGCACTATTTCTGTTAACAAACTGCTGGCATAGTGCAGTCTCACCTCTGCTAAAACATTTGTTAATGACACAATGGGTCTATTTGTTCCCTTTACCTTGGATCAGCTTCTTGAGTGACTGTACACTTTTTTTCTATTCCCTACCATCAGGTATCATCTCTTATCATCTTTTTTACGCTGTACATGGCACTAACAATAACTGATTAATTTATTTTTCTTGTAGAAGTTAAACCTTGTTTTTTTGTGGGGGGGGGTTGGCACATGAATTTAGATTTCATTATGAAAGGAGCAGGATTTTGAAACTATGGTTACAGCTAGAATCACATAGGCAGGTCAACTATTTTAACTATTATCTGCAAATAAAATATAAAGGCAGTGTAGCAGGGCACTAGGGTGCCCGCTACTAGATAATGGTGTGTAGTGGGACGTTAAGGCGCCTGCTACTGATAATAGTAGGAAATGGTTTTAGCTGTCATTCATGAGGGCAGCAGGTGCCAGTTGCTGTAGTAACTAATTGGGTCAGCTGACTGCCAGGGGGCAGGGCCTGGCCTTTATAAGCAGAGAAGGCTAGGGCCAGAGCTAGTCTCCCTTGGGCAGCACAAGGAGGAGGAGCTCTGTGGGAGTAAACAGAGCCAAGGATAATAGAGAGATTTGATGGTTGGAGAGTGGCTGTGTATAAGGCGGGGTGGAGGAAACCCTGAGAAGGATACACAGACATAGCCAGGTTGGCTTGGAGTTGTGTTATAACCCAGGAAAGGGAGTTTTTGGTTTCGGGTTGTGTTTAAGACCGGAGGACCGGGTGAGGCTGTAGGGGTGGAGGAGGCCTCAAGGGGAGCCCCCAGTAAGGTGGGGGTGCTCTGAGTGCCAGGGAGGGCGCTGTAGTGGTGCGAGAAGCGCTGTAGGCCCAGTGGCCGTGGGCGCGAGAAGCGCAAGGGCGCGAGAAGTGTGAGTAGGTCCCAGTGGGGCATAGGCCCAAGAAGGCAGGTCTGGGGGCCAGGTAAGGCTAAGGCCGCCTGAGCCCCAGTTGGGAGAGCACGAGTCGGGCATAGACCCAGGAAAGGGGTCTGGGGGCCAGGTAAGGCTAAGGCCGCCTGAGCCCCAACTGGGAGAAGCCCGAGTTGGGTATATGACCCTAAAAGGGGTCTGGGGCCAGGTAAGGCTGAGGCTGCCTGAGCCCCGAGCATGCAAAACGCGGGAAGCGCGAGTACAGGCCCGACTGAGGACGAGGCGCAGGAAGCGCAAGCGAGGCCTGAGTCAAGCGTAGAACCCTGCAAGGGGTCTGGGGCCAGGTAAGGCTGAGGCCACCTGAGCCCCGAACATGCGAAACGTGAGGAGCATGGGAAGCGCGAGTACAGGCCTGAGTCGGGCGAGAAGCGCGGGACGCGGGCCCGAGGGAGGGTGACCGCGAGAGATACTGGAGGCAGGCCCCAGTGGGGCGCTGCCTGGAAGGGAGAAGCCCCAGTAGGGGCGAGTAGAGTGAGCGTACCACGGAGGGGGAGCAGATAATTAGTAGGCCCGAGAAGGCCAGCAGAGGGGCACCAGTTGCGTGACAAGCCTGGGGTGCCAGCAAAGGGGCGCCGTTGTGTGATAGGTCCAGGGCTTTAGGCAAGGTGCATAGCGAGAGGGTGCATATTGAGAGGGTGCGTACAGACAGAAACCCAGGAGCGGGCTACTTTGGACAGTCCGGGAGATCGGCCGTTGAGGGCCAGCAGAGGGAGTAGCCCCGGACGCGCGGGTGTAGTAAAATCGGCTCCATGCCAAGGAAAGTCTGGAAGGCAGCCTCTCATTGAACAATATACGATCAAAGACGTGGTGGGGGAGATTGAGGGTGCGTTCGGGAACCAGACTTGGCACGGTAGGGAAGGGCGCTAGGGGAGGTCACAGCACCCCTGAGGGCGCGCTGTCACAGGCAGGTTTTTCTAATATGATTAAGGGATATAAGAATGCAACAAAAGTAAGTGGGATTTGTGACCCTAACCCAACTGTGTCCTTTTGAAATTCTCCTCCTAACATATTTGTGCATTCATATTACACATACATAATATTCTGATTCCTAGGTATTCTATGACCTTTACACTTCAATATATAGATACAGTATTTGCTGTGCCTAATCAATTGCTATAAGAGTAACAGTTTTTCAAAAAATGTGACTTTTTTTTCATACACTTGTAGCATTTGTCCCATGTACACTGGCTTAGGTTTTCTCACGTTGTAGTTTTTTGGTTTTAGTGGGACTGTTCAGATCAATAGGATGAAGCAACCATGTTACCAAAATGAAGGCCACAGTGTTCTGCACTGCCTCTAGACCATTACTAAGCACCTCTGAGGGAACCGTTGCAAATAACTTAATTTTATAAATGAGCAGTTAATGGTTGAGCGCAGTATGAAAGGCACGGATACTTCATCCAAACTGTCCTTTGCTCATTTATTTTTTATCAAGTGTAGTTTTCCTTAAATTGCTGACAGTGGTATTTCACAGTACTCAGATTGGTACTGCACAGTATGCTAGTAAATGAAACATATAACAATAAAAGAATATAAGGTGCAGCATTTAGTGAAATGCTTGTTTGTTTGTGTCCTTAAGAAAGACATGAAAATAACTACATCATCTGAGCATGCCAAATAAGTTGCTCTGTTAAGATTTTAGCAGGGCCTAAGGGAGCCTGGACTCCAACATATAATGATGTAAGGGTTTGCCTGAACAAGAATAAATGATTACTTGGTCAGAATGTTGACCACCATGTGCTAACAAATCTATTCTAAAACCGTGTGGCACGTACAACTGTACTAATAGCTTTGTCTACAGTATCGTCCTAGAATGTGCTAGCTAACCTAACATCAGACAAATTGGGTTTGTCTTAATCCAAGCAAATATTAAAGGGCTGGCAGAATGTCTCCTTCCCCTGTCCGACTGAGACCAAGTAGAGAGAGGGGCTATTGTTGTCAGTCTGCAGTTGAGGCAAATTACATGAGGGAAACTGAGCAGAGGTATAAGTAGCGGGGTTTGAGCCAGGAGGAGAAGGAGGGGTGCTGGAGGGGAGAGAATACCAGGAGTGGAGGATGAAGGCAAAACAAAAAAAACCAAACCCAAACAAATGCCCCAGATGCTGCTGCTGCTGCAGCATGGTCTACCTACCTCTGTTGTTGCTGCTCCAGCAACAACACAAGCTAAGTGCAAACATTTTGGGGAAGTTAGAGGGAGGGAGGTTAGAGGGATTGTGCTAAAAATGGCCACCTGATCTTAATTCACTCTGGTGTGGACTTTATACTTAGACCCGGTCTCAGTACCTCAAAATCAATCTAAACCCATAACTGTACATCAGTTCCGTGCACACAGACTGGTTTAAAAATGGCAGAACCCAGTGTAAGATACACCTGGATCAATGCACACTCAAACTTAATGGATCTAGGTTAGACCAGTGCATGGAATATCAGTATAGTTACCTGCACAGCCCCAGGACTGGGAACGCCCAGCCGCTGGCCCCAGTCACAGGGGTCCCAGGGCTGCGCTTTTCTTACCTGTCCCCTGGCACTGGGTTATTTTTAGCTCCCCTGCCCCTCAATCCCACCCTGTGGACCAGCTGCCCCTCCCAACGCCCCATCTAGCATGCCACTTCAGGTGTCACAAGTTTTATCTGTGTTCACAGATGCTGGGAGGCAAGGAAGTAAGTATCAGTGGGCAGAGGGACAGGAGAAATGGGGAGTAAGTTCACTTAGGGGGACTGGGAGCCTAAAAATAGCCCCTTGTGGGTTTGTGGGGTACCCCCACAGATGCCATGAGGCCCCCTGATCCTGCCAAATCCTCTTGGACCCCAGCAACCCTCCATAGATGCCACCTGCTCCTTATCACTTCCACAGATCCTGTCTGCCCCCTGATCTCCCAATTACTTCTGCAGATGC
Organism: Gavialis gangeticus; assembly: GCF_001723915.1. Classification (NCBI taxonomy): domain Eukaryota; kingdom Metazoa; phylum Chordata; order Crocodylia; family Gavialidae; genus Gavialis; species Gavialis gangeticus. The sequence goes on along the minus strand of NW_017728992.1, from coordinate 71,841,811 downwards.
TGCCTGACCCCAGTCCTCCCAATGGATGCTGCCTGCCCCCTCAATCCCCCCACAGATCCTGCTTACCCCCCCCCAGAACCTGTTGCGGACACTGTCTGCCCTCCTGATCCTCCCAATCCCTCCAACAGATGCCACCTGCCCTCCATCATTCTCATGGATCTTACCTGCCCCCCAGTCCTCCTGAGGATCCCTGATTTCCCCCCCCCCCCCAGCCTGCTTGGCCCCCATTCCTCTAACTCCATCCTCTGCTAGTCCCCCCGTCCCAATTTATTCAGATCAGGTGGCCATTTTTAATGTGAGCTAACCTTCCCCTAACCTTCCCCCCAATGTCTGTGCTTAGCCACAGTGTCCATGCACCCAGCTGCTGTTGGGAAACAGTATTTTGGTGGAGGTTGCTGCTGCTGCTGGAGTGTCGATTCTCTCATCTGAGTTTTCCTAGACATGTCCTCTTTTTGAGCCCTCTGATCCCCGTCCGGGTGAGTTTTTGAAATCTGACCAAATGTCCAGGATTTCACTTTGCTCTACTGGTGGAAGCAGGGGGAGGGTGATCAGAGGGAGCAGGGAGAACAGACGTACCTGCCTGCAGCTGTGGAGGCGCACACAGACCCATGCGGTGCTCCCTCCAATCACCCTCCCTCTGCTCCCACCAGTGGAGCAAAGCAAAATCCTGGACATTTGGTTAGGGGGGGCGTGTGTGGCTTGGCAGTGAGGGGCACCAACATATCACTGTCCCCCCACCATCCTATTCCCCCATCTCCCCCCACCCCACATGACTGGGTGTCCTTTTTTTCACACCTGGAAATATGGTAACTATAGGGGACTGTCATTTTGGCACTCCCACTAAGTTGGTACCTGGACTGGTGACCTGCTTACTCTCCCCACAAGTTACACTACTGAGACTGAGGGATTTGACTGCACTGGAAGCAGCCAATATTACAACATGGTTAAAATGTATTGTCCCCAACATCACAAGTACATCTTGGTTAATATGAGAGCATGGTATCTAACTATGGGCCCAAATCAACTCCCATTAAAGTCAATGGAGTTTTCCCATAAGAATGTTTCAGTTAATCATAGCTGGGTTGAAGCTAACCATGCTATACAGATTAACAGTGCTATAAAGGGATCAAGTACACAGCTCTGCTGTATATCCCCATGGAGCAGAACAATACTGTTGAGACTTTTATCCTGTTTTTCAAAGTGTTTCGAATATGTTCTTGTTTCACCCCACAGATATACAACTACACAACAACGATTAACTTTTTTACTTGTCTGCCAGTGCTTACATTTTATACTAAAAGTGTAGAAATATCATGCATATACCAAAACAAATGTGACCCAGACTAGAAATGTATAGAGACCTGCGGTAATGTATTTTAATATACTAGAATTGCAATCCCCAGATACAAATATACTGAAATAGATCTTTCAAACAGTACATTCCCTACTACATTAGAATTAACTGTCTTCTATCTTGGCTGCATTATGAAATTACTGAAGGGAACAGGCTGTAGTATTTTTAGATAATTTCTATTCCAATTGTACAAAAACATTCAAGATGCACTTTATGCTAGAAAAAGTACCATTTTATAAAGTTATTTGCACTTCCCTCAAACAGGGTTGTCAGACATTACTAATATAATCCTGAGATCATTGCATTGAAATAGTTTAAGACTAATCTTCTGCCATAACACTAAATAGCTTTGTTCATGCAGAACACACTTATTCTGTTTGGGGTCTTTGTTTGTTTTATTAATCCTCACACTCTTAAATAGTGGAAAATGGGAGGAGACAGGGAAAAAGCCAGGTTAGCCTTTAAACAGAGCTGTGTGAAATATTCAAAATGAAAATCACTTGGTTTGGTTTGGGGTTTATGCTGAATTCAAAACTTATATCAGGGTCACTGATTCTTCAAGGCCTCAGAGTGAACTTGAGCTGATTTATGGTTTTGTGCTGAAATTCTATAACAAAGTTTATGGTTTTGTAGGTTTGAAACGTGAAACAAGATAGAACTGTTTAGTTACCCAGGAGTCTAGTTTTGAGTCCTGGAGACTCTTTGAACACAAGAAGGCAACCAAAAGCCAAATCCTGAAGCATACGAGTTAGGACTAGAACTAGCTAAAATTTTCAGTGAAAAATGTTACTAGAAAAATACAAAATACTTTGCAAACTCATGTCAGCTTTGTTAGGTTTTTCATTTGGGGAAAAAAGTCACAATCTGAACATTTTCAGAAAGTTTAAAAAGAAATGTTAAAAAGAAGTGATTTTGCAATTCATGGCGACTTTCTGTTTAACAAGGAATCTTCAGATGTCATTTGAAAAATGGTGAGGGGGAAAAGAAGCTTGGAAGTCCAATTGAAATTCTTTGTTTCAGGTTTGACTGTTGATCTGCAAAGTTTCAAAAACTTGGGTTTGGCTCTGCTCCAAAATCTTTTCTTTCTTTCTTTTGTACACCTCTTCAGAAAAAACACTGGGGGAAAACAATCATTCTTCACACAGTTCTGTGCAGGACCAGATCACTGCTTCCCACAATAAAGCCCACAGGGGATCTAAAGAGAAGGAAAGTTCCGTGAGGATCCCTTGATCAGTTTTATCTGGTTGTTCTGATGAAGGGAGGGAACAGGGCTATTCTGACATATGGCTTGGAGATTCCCATCTAACCACATAGAGGCATTGGGATCCATGTGGGTCCCAGAGGATCTTCAGAACATCAGAATCAGAGTTATGACTGGGACATAGACACTTTAGAGCTTGATCCTAGAGAGTCACAACAACCCAGGGAATCAGGAACAGACAAGGTCAGGGAAGCAAGTGTTCTAAATAGAATCAAGGGATCAGGAGTGGAAAGGTCAGGAAGCCTAGACCTGTAAGGGACCAGGGCATCAGTGGTCATCCTGGGTAAAATGACAACCCGCAGGAGTTAGGAATGGGAGGCAGGGATTTGGACCTGAGTCACTAGTGAGGGGGTCTGGAACGGGCAACTATGAGACCAGGACATAGTCATCATTAAGCTAAACCATAAACCAGGAGCTGGCCATCAGAGGACAAGGGTCTAGACTGGAGGCTGAAGCACAACGAGTCAAGGAACCACTAAGGCAGGCTGGGAGCACAAAGATCCAGGGTGGAGAGTCCTTATGGAATCAGGAGTTCACAAGCAGAAAACAGGAACAAGGATGAATCCAAGAAGCAGAACCCAGGGAGCAGGAATCCAGGAACAAAAAGGCAGGACCCAGGGACTAGAAAACTAGAAAAAAGGCTGGAGCCGGGAGTCAGAAGTCGAAGACTAGACAGGGAGGCATCTGTCCCTGTCCCATTGAGTAGTCTGGGTACTGAAAGAGATGCCACTTATAAGCAGGCAGCCATGCTCTCACATGTAGCTGGGGACAGCTAGCATTAGTTAGGTCAGGGCTGTCTAACTGAACCTGTGCACTGCATCTAGTCTGTGAGAAGTTAACTTGTGGCCTACAGGCTCCCAATAGCTCCTGCTGCTGTGGCAGCCAGGGTCTCCAGGGCAGGGCAGTATAGAGGGAGAGGGCCTAGTGAGGCCAGTGCCTGCACAGCAGCCACAGCAAGGGAGGGGGATTTACAATGCCCATGTGGTAGCAGAAGTGGGGTAGGAGGAGGGAGCTTCTATAGGCCCTGTGGTGCAGCAGGTGAGCTTGCACTGCTCGTGTGGGAGCTCCAGGGAGCCCATGTGATGTGTGGTCCCTGTGGGCGGCCATTATAGAGGACAGCCCAGTTGTCCTCTGTCCTCTATTGATATGAAACCAGATGCCCTTATGTCCTCTGTTTTTCTCTTAGAGAACATAAAGGTGTCCAGTTTCATATCGTAGAGGACAAAGGACAGAGTAGCAGAAAACCGGCATGTCCTCTGTGATGGCCACCCTAGCATGCAGCTCACATGGTGTCCAGTCTGGGGCCTTCGACCAGTGTGGCCTGCAGCCCTTCAGCACTTGGAAATTGGGCAGCCCTGAGGTAGGTCATTGGCAGCCAGGCCCATAGAGGTAACCCAGGCCAGCTGGGGGCAATTTAGCTTGCTTGCTGCCCTTACCCCTGCCAGTCAGGGGCCAACTACACAGGGGTCTAGATTCTCAGAGCAATTCTGAAACCTCAGTGTCCTCTCCTTTACTCTTCACTGCACAGATGGAAAACAGAAACTTTACCATGGACAGCTGTAGACCAAGCATAGTTCTGAGGACTCTCTTTGTGAGAAATCAAACTTTTTTCTCTTTCTGGGAAGATACTAGAAGAACATAATAAGAGAGAACATGTATGTCTATTTGCCCTGCCTGCCCTCTCCTGGGGCTGAGCAGTTATTATCTGTGTGTAGGCACTCCTGGAAGTCCTACCCAGATCATTCACTAAAGTCAAATATGCACTGCCCATATGTTTTGTGTGTCTGCCAATTTAGTATCTATTCTCTTCCTTCATGGAATCCCAACCTGAAAGAGCACCTTCCACAGACAAAGGGAATGGTGCTACCTATCACCTGAGGAGATCCTATGTGCTACCCCCTGCTTCTTCTCAATCTTTCCTTGGGCAAAATTCCTATTAGAGTTCTCACTTAGAGTTTCACCTACATAAGGATGTAAGGTTTTTGGCCATAATTTATTTTGTGCCATGCCAATCTCTGTAGATTAAAGAAGAGAAAATATTTATGCCAAACCTACTAAATCTCATGCAACTGCAGTCTTATTTGCTTTACATCTTTACTTCCTCTGAAGGATGACTCTCAGTGAGCTCAAGATTTTGCAAGACAAATTATTTATTGGGCTTGGAGAACCCAATCAAATTTGCAACATTTTTCTAGTTAAGTTTGTATAAGATTGTGACTTATCCCAACCCCCAAGTAGGAATCGCTTTTAAAAATACAAATATGAGATACATATGTACTTAGGTCCATTGGAGACACATAGGGGTTGCACCCAGGTGCACCCCCTGAGATCAACCGTGCACCCCCTGGAAGCACCAGCCGTGAAACCAGAGATGCACTTCCAGTTTTCCCACTGGCTCAGCGATCAGCCACTGGGAGACCCCTCCCCCCACAACCAGCGATCAGCTGCTGGGGGACCCCCCAGACTCGGGAGGTACCAGTTGCCCATGCTCAGGTCCAGTGATTTGCTTTACTACAAAAAAGAAACCTATGTAGAAACCATATAACCCATCTTTACCACCTAGGAGTTAGGTCCACTTTATAGAATAAATGCCATATTGATTGGATTTATTACATTCTTCTTTTTCCATAATCTCTTCCTTTTATCTCTCACAGCATCTGTCAGATTCTGCTAAAAGAGAACAAAAGCCAACTAATTCTTTTGTCAGGCAAACCTGTGCTGCCCCATAAGTCTGAAGTAAGTGGCTACATATATACAATATTTACTCAAATACAAGACAACCCTGAATGTCAGATGATGCCCCAATAAATAAATTCTACACCACAAAAAATGTATACATGTAGTATAGTTGTTCATGTATGGGCCCTAATTATTGGAGTATCATTTTAAATTCATCCCCCCCACAACTACTGCAGGCAATAGGGGGAAATGTGATGAGGGGGGCAATGTCAGCAGGCAGTGGGTGACAGTGGGGGAAGCAGTGGGGAGAATATGGTAGGGCAAGCTAGAGGGCCATAATGTGGCAGGCAGTGGGGGCTGGTAGGGGGAAGGTGGTAGGGAGCAGGCAGTGTGGAGGCAACAAAGCAGGTAGTGAGAGAAGCAGGCATCTTTTCCCCTGCTGCTGGCCCTCCCCTCCCCGCCCCCCATTATGCCTGCCATCCCAGCACAGCCTCAGGTGACCCAGATTCCTTCTTCCTCTCTCCCTTCTCCACGCCACTTCTGCCACCCGTGGCCTCAGATCCCCACCCTCCTTTCTTTCATCTCCCCCCAAAGTCTCTCCTTTGTACCTGCCCCTCAGTCTCTACCCTTATCTTTGCTCTGCACCGGCAGGCTCCATCCCTGTTGCAGCCCAAGTCCAGCAAGGTCCCATAGTAATGGTGTGGAATGGCACTGGTGTTCCAGCCAGGCACTGTAGCGGCAGTGGTGGGGAGCCAGTGCTGCTGCTATGGTGCTGGGCTGGAACAACAGTGTCAGCTCTGTGCTGCTGCGACAGGGCCCGGCTGGAGCCGTGCTCCATGCCTTGAGCTACAGCAGGGACAGAGCCTGCTGGCACAGAGCAAAGGTAAGGAGGAGTGTGGCAGAGGGGGAAAAGACAGGGAGAAACGGTGTTGCGGGGGGAAGACTGGGGACTGCAGGGAAGGAGTGGAAGGCTGTACAGAGGCAGTGGGGTGGGGCAAGCAGCTGTAGCTCTGGCTCCAGCTCTAGCCCGAGGCTGGTGCTGCAGCAGCTGCTTGCTCCCATCCTCCCCTCCCCACCCCAGCCACTGCCCTGTGCTCGACTGTAAGGTGAGGGACTTCCCCTGGACTACACTCGTCTTCTAATCAAGTAAATACGGTAAATGTCCAATGCTATTTACCTGCTTGAATATCCATGAACTATTTGCTGCTCAGGCATAACGTCACACTGATGCACCCTGATTGTTCTGCCATAGTCAGTGTCGGTAGAAAAGATTCTTCCTAAGTTCCCACACCCAGCGGCCTCATTTAACCTCCAAGTACAGAACCCTCTTCTTGTAACAAAAGCCACAACAAATTCTCTTCTAAGCTACCAGCAGCCTCTATTTCTACCTCTGCTATAAATTCCTACAGTTCAGCTGCATTTATTGTCAATACTGCATTTCATGGCAAAACAAAATGTTTAACCACCCTTTAAAAGAAACTGGAGAAACATTTGCAAACAGGTTTTATTTAATTTAATACAGTAATGAATAGCACAATCAATACATAATGCCCTGAGAAGTTTGATTGTGAGCACTCTACTATTTGTTTTCCACAGCCATACAGTTTTTAGTTAGCCTGGTAATTAGAGCCTGTGGGCCACAACATGTATTGGGTCCTGAGTTTAATCAAATATAGGGCCTAATTCTGCACCACTGAATTCAGTGCTTGAGAGATCAGGCTTTTAAAATGGAAAATCCACTGGAAAAATAGTTAAAATGGGTACAGGCAGGCAACCTTAAATTTAATTAAAGGATTGCTGTGATTATAATAAAAAATTAAAGAATAGTCAAGGAAGTAATTTTGAGATCTTGACTTCAAGGCTTACAGGTAGGGTGGGTTTTTTTTAGTCAGGAACCAAAAGGACAAAGCCCAGATTTAAAGGTTAAATTGCAGGTACTTGCTTCATGCCTTCACTAGGCATTTTTATCGTTTCACTTGCAGTTCTGCACAATAACAAATTGTACTGCAGGCTTCAGTCCTGCTGTTTTCTAATGCATCCAAATCCCTCTTTTGAAGCAAATGTGCTCTCACTTCCCAGTTTGTTTCAGAGGAGATCCAAGTGACCAATGTCACTGAGAAGTGAAACCACAGAAATAAGAAAAATATCCTGGGGAGGCTGTCAGATAACCCATGGGGAATTTCACCTCTTTCCCTGCAGTGTGGTAGTGGAGGTAGAATTTAGCTTTCATGGGGATGGAATTAATATCAGAAGGAAAATAAAATATGCGTTAATTAAAAGCTTGAGCATAGTGTTTAAAGCAGCGATATAGATTATTCATCTTACCTCGTAAGAGTAACTATAACCAGCCTTCCAATGAGAGTATTCTAGCAAATCTTCCTTTTTTTTTATTTCCAGTCATCCTGCTGACATGCTGATTGTGAGGATAGCCAGGTCCCAACCTGAGAGCTAATCCATGTGAGCAAAAGAATTTGTCAAGGCAAAGCAGTTTTGCAGGATTAGGCCTTAGTTTAAACTTCAGACCAACTTTACCTCCTGGATTTTGCCCTATGTATTTGATTATGTATTTTCCAGCTCGCCGACAGTAAGCTGTCACCTATCTCAGTCTCACTCCTTTCACAATTTGTTAATTCAGCCAGATCCCAGATTACCTTGAGGTACCATGAGGGGCAGAGAAAAACAAAGGCGTGTATTGGTGTTTTCCTTTGAGAAGTGGAGCTGGAGATGTGTCGGTTTCTATGGTAACAACAAGACATTTTTGTGACTAACAGAAAAATAGGTGTTCAAATGACCCCTTGTAAATTGTCAATGCACACAGTTACTTCTGGCCTCAGACATTGTTTTTAATGAATACACATGTTTAATGTGTAAATACTCTGGCAACCTTCTTTCGGAGTTTTATACTCCAAGGGTGTGTAATGAGGGGTGTTGGATTTCAGTTACATCTAAGGAAAACTGCTATAATGAGTCAGGTCAGAGGAAATAGTAAATTATGCAAGGAAAGTGTTCTGTGATTTTTGTGGGATTCTCATGGAATTATTATTGCAACACGGTGACTAATTTATTTTTCATCAGTATTGAATTACAACATTCAGAAAAGTCCAAGTAAATGCAATATAATTGCTTCCTGGGTCTTGTTTGTAGCTTGCCTTGGAATATGCCATAACAAAATATTATAAAAGTGGTATTAAGAAACCCTGCTTTCTGAAGGTCAGTAGCCACGGTGATATCCAGACACAACACTATTTATCAGACTAGAAAAAGAGCTGAGCACAGTACTTTACAGGCAAATAAAAAGACAAGGGATGAGATTAGTTCCCATTATGGCCCCTTTATGTCACTCAACTGGAGCACAGGGGCTATAGATAGGGCAGGATGTCACCTGGGGGAATTCTTCCAGTTTAGAGGGAAAGATTCACAAAAATTCCCTCTGTTTTTGTCATAAATTCTAAATTTGAAAATTTTCAACATCCCAATATGTGTACAGTCCTGTGTATGCGGATCGCAGCAAAAGGACATAGGTATGTCAGGGCAGGAATGGAGAAAGTGAATATATTTGCCATAAATATGGCAAAGAAAATGGATATATTTGCTATATATTTGCCCTGTGGATATATTTGCCATAAACTCTGAGACACAAAGGTGTTAGACACAAAGGTGAATTAAGGCCATTCCTGGGCTCTGTGGTGCAGATACATTTCCCGAGGGCTGTAGCATAGGATTTGGCCTAAGGGGCTTGATTCCGATTTATTTACCAATAGGTTTTGCCCCAGATTAACTCCACCGATTTAACTAAATTCAGGGAGTCTTGTTATATACCCAGGGTTACATATATGCTAAATTCTATGGTCTCTGAAGTTCGTGACATGCCTTCTTATAATCTTAGAGATCTGCATATAAAATAATGTTTCTCTTCTAGTCTGTATGGAATAATCTTGAGTCTTCTTCCATATGAGAGAAGGAAGTCCTTGCCATGCTTAAGGAAGAAGTGCCAGGAGCTGATCTGGCTTGCTGGAAACTGAGCTGAGCATCCATTATTTCTGGTTAGAAAACAGTTTTACACATAGGAATTTGTCTGGGTGCAAAACTTATTCTGCTGTCACTACTGTACTGAGTACCTCATAATCTTTATTGCACTTATCCTCGTAGTAGGTAAGTGCTATTAT
>NW_017728992.1:71825269-71827351 GCF_001723915.1 Gavialis gangeticus | reverse complement strand
CTTGTTATATACCCCGGGTTACATATATGCTAAATTCTATGGTCTCTGAAGTTCGTGACATGCCTTCTTATAATCTTAGAGATCTGCATATAAAATAATGTTTCTCTTCTAGTCTGTATGGAATAATCTTGAGTCTTCTTCCATATGAGAGAAGGAAGTCCTTGCCATGCTTAAGGAAGAAGTGCCAGGAGCTGATCTGGCTTGCTGGAAACTGAGCTGAGCATCCATTATTTCTGGTTAGAAAACAGTTTTACACATAGGAATTTGTCTGGGTGCAAAACTTATTCTGCTGTCACTACTGTACTGAGTACCTCATAATCTTTATTGCACTTATCCTCGTAGTAGGTAAGTGCTATTATCCCCATACTGCAGTTGAGTAACTGAGAAACTAAGACTTTGATTACACTATAGAGCCGAGTGGTAAAACTTGTTTTTTCGCCAACATAGCCTTGAAAGTGTCTACACTCAGCTCGCTTACAAAATCTTGTCAAGCTAAGTAAACCAGTCCTACAAACAGTATGAATCCTCTATCAGCACAGTTTCACCAGTACAATGCATGTGTGGGTGCTCCATCACCTGTTCTAATACCCATAATTCCATTCTCCCCACACCAGTGACTGGTCTAGTCAGATTCTTGATCTCTGCTGCCCGGAGGTTGAAGTGACCTTTCCTCCATTTCTTAAAATCCCTCATGTGCTTTAGGACTGCCTTTTGTTCCTGCCTACCTATCTTTGTGAGCAAAGAGGCCTGGCTCCACACAAAGCTATAGCTAAAACTTTCCATTGCTGCCTGTTCCAGGAAAAAAGAGTTTTGGATTTCTTCAGTCTTTAGAAGGTGCAATTCAAGACCAGCTCTAGTTATTATCCAGGGATAAAGATATTTGTTCAGACATCTCCAAGAAGATGCAGAAGGTACAAGTCTTAGATAAGACAGGAACAAGTGTCTTTGCAGGGCCAAGGGAAAGGAGATGAGTAAGTCCTTCTCCTGGCAAATGACAGCACAGTAGCATAAAATCAGGTACTGCCTGCCTCAGATCTGCCATATTATGCAGTGCCTAATGACTAACTAGGATGGACCCCACACCAAGCCTACCAGTGACACCTTATGATGTCTGGAGGAAGACACCTTGGAACCACACAGCAAGGAAGAGGAAGATGCAGTGTCCATAGACAGCCTGGAGTATTTCAAACCTCCATGAAAGCCAAAACAACCCACTCCATTGAACACAGCTGAACCCAAAGAGCAAGAGGATTCCAAAACACACACTTCATTTGTTAAGGGACACTTTGAAACTTTCTTAGACTTTCCCTCTCTACTCACCTCTCTTGTCCCTGTCATCCCCTTATCACAATGGCAAGGAACAAAGGAATTATATTCTAAAGTAGCAGTTTATTTTAGGAGCATGAACTAGCAGAATAGTTAAAAAACAAAACAAAAACCCAGAATACTATATATGCCTGTAATGAGGCCTCTACCCCATTACTAGATGGGAAGGGGGGTCCTCACACATTCCCCCCTCCTTTGCCCCACTCCACCCCATTCCTACACTTTTTCCTCTGTTACCTTTCTGTGTGTTTTCTGGTGTTTCCTTCCCCGGTAGAGGTCCCTTTCCCCTTGCCTCCATCCACTTCATCTCAGTCCTCTCTCTCTGCCTGTGCCCTGGTGGTGACCCCAGGCCAAACCACGGGCAGGGAGGACCTGTAGCAAGATGGCCACCAGGTCCAGGTGTAGGAAGAGCTGATGACCCAAGGAGGGGAAGTAGAGGAGGAGTCATGTGTCCTAGAGAGCCCTGTATAAGCCCATGCCTTGGGCCAGGAAGGCGGTCTGGCTGTGGAAGCCATTGGGGATGGAGCCCTTTGTGAGAGGCATGAGGCCTAGAGCCTAGACTATGGGGGGAACTCAGAAGGCATCCCCAAGTGAACAGAAGCTGGGAGTCTGCACAGGAAGCAAGTTAAGTCCCCTGGGCACTTTCTGTTTTGGCCTTTCTATGTGGAGCCTGCCACCAAGAGAGGTCTGGTGAACCCTATGTAGAATATTTCTTTGAATCGGGACTGGTGCTTGCATCTTGGGGTTTTCCCCTCT
>NW_017728992.1:71809368-71825042 GCF_001723915.1 Gavialis gangeticus | reverse complement strand
GGCTGTAGGGGTGGAGAAGGGCATGGAAAGAGGGTGACTTACTTTGAATTTGAGATTGCACTGGGTGGAGCTTGAGGTCACAGAATGTGACTAGAGGGTGTTTCGTGGCCACAAGAGGCTGAACTTGACTGAACTGTGAGATGGGAGGTAGCAGGGGGTCCCTAGCTGCCCACATACTGGATATTGCAGGTCCTAGAACCTGAAGTCATAGGGAGTGACTGGAGCTGAGCCAGGAGCTTGTGGCCCTGAACAGTGGGCCCTGGGCTAGAAGGCTCAGCAAAAGTAAAATTGAGATGAGGCCAAGGGGAAAGCCTTGGACCAGATGGAGACCATCTCTTCCAAAACTGTGTCTTGCCTCCATATAGCCTCCCCTACCAACTTCAACACCAAGGGTGACAAGAATTTGGAATGGACTCCCAAGAGAGGTGGCTCTCTCCCCTACCTTGGAGGTCTTTAAGAGGAGACTGGGCAAGCACCTGGCTGGGGTCATCTGACCCCAGTGCTCTTTCCTGCCCAGGGCAGGCAGTTGGACTTGATGATCTACTTAGGTCCCTTCCAACCCTAGAAATGTATGAAATCTATAAGATGCAGTGGGCAAGGCTACTGGATAAGGGAGAGGCTGGAGGGTGTAGATGCTAGTAGGCCCCTAGAGGAAGGGACCCTGTAGCAGCACTTGCAAGTGGCCTACAACACTGGCATATAGTATTCTATGTTTTGGTACCAAAATACATCCCTGAACATATACTTAAGAAAAGAAAAGGGCTCTTTGTCACTCAGAGAAAAAATGATTTGCAGACAGAAAAATTCTATTAAAAATAAAACTAAACTGGAAAAAGAAATTAATGAAAACCAATTCCTCAGTATTTAAAAGAATTGCATGACAAATGTCAAAGAATGCTTGCAAGCAACCTAGAACCATGATGTTGCAGAACTACTGTTACAGATTTACTGGATGCAGATTTTATAGGCACACCCCATTTTTCTGGCTTTCAGGTCCAAAAGGATAAATTCCAAAAATAATTGCGTGGAAAGCTTACATTCATAAAAGAGACAATGTGCTATTGCTCCAGGGTCCTTGTTTCAATTAGCTAACTGAATTCACTGGGTACTACAATTTTTCCCTGCTTATCCTTGAGTGAATCTCTCTTTTTTTCCTTGACACTGAATTTTCAAGCATTCCTGGGTATGACTGCATCTGACTGAAGGACCTGGTGGTAGCACAGTGGGGTTACCTGTAGTGGGGTAGCTCGTATAAAAAAGAAGTCTTGTAAGGCACTGAAAGTCTTTGGATTCTGTCTTGGTCTAAAGGGGGAATGGTAGATCTTGGACAGCATCCACTCCCCCATACTCCTGCCTAGGCATATGTGTTTGAAGGTCTTGGTGTGATGGTCACAAGATTTTGTACAAGCAGATTCACTGAGCACCTGACTAGGCCTCTTGCACGTACATCATGATCCAGAGGACTGATGGTTGCCTACTGTTGCTTGGCCTTTGCCCATGATTTTTTTTTTAAGAGCTGCCATTTCTCTGTGTAGTAAAGTGCCTTGCAACATCACTTTAGAAGGAACTCTCAGGGCACCATTGCTTTGAAAGGACTGAAACTATAAAAGCCCAGGCAACTATGATCCTTCCCAATCAGCTACCTTCTCTGGGCCTTTGATCACAAGCATTTATATTGCTTATATTGTGTAGTGATATTACATTGACCCTCGTGGAAGTCTCAGATAAATGGGAGGATACCTTTCCCCAGGACCAGTAGGGATCAAAAGTATTATTGTGTGGGCTGGTGAACCACTCTGAAGCAAATGGCTGTGAATGAATGAGACCTTCTTCACATTTTTATGCAGATTTACATATGAAATATTTTAAGGAGTTGAGGAACCCTTGATGTCTGCTAACCCCTTTAATCTACCAGTGGCTGCTTGCTGTCTAGTATGTGTTTTTTATCGGGGATCTTTGCTGGCATATCCTTAAGAGCTACCCCCTTCACATCTCCTGAAAAAACTGACCAAAAAATAATTAAAAAAACCAGAGGTGGGATGATACGTTTTCAGAGCTGTTCCAGAGCTCCAACTCTCAAGTTCAAAACAACAGGGAGTGGAGGGAATGTAGGCTGGTGAAAGGGCAGAAGTACTGAGCAATGCATTGAGATGTATACCAAAAATGCCATGCAAGTCCTCTGACCACAGGCTGAACTGCTGTGAAGTATCATGGGACAAAACATTCATAGGCTTATACCATAGCAACCTAAATAGTGAACACCTTTTTACTGAGGCCAAGACACCATAATTTCTCCCAAGATGCCAGCATGCACTCAAAGAGCATCCCTTCCACACTACCCCAGGGGACACAAAATTGCTATGTGTGTGTGTCTGCTAGCCTATGGTGAAGGCCAGAACAGCCAGCATCATGCACTTTATAATTTAGCATTTTATTTGTATTTTATTACTGCTCAATAAAGTTCCATTTTGTGAAAAAGCTGCTTTATTTTCCTTGTTTTACAACAGAGATGTCAGTCCCCATCCCCACAGTTCCTCCATCAGATTAATAAAAGCTCAAGGCAATTATTAACTTGGCCACAAAGTGCAAGTTCACACAACAGCTTACTTGCTGGCTGTGACATGCTGTTAAGGTCCCCCTCAGTTGCATAGCACCTTGATGAGCTCTGGTAACTGCCCTTGTATTAGGCTATTTAAAATCCGCAGGCAGGCTTTCCATGCCCCTTTCCTCTCTCTTCTCCTGCCTTCCCTCCTCTATCCAACAGTAATACCTCCCCTTTTCTTCACAACCTTATGTAAAACACAAAGCAAAAAAACACTAAGAATACTGGGCTTACTTAGATCCAGCCTAATTATGCAACACCCCCCTCTCATCTGCTATAGGTATTATCAGCTGCATCTGCTTAGGGGATAGTTAAATCTTTCATTGTTACTATCCAGGTGCTTGGCGTATGGCTTCATGAACCAAGGAAACAAAAAGATCACAACAGGCATTACAGTCTACCTATGTGAATATGCTGGTGTTGAAGAAATATCCCTACAAACATTATGCACCTTTCCTGACCAATTAAGGTGAAAGTCAGTGAAATGTTCACTGCCCCCTGTTTCTGTATACAGAAGCAAGGAAAATGGAGCAGGGGACAGGTTGGAATATGTACCTATCTATTATTCAGCACAGTTAGAGAAGCCTATTTCATTGAATCCATCAGTTATTTCCTGGATGTCACCCAGAGTCTTAGTCCATTGGAGCAGGATGCAGTTAGCGGGCTCACACACCTGGCTGATGACCACCTTCACCATATATTTTCCAGTGCCAGACTCACTGCATATTGCCTGATAGCATGCTGCAGTTGCAAGCTCTCATACAGTGGGCGTCGACACGTTTTTACGAGTGCCTAAACTTAATGTGCGTTAGCATAGTTTCATAGTTTCTAGGGTCAGAAGGGACCTGAGTACATCATCTAGTCCGACCCCCTGCCATGGCAGGAAAGAGTACTGGGGTCAAAGGACCCCAGCAAGGTGTTCATCTAACCTCCTCTTAAAGACCCCCAGGGTAGGAGCCTGCACCACTTCTCTTGGAAGTTGGTTCCAGAACCTAGCCACCCTGACCATGAAGTAGCGCCTCCTGATATCTAGCCTAAACCTACCCTCTGCAAGCTTGTGACTGTTATTCCTGGTCACTCCTGGCAGTGCTCGGGGGAACAGGGACTCCCCCAATGCCTGCTGATCCCCCCGACTAGTTTATAACTGGCCACTAGATCCCCCCTCAGCCTTCTCTTGTGGAGGCTGAACAGGTTCAGGTCCCATAGCCTCTCCTCATAGGGCCTGCCCTGCTGTCCCCTGATCATGCAAGTGGCCCTCCTCTGGACCCTCTCCATGCTGTCCACATCCCTCTTGAAGTGCGGCGCCCAGAACTGGACGCAGTACTCCAACTGCGGCCTGACCAGTGCCGCATAGAGGGGGAGGATCACCTCTCTGGACCTGCTCGAGATGCATCTGTGGATGCATGACAAGGTACGGTTGGCCTTCCTGACTGCCTCCCCACACTGCCGGCCCATGTTCATCTTGGAGTCAATGATGACTCCAAGATCCTTTTCCGCCTCTGTGCTGACAAGAGGGGAGTTCCCCAACCTGTAGGTATGGTGCCGGTTGTTCCTCCCCAGGTGCATCACTTTGCACTTGTCTGTGTTGAATCCCATCCTATTCTCATCCGCCCACCCTTGTAACCTGTCAAGGTCTGATTGTAGCCTGTTGCTTCCTTCTAGCGTGCCCACATCCCCCCACATCTTAGTGTCATCAGCAAATTTGAACAGGGTGCTTTTTACCCCCTCATCCAAGTCACTGCTGAAGATGTTGAACAGTGCGGGCCCGAGGACCGAGCCCTGCAGAACCCCACTGCCCACGTCCTTCCAGGTCGAGAAGGACCCATCCACTACCATCCTCTGGGTGCAGCCCTCCAGCCAGCTGGCGATCCATTTGACTGTGTGGGTGTCAACACCACAGTCCCCCAGTTTCTTAATGAGAACGGGGTATAATGCACAATAAGACAACTTAGGCGAGTATCTACACATGCATGCACTAGGGTGCACTAATGCAGGTGTGTGGACTGAATTAGGACTAGAGTTAATCCCAAGTCAATGGACACACACCGCGTTAATGCACATTAATGCATCTACACACTTGCTAATGCAATTTAGCTATTCGTGCATAAATTTGATACCTGCTTTATGCAGGTATGAAATTTAGGCTTGAATAGCCTAAAATCACCATTTTTAAGGCACATTAAGGGCACACACATGTAGATGTGCACTATTAATGCTCCTTAAATTGGGCTAATGCCCATTAAATGAGCATGTGTAGATTTGCCTAGTGATCACCACCTGGTTTTTCTGCTGTTGAAGCAGTCTGATTCTGGCATCTCTAAACCAGAGAGCTAAAGTGACCTCAGTGCATAACACTAGGAATGTTCAAAAGGTGTAAAGGCACAACTGCAATCCAAGATCTGCACCACAGTTTGCTCAAATCTCTTTTTGCAAGCCCAAAAAGTGCCAAGCCACTGTGTACAGCTGGCTAATGGATGCATGCCACAGTTGGCTTCTGTCATTCACTGCCTCCTTTATTCTTCCCCCATTTTCTCATTTTCATTGCTAATGATGGGCCAACTGGGAGGGTTTATGGTAGTGTTCCCCATTCATACACTTAGTTCACCTTTGTGCAAAACTCACAAGAGAGGTGTGTTGTTCTGTTCAGCATTCATGCTTCTGCCCAAAAAGTGGCACAGAGATTGAAAACTGGTCAGAAGAATAGCAGATTGTTACTAGTAACATTTCCTCAGGTGGACATGACCTGACTAGCTTGCTTAAAGACACACAAGGAGCCTATAGCAAAGCCAAGGTTTGAACTCACTTTTTCCAAGACCTAGCCAGTGGACCTTCTCTGCTGAAAGGTGGTGATCAGAATGATGATAGCTCTCTACCGGTAAATGTAAAGTCGTATGACAAATGGGAAACCAAAAAAGGCAGTGAGGTTTTTGTCCCAGATACTTTTGAGATGCAAGAGAGAGAGGTAAGGATGCAGAAGTAACTGGAAACATGTAAATCAAGGTAAATTAATTGGATCAAGTTTTGCATTTTAAAGGAATCTTTATCTCATCTTGTAAGAATATTTAGTGACTGTAAAATATAAATACCTTTCACACTTCTTTTTTTCTACCTGATCTTCATGATATGGCTATAATCAGTGCTCATGACATGTCCTGCTTAGGAAGAAAGCCCTGAACTTTGATCCTTCAATATTTACATGCATATATGTAAGTTTAAGCATATGCATAGTCCCACTGACTTCAGCAGCTGGGAATATGTATGTGTTTCTGTGAAATGAAGAGACCAAGTGGGTCTTTTAAAGTTAGCCCATTGAAAGCCTTACCAGTTTATTGCCACTTCTTGGATAGCTAATCTACTCAGCCTCATATGTAGCCTAAGTCAAGTCATGCAATGCCATGAGAAAGAACCTCTCATTTTTATTCTTTACATCTATTTCATGTGCAAATTAAAGAGAAATTAATTAAGCAAGATTTTTAAGATTTTCCCTGCTCTCTTTTTTTTTTTTTTTTTGGTTTGGTGGCCAAAACTATTCCATTGTCTTAACTGGAATTATGTCAGGAAGGGATTGGGTCTGGGGATGTAACATCACCCAACATCTTTCTAGGCTGTGTCCTTTTCATTATCAGGAGATCAGTCAGTTACTGTCACTGAAGTCAGCAGTTTTATTCAAATCTTAGAAGTAACACTTTGGAAAAGGCGATATTGCAAAGTTGCCTCTGCAGCTGGTCTGATGGCATTTCTATGAAATGCCCACATTTTCTCTTTGTGACTTCAGTGTAACTTCAGATAGAATGGGAAATCTCTGGCTTTCTGCAGGCCTCCAGCTATATTTTAATTCAAATGAGACCAAGAACTTGAAAACAACAGATTTGGCAGAGGGTTAAATTAAAATACAAGATCGGGGAAGGAGGAGAGGGTCTGTTTGCTGGGGGGGTTTTCAGGCAGCAATGTGGGCTTTATTGACTCTAAAATGGTACATAAATATTTTCTGAATATGTTCCTCAAAGTGAAATTCTCCAAGCTGATGTCTGCAATGCCAGCTCCTGCTTTTCAAACTGCATGCACTTGCATGAAACATCAAAGATTCTGATCTTAACTGTTCTAGAACCTATTTGTTAAAAAGTAAATGTGCATTTTAACCAAATCATGATATTTTTAAGCTACAAAGGATTATATTTTATAAAAGTAGTCCATCTTAACAGACCCTGTCTGATTTCTCCCCTTTTCTCCCCACCCCCACCATAATGCTGTTTTAAAATCAGCCTTTTTTCATCTAAAGGTAGCTCCTTCCCACTACATGTTTTCTCTAGTTGTTCTCTACAGTCTTCTCTTTTCTTTTCCAGTGAGTTTTAGCACGCCCCTTGCTGGTTGGTTAAATGCACTGTTTGCAGTTTTTCCTTTTGCTAGGATTTCCTGGTAGGCATGAACTAGCCATAACAGCAGCAGCAGCAATCTTATTTGCATTATGCTGACAAGATAAACTAAACGCTGTAATTACAGGCAACCAAAAGCAAGTAGAAAATGTTCGTAGGAATATAAAAGAAGTGACAAATAGACACAGTCACAAGCATTATTTTCATTTCTGTAGGCTGGAACAGTAGCCCTGAAGTGAGTAAATGGTAACAGTATTGATAAAAACATCATCAAAGGTTTGAGTTCAGGCTAGTCCTTTAGTCTTTAATCAGTTTAAAGTCCCATTGCTATGAAGCCTCCAGGATAACACCCCATCCAGTCTCAAAAGATGCTTTTCATACTCTTGTATCCTGGTAGTTGCAAGACAATTTGTTTTGGGCAGAGTACCAAAATGGTTTATTGAGATTAAAAATTAACTGCCAAAACTACATTGTTTTGTCTTTAAAATAAAAATTGCCCCCCGCCCTCCCCCCAAAATTCAATGACTTAAGATTTTCTGTGCGTGGAACTTGACACAAAAATACCTGAAAGTATGTCCCAATTCCTAATATTAGCTTCTGATTTCTCTGTAATGAAAGAAAAAAAAAAAGATTCAACTGGTTTAACAAATATATACAAGATTTCCCATCTGGCTGACAACATGTATGTTTCTGCTCACTGTGATGATTTAAAAATGCTGCTGAGATGTTTAAAAGTCAGTGTTTATAATGGAAAAGCCAAATCCTTCACAGCTAAGGTGGTCCTCCTAGCATTGCTATGATATACCATAATGCAATAAAATGTGTGTGAAATTTTTTTTAAAGGTGTACAGTACCTTTTTTGTCCTTTTTTATCCTCTAGAAATGTCTGTTTTCATGCTGACACAAGCATTTTATTCCAAAAGTAGTTTTTCTGTCAAGGTTTATGCATTTAATAATTGTGTTTAAAAGCACGGAAATCTGTTGTTTATGTTTCCTTGCTAATCAAGCTGGCATTACTAAATGCAAGCAGCATGTGAAGACACAATGCTATCTCTCTTAAATTTCAAAGACATTAGACCCATTGGAAAAATTGATGCAGTCATGACAGACAGGTAAAAAGTACCATAAAGCTTCCTGCTAGATATACTATATGCAGAAGAAATTTGCTTCTAAAACACTGAACATGATATTCTCTAATATTTCCTGGCAGATCCTCAGTAGCTAGAAAATAAGCATTTCCATATGTAAGAACATATTCCTTTGAAATGTAGATTTTCTTTACAAGAAAGGAATTGCATTTTTAAGCTAAGGGTTCATTATTATTTATTTTTCCACTTTGAAAATCATGCATTTCTCTTAGAGGTCTTACAAGGGAATCACTATTCACTATGAGCTAAATTACTCCAAAACCCCCCTGGCTGTTTTTTGTGCATTATAGAATAGCCTAAATAAACAAACTCTGGCTAGCAAAATGAGTCTTCATTGAAAAGTTGGAGTATGTTAAATTTAATTCCGTGCAATACAAACCACTGCACTGTCTGAAAATTAAAATGCTAGGTATATCTCCTTTTTACTGATTTTTATATTGTGTTTTCCCCTTTAAGTAAAGTGGTCTAACTCTAAGATGGTTGCTAGTCATCTCAGTTGCAGCAACCACATGATGCAATCTATTGTCAAATTAGTGGGTGGCAGCAAGTGGAAACAGATTTCACCAGCAATAAAGCCAATCACATGATTTAATCTGTTCCTAGTCATACAAAACTATTGCTCCCCCTTTTTTATTCATTTGATCTTAAGACCCTGTCCACACAGGAATAAAGGCTTACTGTCATTGCTAGTAGCAAGATATTAGAAAAAGTTTCTTTTTCTGGACAATGTTGTAAATGGGGATTTTTTTAAACTTGAGACTCCATTTAAAAAAATGGATTGTGTGTTCAGCTGACAACTGAGTTCAGGAAAACAGTTCAAGCATGACTAACTGGTGTGTTTTAACTAGGTTCAGATACAAAGTTTGCAATAAAGGAGTATATTCCTCCTTTCATGGCTGCCTGTGAGTTAGCAAAACCATTTGTAAATTAAAAGCAATTTAAAAAAAATCAAAATATTGGCATTCTTTAGTTTCATTTTCTATTTATGCAAAATGCTAAAAAATGTTTAGTAAAAACAAAACAAAATAATCTAAACCATTGCTTCCTGCTCTATTGCTACTTAGAGAAGGACTCAGTAATGGCATAGATCTAAGGGACAGGAAGTATGACCAGCTGAACACTTTGGCAGTAACACTTAAATCAAGGTCTGTCCCAAGCTCATTGAGTTTATGAGGGTAAGGCGCATCAGTTTTTATAGCCAATAGCAAGAAGGGAGTAATGCCATTACCATCATATCCAGCTACCTTGGACTCCCCATAATGGGTAATCAGTTGAGTTGCAGGGGGAGGGCTGTGGTGCGGTACCAGCCCAGAGCAAAGCTTGAATTGATGCCTTTGGATCCATAGTGAAGCACCTGACCTGCTTTGCCACATCACCCTCAAACTTTTGTGTGTTTGTGCTTCAGCCTGTGGATGAAAGGGAGGTAATGTTTGTGTTGGTAGCTGTCAAACTGCCTTGCTTTTGTTTTCTTTGTATTGTGTCTTTACATTTTTAATAACTGTTTGTGCATACAGGGTTCTTACTGCTAGTCTGTTACAGAGGAAACATGCAGACGTCTGCTGGGTCTGTTCTGGAGCCTTTACTTTTGCTTTTAATTTGTTTTTAAGTTATGCTAAAATTGGCTTAGCCAAGCCAGCAGAAGTATTTGGGCTGCAGCACCACTCATCTAAGGGAAGGTCTTGCTAGCCAGATATTTAGAGTGAAAGTTCCATGAC
This sequence comes from Gavialis gangeticus, assembly GCF_001723915.1. Taxonomy (NCBI): domain Eukaryota; kingdom Metazoa; phylum Chordata; order Crocodylia; family Gavialidae; genus Gavialis; species Gavialis gangeticus. Next base: position 71,815,204 of record NW_017728992.1, on the reverse strand, counting down.
TACAACATTGCAACTCCTCTCACTCCAAAATAGCCCACACTTGATGACTTTCAGCACACACTGCAAAATCCATTGTTTTTTACAGGTATCTGAAAATGCTGATAGTAGTGGATGGAGAAATGGTAAGTGTAGTGGTAGAGGATTGTTGGTAGAGGACCCTGAGGACGGAAGATTTGAGTTTCAAAGAATCCTGGTTTGTTGATGATGGGCTACAATACAGTTCTTCTTTTAGGGTGTTCCTTGCAATGCATTTTTAAATAACGTCAAGAGCAACTGGAGTATATGAACAAAATCTGTTTTCTTCGCATCTGTATAAAACTAAATGTGCTCAAATCCTGAGTTCTTTTCCCATTTATTGACATTAATGGCTATGTGCCTGAATAGTGAATGACTAAAGCTGTAAAATCTCAAAAAAAAATAGTCCAGATTCATACAAGAAATAGCTGATTTTAGTACACTAGGCTTTGTGACACTATCATTTGAGAGGTTATTCATTATGAATGAAACCAGTACTCTTATCCTTCTATATGTGCTTAAGAAGTCTCTGCAAATTAGACCTCATTCTTACAATTCAGTTTTAAAATTGTATATATTATATGCTCAGAAGAAAAATCAGCAATGCAGTGAACAATAATAACTCGTTAACTAAGATAAAACTGTGTAGTTTTAAAACGTGGAGGATATTAAAGCTCTAATCGATTCTTCTGCCAAGGGGCCATTCAACAACTGGTGGGGAGTGGTTGCAATGGGCAGAACTGTGTTTGTTCCAAAGAACAGCTTTTCATGGATTTGGAACACTAATTGATTTGTCACTTTTAAAAGGAATCACAAAAACATAGCACGAGTAAGTTTAAAAACAGATTATATCCCTTTCTCGTCATATGAGCTACAAGGGCTGGACAGCAAACCTTGAATTATCTTTTCCTGCAGGTGCGCATCTATATGTGCATTAACTTGCATTGGTTAATGCGCATTAAACCTAGTACCTCCATTGTGAGGTACTAAGAAAATGTGTATTAGTCTGTCTTAATGCACATTAATTAAAGAGCATGGGGCATTTATACACATACATTTTCATGCCCAGACATGCCAGAGATCCAGGTCATTGGAGCAGATTTGATTAATCAAGTGTGATCCGAACACAAGCTGATGTGCACGACACTACATTGCTTGCAGTTGTATAAGTAATGAAATGCACATCAGCACAGAGAAAATGGCTGCAGTGCACTTTTGAACTAAAACACCTTCTATGTGTTAGTTCACAAGGGGACCTGTGCCATTTTCTGCGTGCTGACGTGCATTTTGCTGTTTACACTACTGTAAGAGACACAGCATCGGGTACTTTTCAAAGTGCCAGGTGCTGTGGCACTTGCATGTGTAAAAAATGCCCACAGTTTTTAAGTGATGCTTAATGCACATTAGCCTATTTTAATGTGCATTAACTAAATAGCGCTTTTTAGTTACACTTTTAATGCATATTAAAATAGACTAATGTGCATTAAAGCACATGTGTAGATGTGCCCTGGCAATGATTCTAGCACTTCCTACCCTTTTCTTTCCCTCCATTTCTTGTAAAAGATGCAGTCATTCAGGTGACTCTGGCCTTGATCTTTGATTGAGTACAAAGGGTAATGATGAAGGGGAAAAATGCAAAAAGCTTTCCCTTGTCTTCTGTGTACTCATGGCCTAGATTTCTGGTGTGTTCAAGAGCAGCAATCTCTCAGCCTGCTTGGTGCCTCATTTCCCTAGTTCACCTGCACAGTACAGGAGCAGATGGTCAGGGCTTATGCATTTAGCATGGTGACTGAGCTCTCTGCTACCATGATGTAGATGCACCCATATTCTCTGCCCACATTCCATACGTTAGGGCAATGGGACTTTCTCTCTCTCTCTCTCTCTCTCTCTCTCTTTTGGTGGCCCCTTGCTCAAAGCTATGATAGTGTCATAGTTAAAGTTTTAAAAAAGCTCTATTTAATAACTAGGCCTGTGCAACATTTCTCTATAATAGCTATTTATCTCAGTTTGATATTAGGATATATGCCCCAGAAACCACACCCAGGATTTTTCTTGACATAACGTTCTTTAGAAATAGCTTTTGGGACCCTGGAGTTCTGGCAGAACATTGATTATTCTCAGAATAATACAATTCACAGTTAGTAAGTTGGTCAGTTCTATTTGTATATAAATATTTATGCTGTCAAATAACATTCAACAGCCAACGCATACATTTTTCTAGAGAGATAAATGTCACAGACTTAATTTTTAGAAAACTACATGGAAACTTGAAGATCAATAGAATCAGTGTTTCTCTAACAATTTTGGAAATGCAAAATACTGAAAACAGAATGTGTTTGAATTTCTCATCCCTTACTCAGATTGCTTGGAGAAAAGAAACTCAGCCATAAAATATACCTGACAATTTTTACTGCAGCATTGTCTACAAGCAATTTCCATAGTGATGTGTTTTCTTCACCAGCTGTGATATTAATAGGTTAGGAAAAATGGTAAATAGTGGCTCAAACTTGCAGTGAATTTCTGCCAAGCAGATAGGCAAATTCATAACTTTAGGCCCCCTCTTAAGTTCTTCTGAAGCTGAACACATGCCTTATGGCAATGATTCTCAACAAGGGTGCCACGGCATTCTGGAGTGCTGAGAGATACTTATAAGGGTACCATGGATTGTCATACAATTTTAGTACTGTTATGTATTTAAACATCTACACAATTCACAAGATAAACCCAGAGGTTTTAAATAGGAAACCACAATATAAAAAATGTTCTGACCTGTTGTGTTCCTTCTGAGTTCCTTGCCACAGAAGAATTGCTGTATTATTTTTTTGTAGTCAAGAAAGGAATGAAAGCTAGGAGCTGGGGATTTTCTCAAGGGCGCCTTAATTGCCTTAGCATGAAGTAAGTTATAACATTGTATCAATATCAAAGGATACTGATATCAGCTGATTTGATGGAACTTTTACATTTGCATGATTCTGGAATGATACACGTGTAACAAAGCCACTCCAATTTTAACTCTGCTTCATTCAGGGTCAAAATTATTTAGCTAACCTGTATCACTAGTGGATTAGACAGATGTAACAGTTACAGCCAAATAACTGCTGCTTGCTGCCATGTCCAACCCCTGGTCCCCACTCTTTGAGGCAACTAAAATGTATGCTTGTCTACAGTCTTGGTTATTTTGGTGAATCAGTCCTATTGCTAAAATTACCAAATTAGTGAAGCGATTTCAAAGATGCAAGGAATTATACAAGACTTTCAGAGGTATAATATGGGTATGTTAATTTTAGTATGAACACACAATTAAAACCAGGCCATTGATTTTAGGGGTATTGCTTCAGATAATTAAAGAGCCTCTTTTTAGAACACACATAAATTTTGCAGATCCACATTTGTGTGGGCATTTTTGGAAGAAGATCAACAAACTACACAGCTAGAAAATGATACATGGTTATGTCCTTGAAAATTTCATCCTAAGCACATACTGCCTTAATTGGTTGAAGGCTATGGTAGCAAAAAAATCTAAATCATCCTGTTAAAAATTAGTTGTTGTGTATGTCTTTTGGAATTAGTTCTAAATTTCTGGAAAAAGAGAAACATGCCATCATTTGCTAATGCTGTCCAGATACATTCAAAGTATGTGCATTTCTGAACAGACACACACACAATCATGATCGAGAGAAAGAGATCAGAAAGTACTTACATTTTAAAAGAAGACAAAATCAGATGGCTTCTAGAACAAGCACAGAGGAGAATTTCAGAATCACGCTTACTCAGGACACTAAAGCAAAAATATAGATCTTTATAGACCCAAAAGCAGAACTTACCCTTGCAGTTAAAATAAATAAATACATAAAATATTAATTTGATGTTATAAAGAGAATATTTTACTTTCAACCACAACTTCAGACGTGAGGGGGATTGAGATGAACATGTATGTCTGATAATGTTTACCAGTTATGTAACAGTTTTTATAAAAGTGTTCTGGGAAACCTTTTTTCCCCAAATAAGATAATTGTAAAACTATGTACTGGCTGACCCTGGAACAAGGAGCATAGTAGGAACATTCCACAAATAATAGAGTCTAAAGTAACTGTACAAACAAAACAGAAATGGTCACTCAATAACATTTGTTTATAGCTTATAAAGAAAAAAATAACAAAATAAAACAAATATTAGTGCAATTGAACCATGTACATGATCTGTGGTTTCCAATAAGAGATTATTGTCATAAAAAAGCAAATAATGCTTTTAGAAATGCCACTTTTAGAAATGAAAAACTTTCTTCCTCCACAGTGTTCTCAGACATTTGCTGTGTTCATCACAGGTAGATACTGCTCTGTTAGCGCTCCCAGCTTCCCCTTGCCATAAATAAAGCTCTTTTTTGGTGTAGCATTTTGTGTGCATGTAAACATTTATATATTATATGTATGCACAAACATGCACACGCTGTATTGTTCTGACTGCAAGTCAAAACTAGATATAAGTCAACATCACATCTGTAGTTTCAATTTTATGGAAAAACAACTCATTCCTGAACTACAATTTTCCAACTACACATAATGTTCTTCTTCTTGCCCTTGCAAAATCCCACAGGAAGAATCAAACAACCAATGAAAGGCATTAAAATACTTTAAAAAATATATATCCTTTTTGGTACCAAAGGTAATTTAGCCTAAGACTCCCCGAAATGTCTTCAGCCTAACGTTCCATGTCAATCCATATAAGACAAATATTTCTAGGAAAATAGAAACTGTCTACAGGTTTAAACAGACTGGACCTTATTAAAAAGCCAGATTTGAGTTGCAGTTCTGGGTTTAAACTTCAAATGGCGTGTTGAGCTAAACCTGGATGCAAACAGCCCTGCTTATGGGAGTTTGAAATCCAGATTTTCCTAACTATTAGGGCATGTACACATGTTCAGGCAGCCTGTTGAGAAGGTGCTCTGCACAGTGCCATGAGTTAGAGCACCATTGAGCCCAACAATGAGCTAAAAATGTTTTTCCAATGATTTAGGTTGGTCTAATAAAGATATCAGATTCATCCAAGGAACCATGTCTGCCATTGAGCCCAACAGGCATTCTCCTGCTGGGTGGCAAGGGGGGCAGAACTTGGCCAGCACATGGGGGCATTCAGCATCCTCCCAGGGGGCCACTGGACCACCCCGCTCCCAGCCCTGCCCTCTGTCTGCCAGCCAGCAACTGTCAGCAGTTGGTGGGGGGACAGAAGGGAGAGATGGAGTGCCCCTGCCATGCAGCCCCCTCCCCCCCCGCCCAACTAGCCCTGCTGGGGTACTGGTGGAGTTGGGCAGGTGCCTGAGGCAGGGGGACTGTCTCCCCCTCCCACTTCTGAGCTTGGCAGCTGTGAGGCTGCCACTGTCAAGGCAATCATGCAGGGGGCTAAGGGTGGGGGAAAGGGAGGCATCCCTGCCACACGTGCCTTACCCAGCTATCCCTTCTGGGATCTTGGGTGGAGCTGGGGCTGTCCTGTGCAGCAGGGAGATGGGGCAGGCTCCCTTCCCATCCTCTACTCCCGGTGTGAGTGTCTTGACAGCAGCAGAGGCTGCTACATCCAGAACTGGGCTGGGGGGGAAACAGAGCCCTCAACCTTGCAGGCCCAGCCCAGCTCCCCACAGGACCCCAGCAGGAGTAGCCAGGCTAGACCCACAAGGTGGGGGTCTCCATTTCCCTCCCCCACTTCCCCAGCTCCAGATGTAGCAGCCATGAGGCTGCTGTGTCAAGTGCCTCAGGTAGGGGAAGGAACAGAGCTCCCCTGTTGTGCAGGCCTGTCCCAGCTCCCCCTGCTCCTCGCCCCCCCCCCCCCC